>NW_017728926.1:18536434-18647055 GCF_001723895.1 Crocodylus porosus
CCCACCCTCTGTCAGTGCCCTATGATTATAGCCACTGGTTTCTTATTTTTTCTAGAAGTTGACATACCGTCAAGGAAATAATTATTGTAAAAGTAGCAGTCTGATAGTAAATTAAACCAGCCCTCTTCTTTAAATTCTGACCACTTCTCAAGAAACACCTGGTATCAGGGGAGAGACAATATAAATGTTAATAATGTAAAAGTATACTCCAACAAAAATACTCCAATTTTGACCAACAGCTTAGTCTCTTCCAATTGACGCAGTGTGAAACAGATCGTTGTTAGTGTGGTGGTATGTTGCATGGAATATATAGAACAGGGGTTTCCTTAACTAGTCAATGGAGAAAGTGAGGAAGTGTTCATTTTTGTATCCTAGACCTTGCCTTGAGCAGTGTCTGGGATGGTGTCCAGCAATTGGATGATGATGTCTGATCTCTGAATATAACATTTTCTTATCAAGTGATTGAACCTGACCACATCAAAAAGGTGGATTCACTTCTTTTGTTCACAATTAAAAGCTTCTGTGATTTATCTTGAGATCTGGAAAATACTTTTAATTGCATGTGCAGCAAGTGTAATTCTGTTGTGATCCTTCCAACCAGGCAGCTGGGACTGATGATCTGTCTGCTTTTGGCATTTTTTCTGGGCTGCTTTCATCAGTGTTTTTTGTAGAGCTCTTGCAAAGTCAAATCTTTTGAACTTTGGCCACATTTTCTGTTAAAGAGGGAGGTCTTGAGAGAAGGAACACCTTGAACTCCTGTATATATGGAACTTGATTTGATAGCATTTGCAGCCATGCTCTTCTGGGCCAGTTTTGTAAAGCCATCTCATTTCGATGAAATGATAGCTTCTTGTTAATTTTATCATATTCTGAGTCCAGTACTTGTTGATTTGAGTTTTTTTTTATCTGGTTCCTAGTTCAGTCAGTTTATAAGAAATTTCCTGTATGTTGTTCATAAGGGGGGTGACAGACCAAATATCTACTTAGAAATTAGGCAGACAAGGTTCTTTGGGTGAATCTGATATCTTTTCTTACTTAAAATCTTACTTGGAAATTAACTTGTTCTGCTGTTCCTTAAATAGGAAAATCCTTTAATATCAGCTGAAGTAGCCTCCATGGGCATGTCCATGCATGCAAGCACATGCGCTTGCAGCAGCTCAAATAGAAGCTGTGCAAATTTGAGATGGGGCTTTTTTGCCTCGGCACACGTGCTTGGCCATGCTTTGGTGTGGGGCAAATCATGCAACTTGGGGCAAAATAACCCTGCCTGGCTCCTTCTGCATCTGCAGCCAGGGGGAGCTAGAGCCTTGGGCCAGCAGCTGTGCTGTCTGCAGCAGTATAAAAAGCTGCCCTGTCCTGGCCCCATCAACACAAAAAGCTGCTGTGTCAAGTAGCTCAGGGCTGCCCGCTCTCAGGAGCTTCTGGGGCCCAGCCAGTTGGTACCCGGGAACACTCCTTGGACCCACCTCCAGCTGGGTCCAAGGTGCCAGGTCTGAGCAGGCTCCTCTGCCTGGGTCCTGCCACTTGCCTCCTTAGCAGGAATTCTGGTGTTCCCTATTTGAAAACTGAAAAATCTCTGATTAAAAAAAAGGTCCCAAAGTCACTCTGTAAAATACCCCAATGTTCATGTTCCTCCACAATTAAAACAAAAGACCACTATATAAAGAGAGAGAGACGGCAATCAGTTGGACAATGTTTTATTGATATATCTACAGTGTTAAAGCAATTTGGAAGCTTACCAGTGTCTCTATCATCATAATAAAATTCTAAATACCTGTATATTTTGCTGTTTGTCTTTAGTTTTCTTACCATAGAGCAGTTAGAGCTCCCCCTGACCACTTCACTAACCAGGATGTGGGACAGCTTCCCCTGCAGCCACAGCTCCTGCCAGCAGGTCTCACCCTGTCTGGGCATGCTGGGTGTGTGCTGGGGGCATATGGGGTTTGTAGGTGGGGAGATGTGGAGGTATGTGGGTGGTTTGTGAGGGGACTGTTCAGGGGAGCTGCTCAGCCCCCTTGCACAGCTCTCACACTGCCTCTCAACAGGGGTTACAGCCCCCCACAGGGGCCACCCCCTCCTACAGGGCCCACATTCCCCACCCCTGCTTGCTCCCCCAGCCCCCTGGATTGCTTCCCTGCCTGGCTCCATCCCCCACTGGCTCCTGCTGCCCACCCCCTGCTTGCTTGCTCCCCCCCGCAGCCTTCTGGCACTTAAAAAAAAAAATAAAATAAAATAAAAGCCTTGTACTCACCAGCAGTTGGGAACTCCAAACAGAAGAAGCCCCACACTCACTGGCAGTAGCAGCTCCTGTCAGGGTCACTGAAGCCACATAGTAGAGCCCCGCTGGGCAGCATGGGGCAGTGGGGCCTGGCCCCTGCTGCCTGGCACCCGCACTGCTGCTGCCGCGTTGCACAGGTGTGGGCGGGGTTGGCAGGGCGCTGTGCGGCTCTGTGCAGTGTCAGGCAGCTGGGCCCGCTGTGCCTGTCACCTGGGCCCTGTGCTGTGAGGAGGGCTCTGCCACAAGGCCCCAGTGACCCTGACAGCAAGGGCTAGTGCCTGTGAGTGTGAGGCTTTTTTGAATTGCCGGGCTGCTGGGTTTGGGTGGGGCAGTGATGCAGGGTGGGGCAGCAGTTGGAGGCGCTCCAGGGGCAGGCAGGGGACGGGGTTGGGCAGGGCATCCGTGGGGCTGGATGGGGCAGTGATTGTGGGTTAGGGGAGGGCTGAGTGAGCGGGTGGGGTAGCAATCTGGGGGGCTGGGGGAGCAGGTGGGCTGGCAGGGGTCCCCCCCCATGGTTCCCTCCCCCCACTTAACAGCAGGAGCCTGAATCCATACGGGCAGGCAGTGTGCTTTAGCATCAGGGCAGGGGCCAGCCATAGAGATGCTCTGGCCAGCTACCAGACCGTCTCTGTGGAAGACCAAGCCTGTGGTTGCATCAGAGCCTGGGACCGTGGCCTGCCCCGCTTTTTTCCCCCTGGATTTTTTTTGACCCCTGGATATTCAGGGGTCTAATTTTGCCCCTGTGCTGCAGATTTGCAGCGTGGGGAATTTTTTTTGTTTTGTTTTGTTCCCATACATGCCTCTTGCAGCATCTCAGATGGTTTTGAGACACTGCAAGATGCGCGTTCATGTTTGGGTGAACGTGCCCCATGTGTTGAAGGGAGAGAGAGGGCTTAAGCTTTAAACAAACTTTGTTTATTTCTAGTGTTTATATTTGATATCTTCAAATTCAGTGTCTGAGGATTTAAATATACTGTCTCTACTTTCTCTCATTTATTAAAACAAATAGAAGCTAAATGCTGTAGTTTGGTTAAACAGGATCATGTTTGTTCATGATTTCACTTGATTCTGAAGTATAACATTTAAATATTTTCTTTTCCTTGATAAAAGAATGCCACAAACTTGCATTTTAGGAGGAGAAAACTTTTAAAATGCATTGGAAACTAGCAGGTTTCTAGTATGTGTATACACAATGTTTTCTCGTCTCACATAAAAATTTATTAGTAGATTAAGCTGTGGTATGGCCTTGTGTTACTAAACCTGCTTTGCTTTACGTTCTGATGAGCACAAAATAAAAATCCTAAACACAAAAGGTGTAATTTAGATCAGTAAAGTGTTACTGATCAGATCTAACTACCATTTCCCATGTGAAATCACTTCAAATTTATTTTCCTTGGCTTTTAGTTTGCTTACCTACTTACTAACTTGAAACTGTATTGCTGTGAGGTGGGCTTTGTACTCATTAGTATGAATTAGTGAAGTAGAGGTGTAAGTATAAGTCTAGATTGTAGGAAGTGTAACGTGAGCTGCCAAACAAGCTTGTTCAGTTGCATAGTTTGTTTTGACTGGTGTCTGAAGCTCAAATATGCTTTTTACTCTAAAAAAGAAAAATTGTGAGCAGCTTGTTTCAATGTTTCTTTCTTTAGGTCCTTGTCCAGACCAACTGCTATAGGATGGAATAAAAGTTTTTTTGTTAGGCAGATGCCTCCCCTAGCACAGTGACGTTGCCAGGATTGCCAGTCTCATTCTGCCCCATGTGGAATTACTTTGGGAAACCATTAGGGCTGTGCGAAGCTTTGGTCACTGATTCAATTCAGCAAAGGTTTGGTTCCATTTGGTGGCCAAATCTTCGTATCCGAATCGAATCAGGAGACCCTTTAATCTCTCCTAATCGAATTGGAACCCTCTGAATTGATCCGGAGAGATTCGATGATTCAGATATAGACGCATCTTTAAATGTTTTTTCTACATACCTCAGGGTACCAGGTGGCTCATGAACACTGAGATGGTGGGGCAGATGGAGCGTCTCATGGGAATTTGGAGGGTGGGGGGTGTCCCCAGCATGCTTGGTAGTGGACCAGAAGCACTTCCAGTCTACTTCTGGCTCTACCACCAAGCATGCTGGGGACATACCCCCTCCCCTCCTCCCCAACGCTTCTGTGGGACACTCCATCCGGCCCACCATCTCAGTGTTCATGAGCCGTGCTTGGTACTTTGAGGTACGTAGCAAAAACATTTAAAGCTGTGTCTATCGCTGAATCGCTGATTCTCTGAATCGGCATCGAATCTTCAAATTCAGATTCAGCTGAATCAAATTGGGACAGTGATCCAAATCAACAAATCAAATCTCTGTGTCCTGAATCGGACCGAATCTGAATTGAATATGGCTAGCTTCACACTCCCCTAGAAGCCACATGTGGAAAAGTAATGCTAGTGATACTGTTTCCTATAAGAGTGACCCGCAAAGTTTGTTTTCAGTAGAAAATAATTCTAATCTCTTTTTCAATTGTAGCTTCTGGGTTAAGAGGAGAAGGCAATATGGATTGATCCTCTTTAAATCTTTACAGGCTGAAGATCCCTGCTTTGCATCTCAGAGCCGTGTGTATAATGATATCGGGAAGGAGATGCTGCTGCATGCCTTTGAGGGCTACAATGTGTGCATCTTTGCTTATGGGCAGACTGGAGCTGGGAAGTCCTATACCATGATGGGTAAACAGGAAGAAAGCCAAGCCGGCATCATTCCGCAGGTAATATAACCCACAGTATTTTGAGATTTTTGATACTCTAACACCCTTTACCTTGCACTGATAGTCCACAGAAAACCAGGGAGGAAGCATTGATCTGTATATCTGGTCTGCAAATGTCTTGACCGAGTCTCTAGTATAAGTGACCATGTTTTTTTGTCCAAACTAGCAAGCGACTAACATGGTATAACAGAACTGGTTGCACATGTTTGTCAGCTATCTAGAAGTCTGTGTTTTTGAAAGTAGAGGTGCGTACTGTAAATTGTTTGGAGGATATATAACTTTCAGGCAATTAAGAGAAATGTTAAGAACAGTGACTCATATTTAGGGGAAATAAAATCAGTGCAATCATAGAATAACAAAGGTTAAACTTGGTGTAGAGTACGTAGTTTAGTACATGCTCTTTCCAATTCTTTCTGCTTCCAAAAAAAAGTAACACTGAGTAAAGATGTATTATTTCACTGGGTTGTTTTTTTTTTATTCTTCTGATTGTGGCCAGGCAGTACAGGAATATTAGGATTCTTGCTGGACAGGAAATGGCATTGTTGATGATACTGCCAGAAAATGGGGTCTGGAGAATATCTAGTCCAACAATTCTCAGTCAGGGTGCTGCAGTCATGGGGTGCTGCACAATGTTAGCACTGTTAGGTGTACAAACATAATTTACAGTAAAAGCCCAGAGATTTTAAGTGCTTCAGATATTTTGCGCCCCAGGATCCTGACGTTTGTGTAAAATGCCTGGAACCTGGGAATTGCAGTTTCTGAAATCGCTAGTGTTAGGGGTGCATGAAACTCTTGGACCTCTGGGGATCATGGATGCTGTGATCCCCAGGTCTCGGGGCTTTTACACTGTGGTTAGGAGCTCTGTCAACTGATGGGGCTCCTAGCCTCAGGGGGGACATAGGTACCCATGCAAAATAAAGTTTAATAGCAACCAGCTATAAAGTTAGTACACATCTTCGAGGTCTAACTTCACAGCTGATTGGATGCTTTTATTGTGTCATAGCTACTTTGCTGGTCTCCGGGTAATTGTACAGTTAACAAGGTAATCGCCCAATACCTATACTGCTTACAGGGGACCTTAGAGGCTGCATATAGGGTAGCTTTAAATAGTACTTGAGAAGAAGTTACTTATTAGATATACCATGCATCTGTATAAGAAATGTTCTTCATATAGCCAAGCACCTTTATTATTTTTCTCATTTTAATGTGCATTTGGGCTTAGCCCTTGAAGTAGATTAGAACAGCTTGTTATTTCCTTGCTGCTTTACAGAGCTGCTTGGTGTACTCATCATTGTTTTTGTAAAATTGGGCATTCTCAGATTTTGTGTTTGTTGTTCCCCAAATCTGTGCAAGTCAGAGTCCGCAATGAAAACTACGAACCAGACTATTGCTCCTGCCGTCTACTACAGGCTCTTACTAAACTCCTGCAGAGGATCAAACGCGACTATATGCAGGGATAACGTAATTTTTGTATAAATTATACTCGCTAATGCCTGTCCTTTCACTTGAAAAACATACAGAAGGTACGGCAGGATCTGTTTCTATACAAACATGGGTCTTTAGAGGTGCACTGATATATCAACCCATATTGGATCAGCACCGAAAAAAGGAAAATTTACATTATTGGCAATCAGCTTTTATTGGCTGGTGTAGCCAATAAAGTCGCTAATAAATGCCAAGTGCATATGCGCAGCTGCAGCATGCATGTAGTGCGGAATGCAGCCTGGCATCTTGGAGAGCAGCATCCAGCCAGTAAGTTGGGGTGGGAAGGAGGGAGGCAGATTGAGGCCCCCACGGTGAGGGAAGGAGTGGGGCTGGGGCAGGGGTAGGTGCTACCCAGTCGGGGCGGTGCGTGGGGCAGAGCCATGGGCAGGTCAGCTGCATGGTGGGGACTGGGGTAGCAGCTCCCAGTTGCTGCACATGGGGGCATGTGCTCCCCAGATTTATGCTCAGGGTGAGGGCAGGCTGCTGCTGTGGGCTTGGGGCCAGGGGCTGTGCTGGCCTCTTCCCAGCAGGGTCTGGTCTGTGGCTGCAATTGGGGAGGGTGATGGTGGCACTGAGATGGGGGGATTTGGGGTACAGCCACCCCAAAATTCACCAGTTCCCTTGCAGCTCCCCTCCCAGTGTTGCTGCCACCTGTGTTGCCCCATCTCCGCCTGTTTTGAGTGTGGCCCCGGCCGGTTCCCCCCCCTCCCGAAATGGCCAGCGTAGCTCCCAAGCCCACTGTAGGCAGCCTGCCCTCACCCTGCACACAAATCTGGGGGCATGTGCCTCCCCTGGGGGTCCACACAGCAGCTTGGAGCTGCCCCCCTGTTCCCTCAGATGAGCTTCCTGCAGCTCTAGCCCAAGCCTTGCCCTGGCTGGGCAGCCCCTGTCCCAGCCCCATTCCCACCCTCACTATGGTGGCCTCTGTCTGCTCTGCCTCTTACCCCTTTCCCCCTCCCCTCCCCCACCAACACCGCTTCCCAACCCACACACTTACTGTTCAGATGCTGCTCTCCAAGCTGCAGGGCTGCACATCAGGAATCGGATTGGTATTGGTCAGCCCCGGCTGGTTAACTATCAGCCATGAGTATTGGCCAAGAAAATCTTTATTGGTGCACCCCTGTAGGTCTTTGATCTTGTATTTGTCTGTTCACGAGATTCCCTTATTTGACAACCCTTAACATATCTGTGTGGAATAGAAGATATCTTAATTATTTTCTGAGTTAGCTGTTCAGAGGTCACAGGCTGAACATCTTTGGACACTTGCCATGGTGCTATGTATTTGGTGTGAAATTGCTGTTTTGGTACAGATACCCCTGAAGGCCTTTTCTGTCTTCTGTTGTCTTGGTACACTTGTAGCATCCTTAGACATCTACCCATGTCATATGCTAATTCAATGCATGTAGCTATTTCTTGTCTTACCTTCTTATCTTAATTCTTAGGTTTGTATTTTGCCTATTTTAAAGCTAATCACTTTTGCAGAGAACATGATAACATTTGTTCTTTTTGGATAGCCAGTGCATCTGTTGAACAAGCATGTTCCTAACTGATTTTAAACCCTGTCTAGTTCACTGAAATCTAATTCCTGGAACTGTGTCAAGCAGACTAATGACTCTGAGGATTATTTTCCTAAAAATAAGCAGCTTTTTGTTTTGTATGGCTGCATGGGAGAGGATTTAGTATTTTTAATCATGCCTCTCAAGCAAAACAGGTTAGAAATTCTAATTTCAATTGTTTTAAGCTGTCAATTTTGTACAGAGTAATTTTTCTGACTTTGTGGTGGATTAATACCAGTTCAGCTTGGTACAGTTGGTGAAAGGGAAGAATGAATAAATAGCAGGCATAAATATAGTGATTGGGAATAGGGTTTAGCTGCATTTCCACTTGGTACTGTGTAGATGTCATTTAATGTGGCTCTTGGAGGGGGGAGGGGTTGGAAGGGAGAAGAGAAGGAGTATGGATTGTGTCGCTGTAATTATTTTTCATTGCTTATTAGTAATTCTAACTTGAGTTTTAATCTTTCCAGCTCTGTGAAGAATTATTTGAGAAAATCAATGACAACAGCAATGAGGAGATATCCTACTCGGTGGAGGTGAGTATGGTGGGGATCGTGGCATGTTCCTGTGCTGCACATAAGCTTGGTGATCTGAAGAAAGCACTGTGGTGTTGGCATTTTGCTGATGCTCACGAATGCATTGCCTCCTCCCTTCCACATCTGACAAAAATGGGCAAACAAAATCTTTTCTTTTCTATGGGCATTAGTATACCTGTCTGAAGGGGACTGTAAAATGGTTGCAAGGCTGAAAGCCTGACAGTGAACCTGCAGGCATTTTTGTCATCATGGGTTGGGAAATCTAGCTGGTATACTTTCGGGCTAATTTAGATTACCTGATGTTGCAGATCTGTTGTGGAATCTCCAGTTTCTCTGCTGTTAAAGTGAAGTCCTTGGCCACAGGTGGATTAAGGCCATAGCTGCTAGAGAATGAATGCTGTAAAGCCATATGATGGATAGGAAAGGAATATTGCAGCTTGGATTCAGACTGAACAATTGTGTTAATTCTAGGAACAAGGCAGTTTCCAGGCTGCAAGCCAAATAAATGGTTAGGCAAAGTTCACAGTTGGCAAAGGATTAAAATTCAGACTATGCAAAACAGCAGATATTTTCTAGTGTTTAGACATACCTGCTCATTTTATTGTTAAATAGGATTAGTATTAATTAGGCCTATTAGCCCTGGTAAGAACATAAAAAATGCCATTTACTGGGTCAGACCATGGGTCTGTCTTGCCCAGTAGCCTGTGTCATACAGTGGCAAAAAGAAGATGCTGAAAGAATGAACTGGATCTGACCAGGGTTTTTTCTACTGTTCCTCTCACTTGCAGCTTCCAGCATTTAAGTTCTAAGAAGCTCTAATTCAGACCTTGTATCTCCCTGTGCTCAATAGCTACTGATGCCTCTTTCCTCCAAAAATTGTATCCATTCCTTTTTTGAATCTGGCTAAATTGCCAGCCTTCACAACACCTTATGGCAGTGAGTTTCACACTTGAATTACACATTGTATGAAACAGAACTTCCTTTTGTGAGTTTTAAACTTACAACCTCCTAGTTTCATTTTGTGACCTCTAGTTCTTGTATTCTGAAAGAGTACGTAATAAATCCCTATTTTCTCTCTGCCATTTAGTATTTTGTAAACCCTTATTGTGTCCTCCCTCAAGCATCTCTTTTCTAAACTGTATAGGCCTAGTCTCTTTACTCTCTTTTCTCATATGGAAGCCCCTCCATACCACTAATAACTTTTTGCCCATCTCTGTACCTTATCTAGTTCTCCTATATCCTTTTTTGTGGTGTGAGGACTAGAACTGGGCACAGTATCCAAGGTGTGGATGCACCATGGATTTATAAAGTGGCATAATGATACTTTCTGTTTTGATTATAATTCTCTTCTTAATAATCCCTAATATTTTGCTTGCCTTTTTGATGCCTGCTGTACACTGGGCTGATGCTTTGAGCAAACTGGCCCCAGGGACTTCCAGGTATCTTTCTTATGTGGTAACAGCTAATTCCCTGTGTAATAGTCCATCATACTGTAGATATGGTTTGGGTTTTTTGCCTAGGTGCATCACTTTATACTTATCTGCGTTGAACTTCATCTGCCATATAGTTGCCCGTTCACTCAATTGTGCCAGATCCTTCTGTCGTTCCTTGCAGTCTGCCTTGGTCTTTGCCACTTTGCATTGTGTCATATGCAAATGTGACCACTTTGCTACTTACCTCCTTTTCCTGATCATTTATAAATATGTTAAACAGCACTGATCCTAACACGGATCCATTGGGGACCCTGCTGTTTATTTCTTTCCATTCTGAAAACTGACCATTTATACTCACTCTTTGTTTTCTGTCTTTAAGCCAATTTCTAATCAACAAGTAGACATTCCCTGTAATCCCATGACTCCCTAACTTAGTTAAGAGCCTCTGATAGAGGACCTTGTCAGATGCTTTTTGAAAGTCCAGATGCACGGTTTCAACTGGATCACTCCAATCCACCTGTTTATTGACACCCTCAACGTGGTGGTGTCAACACAGCTAAGAGATGAGTAGGATTCTGCTTACCTAGTAGACTTGCTAGCCAAGTTCTGATTGAAGACCTTTTGGTCCCAATGGTGATGGTAGACTAAAGCATAGCTTGATTTGCAGATTGCAAGGCATGTAGGAAAATGACTAAATCTGTAAACTAGAAGGATTAAATATGGTATCACTGGGACAGTCTACATGTACAATTAATGCCTATGAATAAACTCCAGAGCAATAAGCTCCCAGGCACACCATTTGAACATGCACTCAGGAGCAAAAAACTGTGAAGCATATTGCTCTGGAGTTAATTTGTATCCAGCATGTGGATCCTGGTTGGAGCAGCCTGGCCTGGCAGGGGACATGGGGGGGGTGCTGCCTGCCAGCCCAGGGTTGCTCTGATGCGGGCTTCATGTACTGCAGACAGGCTAGCTTATGCATGAGAGTGCTTCAGCTTGGGAGCTGCCTGCCAATTGGCCCTGCATTAAAGCACCCTGTGCCCTAGCCAGACAGGGCAGCATCTACATGTGCACTGCTGTGTATGAAAAAACTCCTGCAAGGGAGTTTATTAGTTTTGTGTCCCCTAACAGGGGTGCATGTATAGATGCCGAGATATTTACTGCGCAGTTAATTGGGCAACTGCGTAGTAAACGTCTTGTGTAGATGCACCTACTGAGAACATTTATGGTACTACACCTTGTTGGTTTTTGTCAGACCTCTGAGCAGGTCCCATGTTAAAATTGAGTTGGTAGCTGATTTCCTTTAAACATTATACTTGTTTGAAATAACTTAAAATCTGTTTATAAGGGGAATTTGAGCATAGTAGACCTTTATTAATAGAGGACAGTCCTGTGACTGGGTCCACAATATTAAATTATGTCTTGTGATAGTTTCCTGGAGTCCCTTTATCAACTTGCATGGTATTTTTCCTCATCAAAATACCATTTAAAAGAAAGAAAAAAAAAATAAGAAAAACCACTAAAACAAAAACTGAGACTTTTTTAATAGTCCTACAAGTAGAATAATATGCTTCAAACTTTTAAATGAAGGAATCAGATTGGAGCCAATTGCCTAGTTCTTGTCTACTTTTACTTTAAGAGAACGTGGAATGCCAACATTTAATTTTTACTGTTCTCTAGGGCTGGAAAAAGGATGCAGCTTTGTTTAGTAGAATTGATGTATTTAAGAGGCTTTTTTGAAGCATCAGGTCATTTTGGGCTCTTGTTTTAATTGGAAGGAGGGAGTGCCCTCCGAGGTCTGAAACAATACACGTGAAGAAAAAGATTGATCTGTTGTGATGCAAGGATCTTAGGGTAGACTTGGGACGAGTTGGGGAAGGGGAAGAGAATTGGGTCAGAAACTGTGCTGTAAATGTTAAAATAAAAAAATCTCTGTAAGCAGTTAGATACACACTTCTGTCAGATGTGATTTGCATTTAGACATTTGGGATCCCCTTTTTGCGTTTCTAAAACAACTGCTTCCATCTGAATTCTTTTCACAGAATGGAATTTACCATCTCTTTTAATATTTAATATCTTGCATGTGGAAGTCACTAAGTACCTGTTAGATTAGAATAAGTTTGGTTCCCTGAGAAACATGCAAATTAAAAATTATTAATTTTTAAAGTGCCTTAGCTTTGTAATTCTGCTGCAGAGAGGTGCAGAACTGAAATGTAATGAGTTGTCTTGATTAGCTTCTTTTGGAGACTTGGGATTTTAATTTGCCCTGAAGTGTATGTACACTGTTAGAGATTCTAGAGAATGCAAAGTAGCTCCTTCATGAAAAGGCAGGAATTTAAATTTCTTGTTTTCAGAAGCAAGATTCCTTGAAAGCAAACTCTTTTCCCTCCTTTCCATGTAGCAAATATGACTGAATAATAAGCCCTAATGTTATGTTTCATTGCAAAATTGCATTTGTATAAACCCCTTTAAAGGGGCATTTGTATAAACCCTTTTATATACTAGAAATTCTCATTTGATCATTGAACTTAAGTAAGTAATAGATTGCAGTTAGGCAGTACAGTTTCTGAAAAGGTGATGGATATAATATTTCAGCTGATGTTCTCAGTTTGAATCAACCAAATGGGTAGGTGTGGTTGGGTAAAGCACAGATAAAAGAAAAAGCTGGTGATAGAAACTGCTTTGGGTGGAGGGTTTGCAGCTTAAATGAGATCTAAATTGTGACATTGCACTCCCTGTCTTCTGCATGTAGCAAAAGCTATTTGGACATGGTCTTTTTTTATCATTGCAAAGCATCAAAAGACTCCTTAACAGTGGCCCTAGAAATGCTGCAGAGCATTTCAACAGACAAAGAGAGCTTCAGATGCTGTAAATCACCCATGTAAATCTATTTGCAGGTAAGTTACATGGAGATTTACTGTGAGAGAGTCAGAGATCTGTTGAACCCGAAGAACAAGGGGAACTTGCGTGTACGAGAGCACCCTTTGCTTGGACCCTATGTGGAGGACCTGTCCAAACTAGCGGTGACCTCTTACACAGACATTGCAGACCTCATGGATGCTGGGAACAAAGCCAGGTACGTTACGATACAGTTTGTCAGCTGGTGGTACAGTAGTTTGTATTCTTTTGTGCGGATTCATTGGACCATAACTTGGCAACCTGTTTTTGTCATGTCTTCGGTGCATGTTGAACTCACTGTAAAAACTGCTACAGGAATTAGTCCTAGTAAGAAGATGCATTGTGCTTCATAAATGCAAGTTGGATGTCAACACACAAATATTGTAAAATGGTACCACATTTTATTGATGTCTTGCAGGAATTTGTGATAAAACATGCTAGTAATTGCACTGCTTTGTGGTGCCCTTTACCTCCAGGCTTTTCTGTATACAGATACAGTGATCTTTGCATAAATGCCTCCCAAAAACAAGCCAGTTAAAAACAAAACCGATTTAGAACCACCCTGTCGGCTTTATTCTTTGATGGGTTAATCCATAAAGCAGGGTGTAGGGAAGGAAAGGAGAACGTAACTGGAGACAGCAGTAGATGGGGGTTGATACTGGGAAGTTGATGAGTGCTATCTTGACAATACTGGGTTGAAATTCATTTAATCTTCCTGAATCTTTATTTGCAGCATGGAGCTGACTTGTGTCTTCAAAACAAATCTCTCTCTTTTCCTAGGACTGTGGCAGCCACCAACATGAATGAAACCAGCAGCCGCTCTCATGCTGTGTTTACGATAGTCTTCACTCAGAAGCGACATGACACAGAAACTGACCTTTCTACCGAGAAGGTAGTTGAGTGGGAGCTTTGGGGATTGACTACCACTCAAGTCCTCCCTGCAGTGACCTGTTGTTTCACTGGAGGAAGGAGATGGAACTGGAAATTTGACTGTCATCCTAATGTATGATATTTTGGATGGGAAAGAATTTTTTTTATGTCTTTTATCCACTGCTTTTATTGCTGGCTTTTGAAAGTAGTTTAATTTAACTGGGGATACTGACTGGGAAGGCCAGGAACATAAGAGTGGAACAGGATATGGAGGCATAGAGGATGAGGATCCACTAAAGAAGTCTAAAATAAGTTGGATGAAGGTTTACATCCTTTCTTGAACACAAACTTCTGTTTCTCCTTTTCAAGGCCTAACTAATTACTGCCTCATTAACTCTCTTCTGCAGCCTCCCTGGTTTAGTGAAGATGCTTAGGCCCAGTATTGCCAACTCCACTGTGCCAGAAATCATGAGACAAACTCTTTTAAAAAAAAAAAAAAAAAAAAAAAAAAAGAAAATCAAGATATTGGCATGTAAATCATGAGATGCTATGTTTGAAGTGGGGGTGGTATTTGTGAAGGTGTGGGGGGCGGGGGGTTTGGAGCCTGAGGAAGAAGGGTCCCCACACTCCCTGGCAGGATGCAGGATACTGTTGGTCAGGAGTAAGGCAGCAGCAGGACTGGGGGGCTGTGGTTTAGGATTGGGGAGCAGACAGACTCACACAGCCACCTACATGCACAGAGACAGATACTGAGACAGCATTCAGCTGGTAAGTGGAGTGGGAGGGGTGGAGGGGAGAGATTGAGGCTCGCTCCCATGGTGAGGGAGAGAGTGGGGCAGGAGCAGGGGCTGGGGTGAATTGGGGCCCCAGGGCTGGAGTAGGTCACCCAGAGGTACCATTACTGCTTGCCGAGCAGGCAGGGAATGTGTGGCAGGCTGGCTGCGCAGCGCATCTGCCCACCTGGCTGCAGAAAGCACACTGGCATCGTGCAGCTGAGCTCCTGGAACAAAAGTAGCAGGGTGCAGAGCCTTCAGCCTGGGGCAGGTAGCCTGCCTCTGCCCTGTAAGGGGCACATGCCCCCCATGCCTCCCCCAGGGGTGTACACAGCTGTGGGGAGCCATGCTGTCCCCCTCTTCTGCCCTCCCATCTCTGAACAACCTGCCCTGGCCCCGGGGCCCCATTCACCCCAGCCCCTGTTCCTGCTGCCTGCCTCCCTCCCTCACCATGGGAGCCTTGATCTCTCCCCACCCTTTCCCTCCACAGACTTGTCTGGATTTTCCCAGCTGCTATTTGAGGGTTCAACTGGGAGATCATAGGGGTGTATCAATAGAGATTTTGGGGGCTGATACCGATAGCCAATTTTTAAGGAGGCATATTAACCGATACCAATCCAATTTTCGATACGCAGCCCTGCAGTTCGAAGAGCTATGTGCAGCTGATAAGTCTGTGGTGGGGGAAGGGGCATGGCGGGGGCAGATCAAGGCCCCTGCAGTGAGGTGGGGGGTGGGATGGAGCCATGGCCAGACAATAGGCCAGGCAAAATGTTTGCCTATTAAATTTGCATGTTAAAAAGCAGTACATTCTGTGTGAGTAGAGTAATTTTACTGGTCTTGCTATTACTTTGACTGATGGAGGAATACAGAAAGACTGTATACAAAAGTGGCAATATAAGTATGGCGTCCCTTTCATACGTCTCCGTACTCTGTCTCTTTGGATGGATCATGGCTTTCCTGTATCGACACAACCAGACATTTCTTCCTGGTTGGATAGCTCATTAGATCTATGGGAGGATAACTTGTATTCTGATATTTTTACAGCTTATTCAATTCTTTATTAATGTCAATATAAAGAAAGAGCTGTGTTATATTTTTATAACACAGCTCTTTCATGTCCCATATTTTGTTTATAGCAGCGGTAGTTAAAGTCTTTTTGAGGCACAATTTGCTCTGCAAGTCTCTGGAAACCCATGAGGCCACACTTCTTTATTTTTAGGTTGGTTATGTGAGAGAGTTGCACTTAAATCAGGATGTGATTCAGGGTGGTATTTATCCCAGTATAACAGCTCTGCTACCTTAAGGCTGATCATCAGTGGACACTTTGGAAGGCTGCAGAGTCTGTAAATTGTGGCATCAGATTTATTTTTATTTTGTTCCTATTCAACAGGAGTTGGCTTTAACTGTTTCTGTATTTCCTTCTGCAGGTCAGCAAGATCAGTCTTGTAGATCTGGCTGGGAGCGAGAGAGCAGATTCTACTGGTGCCAAAGGGACTCGATTAAAGGTAGCAGGGACTGTTGGGGTTGAGGGGGGGAAAGGAGAAACTGGTACAGTACTAGTCTGGTGATTAGGAATGCTTTTTTTGCTCATTAAAAACTGATTTGAGGACAACATTGCGAAAATGTTTAAGAGCGTTATTCCCAATATTCAATGATATTGTGGAATACTTTCTTCAACTTTTTAAGAAATCTTTCCATTGCTGAACTAATGGTATCTATCACAACAGCCTTTTGTTCTTGCATATGATTGCTGCTATGAGAAAATGGCTTGCTGTCTGTAACTAAAAGCTCACTGTTTTCAGAAGTCTGTAGTTAATTTGATTTCCTGCAATTTTATCTTGTATTGGGAGCAATTCAAAGGAAGGAGTTAAGACAGCATGAAAATGGTCTTTCTAGGTTTGCTTTTAACGATCTAAAAATTTTAGTCATGCTTCAACTTCTTTGTGTCATAGATTGAAACATACATTGAAGTATTTCTTCAGATTGGTAACTGGCGTTTGTTAATGAGCTTGAGAAAAGTACCTCCACTAATTTGCCAGTCTGAGAAAATGACTATGTTAAGACCCAAAGGATCATGGCATTTAAGTCATAGTGAAATCTACTTTGGGAAAGTCATTGCTACAAATCTCTGAGAAACTTACATCAGCTAGGATTTACCTCTGTTGGTCTATTACGTCTTGTTAAGAAGTTCAGCCAGTGTTATTTCTTCCTCTTTGAACCTGGAGGAGTCCATGCCTGATCAGTATGAACCACCTTATGTGATCCTTTTTTCTAGGAAGGGGCAAATATCAACAAGTCTCTCACAACCCTGGGGAAAGTCATTTCAGCTTTGGCAGAGGTGGTAAGTACATTACTTAATTTGTCCCATGTGGAACCTATTACTTTTTGCAAAGCTCTCAGTGCTTTGAATATAGCACTTTGAGACAGCAGAAGACTGGGTAGCCCAGCAAGGCCCTGCTGGATTTGTCTACCGTTGGCTTCTGCATTAATCATCTTTCATCTTTAGGTAGATATAACTGATCTGTGAAGCCCTTAAATTTTGGTATAAGATTGCTCACACCAAGGCAAGAATACTGGGTCATTTAATCTGGAAAAAGACTTGAATTGCAAATTCCCCTCTTTATTTTTTTTTAACTTGTAAGCAATAAAGTCTACAGACTACATGTTTCCTTGCTGAGCTTTGTCATGATTTTTTTCGAAAAATAAGTAAATTATCATTACAAAAGAGGAACTTGATGCGTACTATTAAAGTGGTGGTTTTCAACCTTTTTCATTTGCGGATCCCTAAAATTTTGAATGGAGGTGTGGACTGGGGTTACACCAATAGAAATATTTGGGGCCGATACAGATAGCCGATATATTTAAGGAGGCATATGGGCCGATACCTATCCAATACAGCTGCCTCCAGGTGGTAAGTCTGTTGTGGTGGAAGGGGAGGGGGAGGGAAGTGTGTGGGAAGGGGCAGATCAATGCCCCCTGAGGTGAAGGACAGAGGGGGCAGGGCTAGGCGCTGCCCAGGTGGGTGGGGGCATGGGACAGAGGTCCGGCTCGTGGCAGGGAGGAGGCAGCTCCTGCTGCTGCTTGCACCCGGGGGAGAGGGATGTACCTCCCAGATATGAATGGGGCAGGCTGGAGCTAGGGCTGCATGGGGCTCTTCTCGGTGGGGGCTGGGCTCAGAGCAGGTGCCGGAGGCACTGGGAGGGGGTGCAGCCACCCTAAATTTCACCACAGCTCTGCTCCCAGCCCTGCACCACCCTGTGGATCCCCACTCCAGGTCCCACCTCCATCCATGAGCTGGAAACTGCTGAGTCTGTCCCAGGCAGCTGGGAGCGGAGCTGCGGCAAAATTTGGGGTGGATGCAGCATCCTCCCAGTGCTACCGGCGCACACTCCCAGGCTCTTCTGGTGCTGCACGTGGCTCTTCTTGGAGGGGGTGCGCTCAGAGTGGGCACTGAGGATGCTGCATCCACCCCAAATTTTGCCTCAGCTCCGCTCCCAGCGCTGCTGCTGCCATCTGCCACCTGGCACAGCACCCTCCCCCTGAATGACCTGTGCCTCCATTCCGCATTTCTGCCCCCCTGGGGAGCACATGCCTCTATCCCTTCCTCCCTCACTGCAGGGGTGTTGATCTGCCCCTCCCACACCCCTTCTCTCCCTCCTCCCCATCTGGCTTACCAGCTGGAAGCACCTGTCTGTGCTGCTGCCTCTGCTCTGTGCTGCGCTGTGGCTGCTTGCAGCACAGGCATTTGTCGGTCAAGTTATCGGCCCCATCGGGCCAATATCAGATGCAGCAAATTTTCTTTGTATTGGTACTGATCTGATATTGGACCCATGTATTGGTGCACCTCTAGTGTGGACCCCTTGAATCGTCAGTGTGGGTATTCACGTACTTTTGTTTGATCATAGTCATCTTTTGCGGACCCCTTAAACATAGTCTGCAAACCTGCATGGGTCTGTGGATTGCAGGTTGAAAAACCACTGAATTTGAGATTTACTTGACTTGAATGATGGGGGCCCATAGAACCATTTACAGCAGAATAGCCCGCTGACCAAAGCTGAGACTGTCTTGTCTAAACTTCAGTTAAGAATCCAGTAATCCAAGTGCACTAGGCCAGGCCCACCTAAGAATACTTTCCATTTCCTTCTGTGTCACTGCAGTTGCATGCTGCTGTTGACTTCGGTTATATAGGAAATTCAGCCTGTGGAGCAGTTCGAATAGAAGGCAGGACTTTATAATTCATTTAATTGCTGTTTGGTAGACTATTGTCACTCATTTGCTTCCTAAGAAAAGCAGTATTTGTTGCACATTCTCCCAGGTGACAATTAAAATGGTCTGTTACGTCTTGTTAAGAAGCTCAACTTGTGTTCTTTCTTCTTCTTTCTGTAATGCTTTCAACTTTAGGATAACTGCACCAGCAAGGTATGGTGGGCCAAAGTAGCCATTGATCTTAGATTCACTGTAAAGACCAGTGTTGTTCACTTGGAAAGACAAAGAGCAGGGATCTCAAGGGCTTTCATGACAATTTGATTTTTGCATCATAGACTGTCTTTAAGGAAATTACAAAATAATCATGGGATGATGAGTAACATCAGCATCAGAACTCAAAATTAAAATACCTTGCGTATGGGGGAAGGAGGACAGAGAAAAATGCAGCTGTAAAGAATATCTAATAGTTTTATTGTATGCATCCCTGCTCCTGGTTTGTTGGTGACTTTTCTTAGAAATAATTAGAATTAGTAGGAATAACTTAATGTCTTTGCTTTCCTGCACCTGACCTCCCATGGTCTTTTATTTTTGTCTCACAAGCTGCGTCTAGTCTAGCCTGACAAAATTACACGAAAATGCCGTGTGCAGCCCTTGCCTCACCCTTCTTTCACTTATCAATCTAAAGGTTACTTGCCAGAGACAAAAGGGTAGTAGAATTTTCTTTATAAGGTTGGTATTCACAACCTACATAATTTGTCCTCAAAGCTTCTACTACATAGTCAAATCCTTTTTTAATTGTGTTGTATGGAATTAATTTTTGGCAGCATTTGAAGCTTTATGCATGTCTATTAATTTTTTCTGCATGTCAGTAAATGACAAAACAGCCCCACCCTCTAGAAGAGCTTTCATAGGTAATTTCTTAGTGCTTACCTTGCATCAAAACAGGTTGAGGTGTGCCACAGGTAATGAGGAATAGAAAATATCTACAGTGGGGTGTGGAGGTGCAAGTCTAACCTCCCTACAGAGAAATTGGGGATGGTCCTGCTTTGAGCAGGGGGTTGGACTAGATGAGCTTGAGGTCTCTTACAACCCTCATTTTCTGTGATTCTTTGGAACACTCATACAACCTTTCTGAAAAGTCTTTACCCATCATTGGACTAATTAATGGATTGGGTGCTTTGAGACTTGTGAATCTGGCTGCCGTGTGACCTTGTGCTTTTGCCTGAATAGTCCCCAAATCCTTTAATCAGCAGCCGGTTACAAGGTTAGCTTAAAAGAGGAAAAACCTTTCTGGCTAAGCCGTTCTGTCCTGTTCCAATCTCTTCCCTGTCCTCATGTTTCCCAGTAATGTCTTCCTGAGCAATTTATTCATTGTCTTTCTACCTGTGCCCCTCCCCATGCATCATTTCTGAATTGCCTTCCTGACTTTCCAGAATAGCTTAAAGTCTAATAGTTTTTCTGCTGAAGTAAGGCTTAGCTGGGGCCTTTCCCCCCTGTAGTAAGTTGACTGCAGAAATTTGCTGAGATTGGCCCGGTTTTTAGATGTAATCAGTGAAAGGTGTTCCTTGTATACAGAATAACCTTTCTTCAGAGAAGCACTTTGATCAAGTCAAGTGGCCTTGTTAATATCCTCCACATTCCCACTGCGTACCTGTCAAGTAACCTTAAAATGGGAACCAATACAGTACTTATCGATACTCGTGGAGTGGTGGCTGCAGTGGCAGTTAACATGGATGGGGGAATTAGCTTCCTTTCCAAGTACAGGTTGTTTGGAGTTTTTAATGGGTCAAGTCAGCCATGGTCCCATATAGGAGGGGAAGATTCTTTCACAAAGAAGCTATAGGGAGTGAAAGAATCTTCCCCTCCTGTACGGGAACGTGGCTGACTTGAACCGTTAAAAACTCCAAACAACCTGTACCTGGAAAGGAAGCTAATTTCCCCATCCATGTTAACTGCCACTGCAGCCACCACTCCATGAGTATCGATAAATACTGTATTGGTTCCCATTTTAAGGTTACTTGACAGGTACGCAGTGGGAATGTGGAGGATATTAACAAGGGCACTTGACTTGATCCAAAGTGCTTCTCTGAAAAAAGGTTATTCTGTATACAAGGAACACCTTTCAGTGATTACATTTAAAAACAGGCCAATCTCAGCAAATTTCTGCAGTCAACTCACTACAGGGGGGAAAGGCCCCAGCTAAGCCTTACTTCAGCAGAAAAACTATTAGATTTTAAATTTCTACTTACTATTTTGTTTCATTGTATTTAAAGCTAAATATAAAAAAAGACATGAAAAAATGTTGTTGTGCAGGCCCTCATTAGTGATCCCATCCATTGTGGGGGGAAAAGGATAAAACATTCAACACCAATTTATACCAGCTTTCTGGTGCTATTTATATAGTGGGAATGAAATGAGAGAAGTAGGGAAGAAAATCAAGAGAGGAGAAAGAAAGGAGGTGAACTCTTGCAGTTTTTGCCTGGTCTGTCTGTCTTCCTGTTGGCAGAGTAAAATTCTGATCCTTTTATCTTCAGCTTATAACATTTCCCATCATCTATTTTCATTTCCTTTCTTAACCTCCTCTATCTTACTCTCGCTTTTCCCCTTTCTTTCTTAACCCTGATGATCCTTTATCTGCATAGCTTTTTCAATATCTTTTCTACCAGTCAGTATCTGGCTTTCTTTGTATTGTGTCTATTTTTACCAGTGCTGGCATCTGCACCTTCATAATCCTCCCTTTGGATTTGTGCTGTGATTCTTTTGTGTGCATAGTCCCTTGCTCAGTTTGCTTGAACTGCTGCCAGACATGGAAATTGATGGGTCCAGAGTTTCTTCACAATCACTCCTAGATTCTTGCTCTGACCAGGGGGCTTGCAGCTTGTGGGAACTTGAACATATCTCTTGCTACTACTTTTTCTAACCCGATTTTCATTGTATTCAACCTTCTACACAGAATGCAGCAAAATGTTGTTTTTTCTATCCCCTGGAAGAGGACACTATCTAAGCCCCATTTTTAAATAAGATTTCTTGGGGGTTAGGGAAAGCTTTCTGCCCTGTTTGTGTTTTACTTTCTTTTTTCCTTCCTCAGTGACTACTTCACTTGCATGTTCTTTTTTTCAGAGCAAAAAGAAGAAGAAAACAGACTTTATTCCATACAGAGATTCTGTGCTGACATGGCTTCTTCGGGAAAATCTAGGTATGGCTAATTTAACTGTGATAATATATACAGTTCACTCCATTTTTCTTAATTTTTTGCAATTTTCTTTTTTCAGTTGAAGTATTACATTGACATTACATTTGGAAATAGCTAAGTTTAGCAGCCACGTTTGAGCCTTTTTTTATTTAAACCATTTCTGGTGTCAGAAGGTGACCTTTATCTGTTACTTTGCTTAGTGCAACATTGTTGAATATTTAGTAATGGCATGCTTTAAGCTGGGAAATACTGACCTTCAGTAAAATGACCACTGTCCATAACACGTAATGCAGTTTTATTTAGAACACTGTGTGTTACAGGTGGGAACTCTAGAACGGCCATGGTCGCTGCTCTGAGTCCAGCAGACATCAACTATGATGAAACTTTGAGCACTTTAAGGTACTACTCTCTAATCTGGTAGGAAATTTATCAAATTGCAGCTCTAAAATTCAGGTTCCTGTCCTTTGTACCATTGCACTGAGAGTATTTGCTGGGTACAGGCCATGTACGGTCAAAACCCAGGTAAATTAAAAAGTGAACCAGGGGAGAGGCAGTTGTTGGTTATGCTTTGAATTGGCCAGATAGATTTACTGGATTTTCGTGAAAATATTTGCCAAAAAGTGCATAAAGGAAATAATTTTACCCATGGGGAAAGACCAGTTAAAAATGATGTCACTGGTGACCTCTAGGGCTTGATTTTTTTCAAAGATGCTGAGTGAACTTTGTGAAAACCCCTAAAAGGTAAAGCAGTAGTTGCAGCTCAGTGTCTGACAGTTTGCCTCCAGCTCTGTATTCCATAGCACTTCTAGGTTTGAGCTAATTTAATCCTCTCATTAGTCTGAGATAGTGGGTGGCAATGTAGAGAGCTGTTGTATATTTGTAAGGCTGGAGAGATCTCAAGGGATCATCTAATCCAGCACCTGCACTGAGGCAGGATCACGTGTACCTACTACCTAAACTTTCCCCAACAAATTTTAGTCTAACCTATCTTCAGAGATCTCCACTTAAGAAGATTCCACAGTCTCTTGGTGTACATAGCCTGTTTTAATTTTTCGTTACTTTAACCAGTTTTTTTTTTTCCCCTTTGGTGCAAATTTCTTACTGGTTTATACATGCACATCATCCCTCAGGGACAAGACTAGCACTTTGCTAGGGTATACTTTGACAACCTCTTTCGTATTGGACAATTTAATGTGCTCCTACCTTCCACTTTTGTCTTCCAGAGTAAATAAACCTAATTCCTTCAGCTCTTCATAATGGTCACGAAACCATGACATTCCTATTGTTGTTTGCTCTCCTCTGGACTCCCTGCAGTTAGTTAATGTCTGTGTGTGTGTGGCCTACAAATGAACAGCATATTGCAGCTGAGGCCTCATTAATGCTGAGTAGAAGGAAATATACATCTTCTGTTTCATATGTATGATGCTTCTGCAAATCCATCCTAGAAAGAGGATATGCCTTTATTTTTTCAGTAGCATCACATGGATTCATTAGAAGTTTGACAGAGAGATGCCTTTCCTTTGTACTTCTACCTAGTCAGATATTTCCCATTTTGCATTGGTGCATGTAAGCGTCTCCCTGTAAAAGAAACTAATGGTTTTCTCTGGCTGGTTCTAGATATGCAGATCGTGCCAAGCAGATCAAATGCAATGCTGTTATCAATGAAGACCCCAATGCCAAGCTGGTGCGTGAGCTGAAGGAAGAGGTGACACGGCTCAAAGATCTCCTGCGGGCCCAAGGGCTGGGAGACATTATTGATAGTAAGTGGATTAAACGTGTCTGTCTCCACCTTGTAATCTGGGCGCTGTGACCTACTCTGGAAATAAATTACTTGTCTAAGGCCACGGAATTGCAGAAGAGAGTTTGGTCACAGATAAACAAGTACTAACAGGTACTTTACTTTGCTTTGGAAATGGTGGTCTCTCCCCTTTAACAAATAGTCTGTTGCAGAGCCTTTCTTTCCTTTTCTTTGAGGTTGACACATTGGATTCAAACTCTGCTCTATTGTGTCTTGCTTGCAAAGGAAGTGCTGGGTATGTTGCCACGATGTCATGATCCCTTTGCATTGGTCCCTGGTTAGGACCCCTTTGATTAAGGAGCAGTCTTGCTAGGTCACTTTGGAGGGCTTTCCATCTCAAAGGGGTGATAGCATGACATGAAAAATAACTTTGCAACAGGGACAGAGGCCATCTTTCCAGTCCCCTCAAAGAACATCATCTTGTCAGCCCTCACTTGGCTTCAAATGGTGTTCATCAGAACAGAAGATTATGCCTAATCCCTGGTACAAGTCCTTGAATGTCAAAAAATATTTGACTGCTCTCTACAATTAGCTGCCTCTGACTGAAATAATATGCTGTTATAGAGCAAAAATTTTGAGGTACATTGCCAGACCTACATAGTAGGAACTTGTACAATGTCTTGTCTAACTGCCTTTGTCAAAATACCGTATAGAATAGTCTCTGAAGAGACTTTTTCTGACTTAACTGATTTTCCTGACCCTTGCCTCAAATTTAGCAAACAAGTTAAAAAGCTTTTACGTTAAATTCTTTGAGGAACCTAGACTGAGACTTAATTTCTGACAGAGGAGATGCCTTTCAGATCATGGTTTCAATTATTTCTGGCAATTGAACCAGCTTGCCATTTGTTCATTATGAAAAAATCTGTTAAAATGTTTCTTAAAAAAAGGATCTGTGTTGTGGGTACTTATTTTTCTTGTAAAGGAAAAGTCATGGGTTAATTATGGACAGCATGAAGAAGTACGTTCTGTGCACGTATCTTTTTGTCTTCCTTCATTTCCAAGAGAATGGATCAAGAAGAAGACTTGGCTTAAATTCAGAAATTTTCACATTTTACGCAGTCTTGGGTTTGGGTCAAGCCAAGCCAGGAAATTTATTTTTGATGTGTAATTGAAAATTGTCTTTGTTTTTTCAAATGTCAGTTACTCTTCGCTTCCCTTCCTATGTCACTGTTGAACCTGAACTTTGATCCTTCTTGTATTTTCCCTCCTGCTTCCCTTTAGTTGATCCAATGGGAGATGATTACTCTGGAAGTGGAGGCAAATGTGTGTATTGTGTGGTTCTCTAGCTCTCTAACTTGCCACTGTGCTTCTGCTGGGTCAGCTTTTAGCTGAGCTTTGCATGCCAGCGTTCCTCATGGGGAAATCCCAGACAGAACATGTACTGCAAACACTAATGTAGTTTAATGGATATTAAGACGAGCTCCATCTCTGCTTTTGAACAGCTCTTCAGAAATGCAAAGTTACAACCATTCTTTAATGTATCTGCTACTTGCTGTGGAGGAGATTCAGAGGATAGTAATCGTAAAGGCTGTTTTTTGTTACCGCTAATGGTTCAGACTTGACCTACTACTTTTTTTTTTCCTTTGGCAAATCATTTACAAGTTATGAAATCCAAACAGGTTTCCATTTCCATGAACAGCTGCTCCCATAATTTGTTTTCTGGACCTCAAAAATGTTTTTCTGATTTTGAATTTGACAATTGGTTAAGCTAAAAAAAGTGAAAGTTTCCTCCTGTAGAATGAGTTTGATCGTTTCTGTGCTCATGCAGTGCTGGGTGCCTTCTCACTTTACTTGAGCTCTTACTCCTGCTGGGTATTAGTACAGCTGCTGTGTAGAACAGAGACTTGTTTTCCTCTGAAGGAACAGCTCTTACTGTGAAAAAAATGTGAAAAAAATGAGGAAGATTTAAATTGCAGGTTCAGAGAGAACCTTTGGCAAGACAGTATTTTATTTTTGACTTTGCCATACATTCTCTTGCTTCATAGAAATAGTAGATCTTCCTTCTATATAACCCACTTTCAACAAAATGTTTTGCTTCTTTAAACGGGTGGATTCTCTGTAGATTTTTGGTCAAGTCTCAAGTTTTCTTTTTTTGTAATTGAGCTCTTTTCATCCCACTTTGCCCATTCTCACCCCAAAACAATACTGACTGGAAAAGATCTGTCTGAAATTTCCCAAGTGCAGTTACTGGTGGTGTAAAGACTCAGCCTGGTCTTGCTATGATGTTTTGGTGCTGCTTCCAGCTTGTGCCTAACTCTTATCTGTTTGGAGCAACTGCAGACCTCTGAAAGAAGCATGCATGATATTGAGGGTTAGGTGTTGTATGGACAGAGCAGCTGCCAAAGCAGAGCGATTGCCAGTGCTGTTTCCTCTTCCCTAAGAGTGCATGTGCCTACTGGCCTTTCAAGACTGCATCTTCTCTGTTCTGTCCTGCCCATTTGCCTTTATCCTGGTGGCTTGTCCCCGTCCTTAACCTCCTCTACTTATTATTGCCTCCACCCCTGCTTCTTATATTTGCAGATGGTGGTTTTCAAACTGACTTAAGAGTTACTATTAGTTCTCTGTGTTTGCTGTGATGAGGTGTGGAAAGAAATAGAGTGAAAGGTTTAAGACAGAAAGGTTGTTCAGGGTTGGAGAAAAAAAGGCATTGGTGGGGGTGAGGACTTGTGGAGAATGGCCCAAGCATCTGGGCTTACTTGTCTAAGCTTTATAAGTGGGCAATTTTAATGACAGTTTTATTTGAGGATTGGCCTGGGTTCTGATAAGAGCAGTTACCTCTGAATAACTTGAATAGAAAAATCCCATGGCTAACCTGTACTTCCCACCTCTGCAGGAGCTGTCTCCAGGCCTCTTGCATTTATACTCCAGTGTTAGCCTGAAATTCGAGGTCTCTCTTGAAATCCTTTCCTCTGCTCTTTTCAAGCCGTTATGATCAAAAGGCTTAGAATTTAACCTCATGTGCAAACAGCTCCTAGCACATACTTGGCCTATGTGCATACTTCGGTCCTCTTCCTCAGCACTAGTGTAGGGTGTGAAAGACTGCAATATGAACGTGAGCTAGTGCGGTGTTCGCTCGTACTGTCAAAGACTGGGGAGATGGCTAATAGAACTTTTGCCCTTGGTGGAACCTGGCAGCAGTTGAGTTCACCTCCTAATTCTGCTGTGCAGAGGTACACCTTCAGATAGTAAGATTTAGCCAGTAATTATTTGTATTCCTGTTAGGCTTGAGGAGTCTAGAAGGGAGAATTTGGCCCAGAGTAGTTTATTTCCTGATTGGTGGTCGCCTCTGTTCCCAGCTTTCAGCCCCCATATTGTTCACCGCTGTGCCGTTGCCCAGTTGTTGGATACCGATGGCACTGTAGAAACAGATCAGCGTATAGCTGTGGAAGCCAGGAGGGGGCTTCGTATAATTTACACAGTGTCCTGGTGTGAACGTTTTTACTTTATTTTGGCAAGAGTTTACTGATCTCAGTGGTGTGTGCTGGGTCCCTTTATTTATAATTCTCAGGGTCTGAACTGAGCTGCTGTTAGCTTAGTGGTATTTGCTTTAAAGGATTTGTTTCAGAACTGCCATCTAAAACTATTATATTTGTCTGTGTTGCTGCTTAAGTGCTTTCCTCTTACACTGGTGTTTCCTTCCTATTTTCCGTTTCTCTGCTCCTTCCCTCTTCCCCTCTTTTCCTATTCTCCTGTTTTTCTACCTTCCCTTCTGTCTGTTTGTCTGTCTCTCCCAGATCTGAAAGATTTTCAGAACAATAAACATAGATACTTGCTTGCCTCCGAGAATCAACGCCCTGGCAATTTTTCCACAGCCTCCATGGGGTCCCTCACAGCATCTCCATCTTCCTGCTCTCTCAATAGTCAGGTGGGCTTAACATCTGTGTCCAGTATACAGGAGAGGATCATGTCTACACCTGGAGGAGAAGAAGCCATTGAACGTTTGAAGGTACATGTTATTGTGCACTCAGCTGGGTATAATTTTGGTGGGCTTGAAAGCTGCATATTTGGAAGGAATCTCCTTAGGAGAACATAGCCAATAGGGCTGTGCGAAATTTCAGCAGCCGTTTTGTTTTAGAGGTGTTTCAGCCCATTTTGGTGCCCGGAACACTGAATCCAAAACTTAAACGGAAGGCTACAAAGCAAAACCAAACCATCCGAAACATTTTGGAAATGCTTCGGAAAGTTTTAGAGGCGGGCTTGCGGGGAAACAGAAACTTAGAAGGGGGGCAGGAAGGAGTGCTCTGATATTGATATCTGTAGCTTGCTGTGTCTGTGATCTGTCCCTGAGGTCTCTTCCAATCCCAGTGCTCTGGGGAGGGATGGCAGCCTGCTGTCATCCTTTGCACACATCCTGGAGCCCATGCCCAGGGAGAGTCTGGCAGCCCTGCAGCCCTCCTTTTAAAGTGCTGGGTGGGAGATGGGGCCGGGCAGGGCAGCCACAGGGGCTTCTCTTGCAGCTCCCCACACTGGGACAGAGGCAGACACAGCTGGAGGAGCCACAGGGGAGGTAGGCACAGTCAGAGGAGCCGTGGGAGAACATGCAGCCGCTTGGCTATACCTGCCTCTTCCTGGCCGAATCTCCGAATCGGTTCCGAAACAGTGTTGAAACTCCAAAACAGATTTGGCTGAACTGAAATGGAACAGTGATCTGAAACACCAAAACAAATCGCTGCCCCTCTGAAGTGGCTGAATCCAAAATAGAAATGAAATGTAGCAGTTTCGCACAGTCCTAATAGCCAATCCCTTTTCTATTTCTGGAGGCTAGCACAGAAGCTCTTTTGCACTCCAAAGAGTTCACCAGGGTGGGATGAGCTAGGGATTTGGCTCCATGTCTGAACTGTTCATTCACAAAAATCTGCATGAGAGTGTCTTCAGCTATAACAAAAATTGGCAATAGCAAACTTGAATCCAAGTACGTGCATCTACTGACAGTCTCATATAATGAGGATAATGAGTAAGGTGAATAGAGCGACTGGGGGTTGGGAGGTAGGTGTTTGTGTGGAGGGGTTTCAAGCGGTTTGTTCAGCATCTCCCTGTACTAGGCCTGACTTGCCAGTGCAGTCATTTTTTAAAAAACCCAAGTTTATCTAAGCCTAAAGGAGAAGTACAATCCTGGCACTGTTGTCTTTGCCCTACCCCCACGGATTAGAATGTGAAGCATACAGAAAAGCCTGCTGTAGCCAGACAATGGGAGCCTTGTCCTAAATCTGCATAGAATTGACCAGCATTAAAAATGCATTCCAGCGAAGGGTTTCTTTGCTTTTTTTTTTTTTTGTCAACCCCCTCCCACACTGATGGGCGTGTGTGGGGGGAGTTAGATATGTTAAATCCCAGTGGTTTGTTTTCGTGATTTCTCCATGAGATGCTGCCAGGAGGGTTTGAATGGTCTGGAACACACACACGGCATATCCTCCTTCTATTAGAAACCTGCTGTTGCCATGGAGATAATGGTGCTGTCTCTGTAGTCCCCTGACATCAAGACACTGAATGACGTCTGTAAACTAGATTGAAAAAGAAAAATCTCTTAAGGTGGTCCAAATTAAAATCGGAGCCTGCCGGGAAGAGCGTTTTCTACTTTTTTCCATCAATATTCAAGACAGCTTCTTGTGAAACACTGTTGAGAAGGGCAGTGCACTTTGACGTCTCAGATATTCGAAGTATAGAATGTATTTGGAACTCAGAGTAGCCAGAGATGCATAGAATTGAGCATGCTGATGCTTTTACTTGAGCTTTCCAATGGGTAACCTGGCTGCTAGCTTTTTTGAGAAGGATCAAGTCCGACGCATCCTCAAGCTGCTCAGGCGAGTAGAGAAATAGCTGTGTGTGTCAATTCAGAACAACAGAGTGGAGCAAGTAAGAAATATATCCCTGTGTCTCTCTTCGGAGAAAAGAAATGGCCTCTTGTGCTACAGCTGGGTGAAGGCAACAGTTGAAAAAAGCCCCTGTGAAAATCTTGCTTGGGAAAAAGCTGCTGGAGTAGCTCTTGGCATGAGGCTGTAAAATGGTGTGGAATCCCTTTTACAGTGGTGGTATGCCACACTGAATCATGCTGATTGTTGTGGAGAGCTGCTAATATTCTGTTTAATCCTCAGCACCAGAAAAGAGGATTGAGCCTCCATTCAGCCTTGACACAGTCTCTGAACTGAAGTTCTTGGATTTTTGCCAGGGTACTGCCCACTGTTGCAGGAGCTTTAGCTTAAACTTTACATGAGAGGACCATGGCCCACTGATTTGGGTAGAAGGGCCTGGGTTCAGGGTTGTAAACTCCCTGTGCTTCCTAGTCTTTGGCTTAGAGTAGAGCTGGGGCCTGGAAGATGAATTAGGAAGTGATTAAGTAGCTTATGGGGTGAGGGAATTCATTTTTAATTTCCCTGCCACCCTTGTACCAAGTCTCACCAGCATGCAAATTTTATTGTCTAAATGGGCTTTAATGCTGTTGAAAGGCAAGTATTGCTTCAACCATTGGCTTTGCTATATATCGTGGTAAGCCTTTGATCTGAACAAATACTCCAAGTCCTTTAGAGAAAGCTTTCTGATTTTAAAATATGTTTTTTTTTTAATGCAGATGGAGGTTAAATAAGCGTAGTTCTTCTTCCCTTCCCCCCTTCTCATTCAACAGAAGGAAAAAATCTCTGAATTTTTTTTCTTTTTTTTTTTTTTTAAGGTTCATCCCTGTATCCTTTAATGCAGCAGTGGAGTGTAAGCTCCTTAACTTGCTCTTTTGAATGGCAGGAATCCCTCTTGGCCAGGCCTCTTTATTTTTAATGCTCCTTTTTAGATTCATTTTCAGTCTCCTGTGCAGGAGCTTTCAGATGGATTCTCTAACAATTCCATAATGATTGGGGTATTTGTGTGTGCGTGTGCATGGAGACGGGGAGCTGCATTCCTAAGGGATTATGTTGCTAGAGGAGCAAGGAGATTGATAACAAATGGGACTGGAAAGACTAATAAGATTCCTAATTTTCTCCCCTCCCTCCACATCAGTGACTTTTGCTGGGCAGTGAGCCGAACACAATGCGGTTGGGTACAGCTTGCTATAAAGCTACTTCTGGTAAATAGTTAGTAGCAGCTTCTGCAAACAGTTGTTCAGAACTGATATAAAATATGCTCTTTGCTCATTTGTGCCCTCTTGCCCTTGAGAGCAGTTATACTGAGTGGGTGTATGCGAAGGCCTTACAGTTAAGGATTTAAACATCAATCTGGCTGAGGATTTAGAGTAAACTTCCAAGGCAGAATGGCCTCATGTTGTAACAAGGGAGACTTAGGTTGGATATTAGGAAAAACTTTCTCGCTCGGAGGGTGGTGAAGCACTGGAACGTATTACCTAGAGAGGTGGTAGAATCTCCATCCTTGGGGGGTTTTAAGCCTTGGCTTGATAAAGCCCTGGCTGGAATGATCTAGTTGGGGATGGTCGTAGTTTGAGCAGGGGGTTGGACTAGATGACCTCCTGAGGTTTCTTCCAACCCTAATTTTCTATGATTTCTATGAAAATAGCCACTTCCCAAGTGCTGCAGTTACATACCAAGCTGTGTGGTTTGCATAGGATACTTAAGGAATTTGACTTGGCCTTTTGTGCATTGCGATGCAGCTGGTGTTGGGTATGTGGCATTCTTAACCACAAAACCTGTTGTTTATCTTTGGCGCTCATGTTGTTTAAATATAGCTCCAAGAATATGCTAGAGGGAATAATGAGTGTCCTAATGACTTATCTTGATACAGCACCTTTCATCCAGAAGGCTCCAGAGTGCATTTATGAACTGATTTATAGCATTAGCCACTAGACTTCCCTTTTAGCTACCGTGATCTCTAGTCTTCTACAAACAAAAAAATTGTCAGCAACCAGGAGCCGCTGTCTAGCTTGGCTCTTTGTGTAGCCTGGCTTTTTTTCCTGGGGACTTGAACAGCACCCATTTATATCTTGGCATTTTGAAAGCTAATGACCCAAAGACTTGGAATTGGCGCCAAATTACCAATTGGTAGTTAACCCTTGGCTAGCCCCAGACATTATGTCCAACCTAGGGAATAACAGTTCATTTCGGAGGTAGAGAATCTGGATTTTTGTAAGTTGATTCGGGGTGGTCATTACAGGAAGCATCTGGGTTTCTGGGAGATTTATAAGTTTGTTCATAATTTTGTAGTATTGTTGAGTGGTTAAAATTAGCACTTGGCCACTTACTGCTAGGGTCTAATTCAGCTTTCATGTAGGCCTCAAATACATATATGCATTAACTTTTCTGCTTTTTTGCTATATGCCGTCATAAAGGGTTGGTTCCATATAATCCCTGTATGATCTATTAATTGTGAACTTCTGTACAGGAATCTGAGAAGATCATTGCAGAGCTGAATGAGACATGGGAGGAGAAGCTGCGGAAGACTGAAGCTATTAGAATGGAGAGGTCAGGAGAAAGAAATGCCATGGGGGTGGGCAGTGGGGTGGGCACATGGTAGAAGGAAGGAGTCTGGACAGAAGCTGCACTTGCCTAAAAAGCTGAAGCATAGCAGCAGCTGGCTTCATTGGTGACATGGCTGCTGTTCTTTTGTATTGCACTGACATTAGGTGGGCCATATAGAAAGGGGAATTAGTTTCATTTCCATACTTCCAAGATACTGCTTAGAATAGTTAAGCGAAATACTTTTTCTTAGACACAGTTTCCATCCAAGGTTTGAGGTGCTGGCTTAAGTACTTGGGGTTCAGTCCTTCTCTGAAACGTGCTCATTATGATATGAAACTGCATTTGATTCTGGCTTTTCTTTTTCTCCCTTTGTCTTTTCTTTATAGCACGCAATTTGACATGAAGGTTAAAGGGAAAAGAGAGGCTTTTGGTACCAGAGTGGTTAATATCAGTACTCTTTTCCCCACTTCTCCCCCCAATTCAGCTTTGCATCTGCAGCTGGAATTATAGCTTGCTTCAATGAAGCAACAGGCTACAAATAAGAATTGTTGGCGAATCCCCCTCTGTATCGGTGGAACTTATCATTTGTATCTTAATTGTCGTGGAGTATCTAGGGGGACTTTTCGGGGAAGGAGAACAGCCAATCTTTAACCTGATGTGTGGTTTGCCTTGAGAATTTCTGTTCAGAACAGATTTTAACTTTTTTCTGGGGTAGGTGGAATTACTGTTGTAAAAGGTTATTCTCATGGTGTATTATTGCTGTCAGCAGGAATGTTAGACTTGTGGAAAAATTCTGTAGGTCTGTGTTTTGGAGCTGAAAGTAAGATTTCATTCCTGTGGCAGTAGTGTATCAGGTCTGGGGCCAATGTGCAAGCTAGCTGGTACTACAACACATTGTACAATGATGACTATAATGGAACTTACATTTGCATCCAAATTCAAATTGACACACGTACAGCTAACAAAGCATGTCTAACTTTGTGCTTCCCTTTCCTTGTAGGGAAGCTTTGCTGGCTGAGATGGGAGTTGCTATTCGGGAAGATGGAGGAACACTGGGAGTCTTCTCACCTAAAAAGGTAGCGAATGCTGATGTTAAATATTGGTTCACTTCTGTAAGAGACTAGTCAGCTGGGTGAGACTCATTTCTCTGTCAGCTGCAGAATAATTCTGGCAGTCTCTGGACCCCAGGTAATGGATACCAGTTTTAGTCTTGAAGTACTTCAGTGTTTTGCAGGCTATATGCAGGGATTCAGAGGCATAACAACATGTGGCTTGGTGCCTGGGGCAGGTGCCACATACAAGGGCAGTGGTAGCTTCTGGCTGCCACTGCGCTGCTGGTACAACTGTACTGGGGTAGCTGCCCTAGTTGCCTTGCCCTAGTTACACCACTGCAGGTATTACCTTGCCAACCAATGAAATGCAGCCAACAGAGATGTGAAAGCTGTCCCTCAGTACCAGGAACAGTATATCTTGCTCTTAGGGATGATGTCCACAGTCCACCATTTATTTAGGAAAGGCAGAATGTCATATGAATTCAGTCTGAATTTAATGAAGAAACTCAAGCCACGTGAAAAATGCAGCATGAGACTTTGGATGACCAAAAATAAGTAAGAATGCTGTAGTGTCCCTTTAGAAAGTGGCTGCTTCCAGTAACAGGATATCTGAACTGGGCCACTGGTGTTGCACATTGACTCAGAAGTGGCATCTGGGCTTGTATTTTTTTTTTTTTTTTAAAGATTCATCTCTGCTTGGTTGGATGATGTTATAACTAGCTCAAATCCTAAGATTCTGTGGCCTAATTATCTTTGTTAAAGGTCCACTATTTATTTTTTCCTATCAAAAAGAGGGGTTGTCATTTAGTGAACTAATAATCACTGATGATGAGAGTTGTAAATGGAGGGGGAAGGGTTCCTTCTATTGCATGTCAAACTTCTATCTTCTTTGTGAAAGGTGGAAATAACTCCATTGGAAATCTGTGCTACATGCATGAGAGGAGGAATCTGGTTTAAAATTACCTTGAATGCAATGAATATAGCAACTACCAATTACTCTATGTTATCTCAAACAAAAGAAACCAATAGTCTGAAACTCTTCCCCTTTCTGCCTTCAATATACATTTGTATGTCTTTTTTGAGTGATACCCTTGAATCTCATACCTGTTGATTTTTCCTTATGTCTCTGAAGTGCCATATTTTGTTTCCAGTTGGTTTGTTTTGCCTTTTGTAACTTATTCCTAAACCGTCTTAAGATTCATAAAGCTTCTTTATCCTCACTGTTACCTTTCCTCAAGTTTTCTTTTCTCTTGCTTCTCTTTCACATTTTGGATTGCATTTCCTCATAGATTTTCCCTCAGAGGCCATCAACTCTTTTTGATGACTCTTTTGATGCATTTTCTCCTGACCAGGTTTGTGTGTGGAAGCTGTTGGGGATCAGTAGTTGCTTTGGTTAGTAAGTAGCAAGTTCTGCCTGTGGAAATGCATACTAGAGGAAACCAAATGTCCGTCCTTAGCCATTCCTTTTTGCCCTTCCAGTTTAATGTGCATGGTTCTCCTTCCTGTAGTAATTGGCAGCTCTTGTGAGAGTTTTAGAAATCTAGATGGCAGACTGGGTTATAAGTGTTTTATGTTTATGGCACAAGTATGAATCTAGTTTTGTGTTAGTGCCTGTGAGCATGGGTCAGTATTTCTATCATGCCAGCCCGATAGAAATCAAGCTGTAGGAAATTACTTTTCTGTTTAGGTCCTGAATGAAAAGGTTGTGACTTCACAAAACCAATGAATTATCCTCTCAACCCTTGAGGGAGGGCCTTTTAAGTTGGGCGTGAAGGCGGCTAGGCAGTGGAAGCTTGCAGTGCTGACGAGGCATATCTTCACGCACAGAACAGGGGACTTTAGGATGAGTGAATGGGTCCATTTTGTTACCACCAAACATCTTTCAGGTTGCTCAGCTTCGTTGGTTATAGAGTGTTCTCATTTTAAGGTCACCCATAAGAAGGAATTAAGACTTGCTGTAAAAAATACAGTATACAAAGAGAAGCATAAAAATATTTTTGTAGTTGGTGGGACAGACGCACGTGTCTATACGTCCAACTGCTTACTCCTGCTTGTCATATTTTGAGTACTTGTGGATTTTGGCTACTCAGGAAATGACAGCTAAAGGTTCCACCTTTTATATAAGTTCTAAAAGTCTTCTTGTGAGATGAGTCGGTGGTTGTGCTCGTGCTCTATTGCTCATCTTCAGCCGTAGTTGGAGGTGTGCATTTGCTTACGTGTCTGTGCTCACCGTGGTTCTACAGCTGTCTTTTCATTGGGTCATGGAAGATGAGACTTCTCCCTCCAAAGAGAGGAAATGCCATTACTGATTGGTGAGGGGCATCACTTCAAAACAACATGATGGTACCTCCTTCACCTCGCTTCGCTTTCTTGTTTCTTCAAATACAAGTTTCCAGGCCCTGAAACCTTATGCTCCTTTTAAATCAAATTTTCAAATGGGCTTCCCATAGAACTTCTTAAAAGTATTTGCGTTGCATAAATTATGTGTGTTACTAACCCTTTTGACATTGTTGGCAGTCAGGCAAAGGAAGCCAAAATTGGATTTGCAGATGTCAACCTGACCTTCTTGCTATGCTTGTCTCTGGTTCAGTTAACTCCCCAACATTTTGAAACACAGAAACAAATTACTATATTGACCTTTCCTGATCTGAGTACCTTGTATGACCTGGCTGTCTGAGTATTTGGACTTTCAAGGACGTCAGGACTTGGAACACTTGTTCTGAATGTATAGTCCAGGATCCTGTTTCCTTCTATGAAGGAACCATTACTTCCTTCTTGACCTGGTGCTCACTCTACATTTGTTTGGACCAAGCTAAAATCCTTGTTTTTGCTGAAGAATGCTTTCGCTTTATGACGACTGGCAGGAACAGTTTTAATTTTACTAGGCTTTTACTAGGTCCACGTGGAAATGGCTTTAAAAAAGTGTCAGAGTCCATAGCCAGAACATAAAAGCCATGAAAAAATAGTAGTCTTTAATTTCTGAGAGGTTTCTTATCTGTAGATTACAGCCATCAGCTGTCTTAAAGTCTCAAGCATAAAGAGTATCTGTTGAGCTTCCATCAATTGCATGTGGGTGCACGTGTTACAAGTTGGCTCCTTTGGAGCGCACAGCAAACTGAATTCAGCTTTCCCTTGGGAGCCCATGCAGCTAGATCTCCTGCTTTAATGTTCCAGTTGTGGATTACAAGAGACTGGCATGTTAATTTCCCATGTTTGCTCTGGTTTTTTGTTTCCTTACTGTCACGTTTCTCACCCTTTTTTTTGTGTGTGTGTGTTTATCTGCTGCTATCTCAATGGCTAGATTTTTACACCAAGGCCGTGCGACTTGTTTGCTGATTCCAATGGGGTGTTTTCACCAAAGAAGGTTGGTTTAGTGATATAAATGACTACGTTTTTAGAAGAGAATTAGATGGAGATTCGTAGCCGTGTGTATCAGGAAATCTCAGTAGTTTAGAGCTTACTTCCAAATCTACAGGCTCTGAAAAATAGCACACATGGAATGCCTATTTTTTATATTAAATAAAAACCTTACATCAGCGTAGCATTTTGATACCAAGGCTATATGACAATGTGTTGCTGTTTAGCTTTTCTGTTCCCTTCATTATTCTTATTAAAGCTTAATCAAGGCTTTACAAGGAGTCATTAGTCTTTCATATCAATTGCTTGTCTTCCCTACATCCTCTGCTTAAAATCAGATTATCTGAGCTGTGCTCCTGGTATAACTTTTTTAGTGCTCCTTTCCTATCCTGATATGGTTGTGTCTACACTGAAAGGGTTGACATTTCAGCTCGAAAAGAGAGTCCATGGAGGACCCTGGAGCTTCACTGGCTATGTGTAGTTGTGTAGCATTTGGATTCCTCTGCATGTTGACAGCCAGCAAATCTTTAAAAGGAAGCGTGGATGCAGGTGTTTAGCCTTCAGATCGTGTGTTCTCATTTGTTGGCAGACCCCTCATCTTGTGAACCTCAATGAAGATCCACTCATGTCAGAATGTCTGCTTTACTACATCAAAGATGGCATTACCAGGTGAGATGTGGCTTTGTTATGCTTGCTTAATAGACCTGTGGTTAGAGACATCATCCATTTAAATTACATTTCTGCCTGAAACTGTTGTCACTACTCTTAATGCAGGCGCAGGCACAAGCACGCACATGCACTTATTGTAAATGAAAGGTGAGGGAAATGCATTTTCCTAGTTTACATTCTGTATGCTTGTGCGTCTTTGCCAGATACTTACCCTTGCCTCTTTCTGAGGGGAGCAGAAAGAGAAACCTCCTGTAAAATACAGGAAAGGGGGATTGCAAAAGACAAAAATGGCAGGGGGAGTGGCCATGTTGGTAGAGCACTGAAAACTACCCTCTTTGGGAAAACCAACTGTACTTTTAATATCCTGTTAACTAAAAAGAAAGCTGTTTCCTCCATTCTTTTTGTTTTCTTCTTTGTGGGTGGATCTCTTTCTTTTGAAAACATCCCTAAACTCAGTTACGTTATTTTTGGCTGCTAATGTCTGCGTACAATTAATGTGGTCCCTGTTCGCATACGCAAGATTAAACTTAATTGCCATATTTAGAGTCTAGAAGGAATTTTCTTCGTAGGCAGGACAGCTGGGGGAAGACTGAAAGGCGGATTTATCTATCTCTGGAGCATTGAGCAATGTTCAGCTGTCAAGTGGGCATATTCCCCATGGAACAGATGGAGAATAATGCAGGAATAAAAACTATGCCGTTTTATAAATCAGCATCACACTTCAGTTTGGGAGGTTATGCTCAATTCTGGACTAACTTAATTATAAAACATATAGCAAGGCTCTAGGGAATTAAAGAATGAGCAATGAGAGATCTTTATGTGCCCCTAATCATTCTCGTACAAGAAAATGAAGATTCATTTTTCTTTCTTTTTCTTTTTTAACCTCAGTGTAAAAGTATTTAGCAGAACAAATGGTGTAGAGCAGGAACATCAAAATATTTTAGTCATCCTATTTCATAATAAGAGAGCAAAGGGACTGTAAATGAAATTGAAAAATCACAGATTCATGTATAACTTCTTTGACACAATGGACAGTTCAACTCTGGAATTCATTGCCACAAGGAATTGGAAACTGTGAGTTTGAGCGTGCAGAATTGTTTGTTATTTACAGGGATAGCAAGTAGCCAGAGTTAACGTGAATAAATTCTCAGGCTTCAAGATATGCCAACCTCTGGAAGTTTGGAGGTTAGATGGCAGCTTCATACTCAACTACCTGCTACGACATTGCTTGCACCTTAGCTGGAGCATGTTGTCATTTGGCACAAATAATGATGCCTGGATGCTGGGCTAAATGGGCTGCTGTTTAATCCAGTATGGCAGTTCCTGTCTCTGCAGTCGAAGGGCAGATGTTAATGACTTTGCTATTCCTGTCTTGTTTATTCACATGTAACTATGGGCTTCATGAAACATTTTTTGGCTGACGTGCCAAGTCCAACACTAAGTGTTCGTTCTCCCTCAGTGGCAAGTTTTCTGCAGAGGTACTAGCAAGAGATGATCCCTTATGGGCCAGTTCTTCAGGGCTAATAACCTGTGTTGGCCTTTTTCTCCCTTTTCAAGGTGAATCAGAAAAGTGCTTCAAGGCTTTCTCCACTCCCTTCCCATCCCCTCTGCCCAAAGTCAATCAGGATATTGAGCCCAGCAAAGCTGTCTTTTTTTTTTTTTTTTTTTTTTAATGTTATGTGTAATTGTCATGAGTTTTAAGTCTTAATTTATCCCTAATCAAAAGTGTGTTTGTGATGTTGTCATGAACTGTTCAGATGCCAGTGTGCAGTATTGTATTTTAGGAAGTATCCATTTTGAGGGCTACATTTCCTCAGCTGTTAGACTGTAAAGGATTGTTTTAATCATGTGCAGCATTTCTTTGAACACAGTAGTGGTGTATTTTCTTTATCAGTTGTAGACCGTTTCTGAGTTGACCTTGAAATGCTTTCTGTTGGGCTCAGGGTTGGCCAGGCAGATGCTGAACGACGACAGGACATTGTGCTAAGCGGGGCTCACATAAAAGAAGAACACTGTATCTTCCGAAGTGAGAGGAACAACAATGGCAATGGTGAGCATCCTTCCATTATCCGGGTGTCATTGAATCTCTTTCCACTTTTGAAGAACGTACCCAGTTTGCTACTGTGTGTTTGCATATAAATATGGGTGCAAGGACTGCCTTATCCATAAATTAGTCTTCAGCACTGGAGAGCTAGTGCTTTGAGTCCTGGAAAAAAAAACACAACTCTGTACAAGCAGCTATGTACAATATATTATTTTTGAAGTGGTCAGGGAAGGAGAGCTGAAAGGACTGTTGGGACTTGAAAGAGTCCTTTCATCAGGTCACTGAAAACATTTTCTGTTTGGGTTTAATAAGAAGTAGCTGTTTGAGTTAATGGTTTGTGCAGAGTAGCACCATACTGAGACCTTCATTCTCTAGTGCATTTATTTGGCCCAGTTAGCACTGTTGCCTTTGAGCTGGAATTCATACCTGATCTTTAGGGATCCTGCATCTCCCTTCTCCCTCCAGCTCTGCCAGGGCGGGCCCCCAGCAGCCAGGGCTACAGAACCGTCCTGCCTATTCCCTGTTCTGTGGGTACCAGCCACAGCCAGCCAGCAGCACCTGGGCCCCAGGTGCCACATGGGAGGCAGTATCTGCTGTGGCTGGAGCAGAGTGCGGAGCCCAGCTTGACTCTACCCGCTGCTGGGTGGCACAGCCGGAGTGAAGCTGAGTGGAGCCCGTGAAGGGTGGGGGAGGATGCAGAGCTTGGGGCTCCCTGCTCTGTTTCCCGTCCCCCTGGAATCCATGGGCCAGGGGGTGGGACCTGGTGTGGGCGGGCAGGGTGCAGTGGGAAGGCTTGGTGCTGCCACCACTGCCACTGGGAGCCCTGTGCCAGCCACGCCACCATAGTGAGGTGCCCCCTGCCGGGCCAGCAGTGGCATGAAGTTGTGCCCTGCCTGTTGTTACTAGGGGGGCAGGGAGTGCCTTGTCATGGCAGCATAGGGCTCCTGGCGGTGGCAGCACTGTCACCAAGCCTCCCTGTCCCGCCTGCTGGGTCGCAGAGGCCCCTGGGCAGGTGGGGCAGCAGCACGGGATGTCCTGTGCCCCACAGTGGGCAGCCTGAATTCTCCCCATCCCTGCACACACATCTGGGGGGGGTGCCGCTCGACCAATGTGTCATCTCTGGTGCCCAATCCAACCCTGAGAGTGCACACAGTGGTGGGGAGCCAGCTCCCCCACACATTACCCCCCAGATGAGCCATCTATGGCTCCATCCTATTCTCCCAGCCAGGCCACGCATTCCTGCCCTGGCTGGGCAGTGCTTCCAGCCCCAGCTGCCAACTCTGCCCCACTGCCTTTCTCACCATGGGGGCCTTGGTCTGCCCCCCTGCCCCTCCTCCCATGTTGCCTGTGACACCCCCCCACCTCCATATACTTACTTGCAAGTAGCTGGGGGAGCTGCTTTCCACCACTACTTGGCTGTATTGTTGGCCACTTGCATTTGTGCATGTGAAACTACATGGAGTGCCTCCTGTGTCTCGCTCCCGCAGCCCCTTGTAGAAGGGAACTTTGCCAGCCTGCAAGGGAAAACCTGCAGTTTCCCACGTTTTTCTCCTTTTAAAGGAGAAAATTTGCGTTTTTCTCTTTCAAGGAGAAAATCGACATTTTTCCTTGGTGAGTAGAAAACCCAGATCCCTGCTGATCTTCATGCTGTGTCCAAATAGAACGTGTGGTGCAGCAGAGATGACTTTTGCACGGTTTATAGATTCTGGGCTGTGGATGAGACGCATGTGGCTCAGTCCGTTCATTTCTGGGTGTCCAGGTTATTTCATGGAAAATGGGGTTGAACCCAAGACAGTGTGGTCTGATAACACTGTGGATAAAGAACAGTTTAGTTTTAGTGCGGGGTTGGACAAGACTGTTGTCTGTGATGTGGGGATAGTGCTTGCTTATTTTTTGGGGATGTTCAGGATGAAATACAGTGTACTTTATAAGACACTTAATTTTTATTTGCTACATCCCCAGCGTCTTAGGTAGCGTTGCCTTTGAGTCATTTCTAACATCAAAGGTTGTCTGTGCTACTAGACAAGCGCCTGGAGCTACCAGAGATTTCAGTGGAAAGGAGTGTTTAGTACCTCCTAAGCATCTGGCACTGTATACCTTACCACATAGCCCTGCAGTGACGGTAGTGCTGAAATCAGTTACAAAATAATGTGTTGATTATTCTTCAAACCTTGTTGCAAGAGGCCTCTGTCAAGACTGATAAAAGCTTTGACCTGTGTTCATTCTGACCATTTTGATCACAGTTCCTTTTTTTCCCTATGGAAATGTGAAACAGAATCCTAGCAGTTGAGACCTGCATTATTTCAGATGCCTTGGCTATGCATGCTTAACCAGGGTTTGGTATAAAGGAACAGCTTCTTCAGAATCTCAGTTTGTAGGGAGTGAGTGCAGTGAGCAGAGCATTATCTACTTGTCTCATGCGTTTTTGGCTGGAAGGGTATATAGCCAGGTTTCTTGGCATACAGTAAAGGAAAATATCTGGGCCTTGTGCTTTCCCTGGCTCTCCAGGTGTTCTCTGGTAGGAAATGGTGTGTTTTGATGTGAATAACACCTGTGTTCCTTCTAGTCATTGTTACTCTGGAGCCTTGTGAACGGTCGGAAACGTACGTCAATGGCAAGAGGGTTGTGCAGCCAGTGCAGTTGCGCTCAGGTAAGGGACTTCAAAATTGGCCTGTTTTGCAGGTGGTTCTTCCAGGATGATCCATACAGAACAAATGTCTTCTGGCTGAAGGAAACAACAGGGTACTATTCCAGATAAGGAGTCTTGGCTTTTTTGGCAAGGCCTTTTCCACATTGGTGAAAACACTATCTTCTTTTATTTTCCCAGGCCCTTCACTGCACCAGCTGAAAGCCTGCATAAATAGTCACTAACACAGGGCACTCTCTGCTTGATTCTTTACTTTTGCTTACTCTGGTATTATTCTAGTACATTCTTACCCAAGACTGTTGCCCTTGGCGCTTGCAATGAAACAGAGTAAATACACTGCCACCTGCTGATTGAAAATCCCCAGTTTCCCTGGCACAGTTGAGATGCAACTCCAGGCAGGAATTCATTAGCCTCTCTCTCCTTTCCTTCTATGTGTTCAGAAATCTGTTTAGAACGACATACATCCCTCCTCATACCTTGGCCAAGGGCAGTGGGGGAGAGCAGCTTTCATAAATGAATCGTGTAGCCTGACGATTGTAGACAAAACATCTTTTAAATTGAGACCCATCATTCTCCTTGTGCTCAAATGCATTCCAGTGTCCTTTGCACTAGGTTGTATGTAGCCTGGCGTTTGTCATTAGATGCATTAGCTTCAGCAGAAGACAGGATGATGGGCATAAACAGGCTCTTTAATTTTACTCTTTGAGCCATTCCTACTACTTTAAAACTTCTGAAACCGGAATATGGCCCATAGGTTGGGAATTACTGCACTTATTATTTTGGCAAGCTGATTTTTCTAGAACTTGGGGTTTTGTTTAATACTTTTCTTTTTCATCCTCATCTCTTGATGTTTCCATTTAATGAAATGGGATTAGTAACTCCTGATATTTTTAAAAGACAGTTGTCTGTCATTAATAGACTTACAAAGACTGTCTTGGCGGCCTAAAAGTTCATTTCACTAGCACTGTAGTGATTATTTCTCACATTTGTGTGTTGTACTGGAAGAGCAGAAAGATGCTGCTGTATTTTTAGTGCTTGTTTAATGTTTTTGCATATAAGTTTTCTTTAGCACTTAGTTACTACTCTTCTGCTTTTCCACATGCCTGGGACTCTCCATCTCACACAAGGGTGAAGGATGCAGGAAAATGCCTCCCCAGAAATTCCATTGCTGAGGATTTAAGTGGAAACTTAGATCATTCGTACAAATCTCAGCACTTAAAAATGTAAAGCATCCAGTCTTCAAGTGTTTGAGGTTAAACTTTTCTAAATAGAAAAAATTATGGGGTGTTTTTTGTCCATGACTTTTGAGCCTGTTTTAAAAATGCTATTGTTGCAAAATTTGCTACAGAAGAGGATTTAGAGTATAGTTGATCAGCGTATCTGTTGCTACTCTTAGTTCATCCATAAGACCATTTTTATTTTGTGGAAGTTTTCTTCTGAGGTTTAACAGGCAGATGCTTTTTTGGGGCATTTCTTGTTTCTGCACAGTTTCGTCTCTCTTGCACTAACTGTTTGTTCCTTTTGTGTGGACACCTATTACTAAATTTTCTGAGCACAGTACTTTAGGGGAAAATCATTTGATTTCCTCAGGGTAAATTTGCCTGAACATAAAATGTCACATTGGTTCTGGAGTCCTTATCTGGAAGAGTTAATCTTTTGTTCCTGTTTTAGGGAATCGTATCATCATGGGCAAAAATCACGTTTTCCGATTTAACCACCCTGAGCAAGCTCGAGCAGAGAGAGAAAAAACTCCATCAGCTGAGACTCCCTCTGAGCCAGTAGACTGGACTTTTGCACAGAGAGAACTGCTGGAGAAACAGGGCATTGATATGAAGCAGGAAATGGAGAAAAGGTAATAAACTAGCTCATACATTTGACTTGGAACAAAAAAATACATGTGCCTTTTTCAGTTGGTCTGTTTGGAGAGGTACCAATTCTGTGTATGAAGTAGATGCCTACTTTTTCCACAGGGAAGTGTGCTTAATTGGGAGCTCCCTGTAAGTGAAGCATCACACATTTAACTTGGCTTAAAAAAATACCCAACCAGAGCTTAATTGGGCCAAACCATGCTCCTCTTGATTTAAATCTGGCTCTGGCTAAGGAGATGCTTGTGGCACTTCAGCATATTTTTGCCTTCATCATTATTTTGAATTCTAGTTTTTTTAAAATATTATGCCCCCTAACCACTTAAGTTCTGGACCAAAACAGAGAGCAACTGCCTGGTTTCTTGATGCAGCTTCTTAAGCTGACAAAGGGAGGAATGATGGAAAAACAGGCAGGCTGGGTGTTCCCTGAGCGTTGTCTCCACCAGGCACTCTGCTTATGAGAGAGAAGAGGGCCAGGAGTCGTAGTAAAGAATATAGTGCTTTGTGACCCCACAACTTCTTGACTTTTACCCTTTGAAGAGGGTAACCCCTGTGCTGTTAAGCCTCAAACAGTTATGCTAATCAGGTCTTCAGCAGAACACATCACGTAACTCAGTGCGGATATCAAGGGTAGTTCTCATTCCAAGGGAACCAAAGTGCTTCAGCTGAAGGGAGCAGGAAGGATAGTGGCTTTCATATCAGCAGATTGAGATGCAGATAGACACTAGACTTGAAGAAACTTGCATTTGTTTTTGTGCTTAACTGTTTCTGTGGATAGGATGACACTAGCACAAATGGTGCCCTGCATGGCTGCCTCTGAGTCCCTTGTGCTCTTTCTCTTCAGATTACAAGAAATGGAGATTTTGTACAAGAAGGAGAAAGAAGAAGCAGACCTCTTGTTGGAGCAGCAGAGGCTGGTAGGTGTCCATACTTCCTTTGATGTAGATTAACTACTGCTGTTTCTGATTTGTTAGTCCAGGAAGATGGCTTGGACTGTCTGCATATAATGCACAGTTCTTCCTTTCCTTATAAATACTTCATAACTGCAAAAGAGAGAATGATTATGGCTGAAGGTGCCTCATGTGCATTAAGACAGAGATGAACTTCACCCATGTGAAGGCATCCAGCAGTGCTCATGGGGGCAGGATATGTTTTCTGTCTTTATAACTTAGGGCAAGAAGAGGACATGGCTTCCTTGTCAGTGTCTTTGAAATTGTTTTTCAGTAGTTTAATTTGTTAACTGTGGATGTTTGCCTTGGTTTTGTCTTGGATCACCAAAAGTACTAATTTTGTGCTGCTGAAAAGGACTTTTTGAGTGTTCCTGTGCTAGGTTTGTCTTACGGATGATGTCTGAAAACATTACTGCACTCTGCATGTTTTAACCTTTTTTCCTCCCCTGCATGGAGTCTGAATCCCTTGTAAGGGTCTTAACAGCACACACATGCTGATGATGGGGCAACACACACAGCTTAGGGTTGCACAGGGAACTTTCATTCTTTCAAACACTTGAAAATAACGCTGGCTGCATGGTTAGGGAAATCCAGAAAATTTAGTCTGATGGTCTGACTTGAGTCTTTACTCTCTCCAGTTAATGGGGGTCTGAGTTCTTTTCAGTCAGATACGCTCCAAGTGGTGCACAGTTTATAAAATATAAAACAAAATAAATGCAGACTCCAAGTCTGCTGCCAAGCCAAAAAGTATGAGGAAGCAGGAATTCAATGTGGATTTCTTGAATAACACTGGCTCTATCACATCTGCCCTTCTGTTATTTTTTTGGCTTATTTTTTGGTTACCCAGAGGGGAACATTACCTCTGCACCCATTTGGGAAGTTCAGGATGGCAACTTGCTGTTGAGGTGAGTTTGGGTAACTAGCTACTCGTGGACGCTCTATGAGCTTGTCAGAGGGCTTTTCACAAAGCTCCTCCCTTTGTCTCTAAGAGGGAGAGTAGAACAGGACCTGGCTTCCATTGCCTGCTAGGTAGAAGCTGTATGGCAATTAGTATGACTTTCTATTAAGAATAGGATATAATGACCTTTAACCCCTGACCCTGAGCTTTCTCATCTCGCATTGTGAATGAAGCAGAGCAACTGCAGAGTTTGACCTCAGGCAAGTCTCAGATCAGAAAAAGAAGTTAGAATGCAGTCAGTGCTACTTCAGAGTAGTATGGGGAGAGTGCATTGAGAGCACGAGGGAAGTAAAGTCTTAGTGCAGTCCTTGTGAGTTGGCTGTGAGCCACAGGAGATGTAAGTAGTGGTGTTACCCTCCTTAATCTTTGGATGAGACTTACAGGCAGCCTTGAGATAAGGCAGCATTTTGTCCCTGGGAAGGATATTACACAGTGAACTTGTCAAAAATGGGCCTGTGGAAACTGTGATTATGAAATATGTTTAAAATAAATCTGCAGTTGTAAAAATCCAATGAAATAAAGTTCATTTCCCTATTCTCTGTATATTTGAATGTAGTATTATTTAATATTGTAATGAACAATATGATTTCTGCAAGCACACTATATTTTTAGTTGGCCAATGTTGGAAGACTGTCACCAGGAAATATCAATAACCAGGTATTTTTAAAAACAGATGTCCTAAAGTTGCAAGAAACTATAGTTAGGGGTGTACTAATTAGAGATTTTGGGGGCTGATACTGAGAGCCCATTTTTAAGGAGGCATATCGGCTGATACCAGTCCAATTTCCGATATAGCTGTGTGCAGCTAGTAAGTCTGTTGTGGTGGAAGGGTAGGGGCGTTGGGGGGCAGATCAGTGCCCCCCACAGTGAGAGAGGGGGCAGGGGCAGGTGCTGCCCAGCAGGGGTGGGGCAGGGCACTGGATGGAACCATGCCTCATCAGGGAAGGGGAGACTCCTGCCGTTCCTTGAACCCCGGGAGGGCACATGGGGCAGGGGGTGCCCCTGGATCTGGGCAGGGCAGACAGGCTGCAGCTTCAGGCTGGAGCCGGGGCTCTGCCTGGCTCTTCTCGGTGGGGACTGGGCTTGGGAAGGGGGCTACAGAGGGGGCTGCAGCTACTCCAGATTTCGTCGTAGGCCTGTTCCCAGCACTGCTGCCACAGCGCACCCAGCTCAGCCCTGGCTCAACACTCCGCCTCCACCCATGCGCCAGCAAGAGCTGGGGCCGCACCTGGTGTGCGGCAGTGCTGGGAGCAGGCTGTAGTGAAATTTGGGGTGGCTGCAGCCCCCTCGGTAGCCCCCACTGAAAAGAGCCTGGCACAGCCCTGGCTCTAGCCTGCAGCTACAGTCTTCCTGCCCTGCGCAGATCTGGGGGCACATGCCGCCCCCGCTCCCCCCAATGTCCTTCTGGGGTGCAAGCATGGTGGGAGTTCCCCCCACACAAGCCATGGCTCCATCCCATACCCTGCCCCACACCAGCTGGGCAATGCCTGCTCCTGCCCCTCCTTTACCATGGGGGGGATGGGCATTAATCTGGCCCACCACACCCCTTCCCTTCCCCTTCCCTTCACTCTCCCCTTCTTCCACAATGGATTTACCAGCTGCATACAGCTCTCCACACTGCCAGGCAATGCTGCTTGGTGCCTGTGCTGCGATGTGGTTGCGTGCGCACACAAGCATTTATCAGCCAAATTATCAGCTGCATCAGGCTGATTTCCAACAGGTGGATCAATCTTTTTTTCTGGTCACTTCTTCACCACTGAATTAGGGATTAGGGATGGATAGGAGCCATACTTTCCTAACTCGTAGAAACAACTGGCTGATGGTCTGAAGCATGGAAACTAACTACAGATTGTCGGTCATATGCAGCTGTAGCATCAGACTCTGACCCCCCCCTCCTACCTTAGTGAACTCAACAGGTTGAGTCTGTGTTATGAAATAGTGTTTTTCTTCTTTCAAAGTTTGAAATGTCAAGTGAGACCCTTGGTGCTGCTATTTTTAATTGTTTATTCTGTTGTAGTGCATAGAGGCCAGCCATCTGAAGGCCCCTGTTGTGCTAGGAGTGTAGAAAAAAATGTCATATGATTGTTCTTGCCCCGAAGAGCATACAACTACATATGTTGGGATGCCTTGCTTGCATGACTAAAGATTGCCAAGCTTTTCCCTTAAATTTGAAGTGAAAATAAATGTAGTATATTTTTAGGTAATCTCCCCATCTCACTTGCTGTCCTTTTGTGCCTGTGCAGAGATCACTTGGTATTATGACGTGGAATTGTATGTACCAAATGCATTGGAGTTAATCTTTAGAGTGAATGTAGGAGGATGACCATATAGTGGTTACATTGCAAATAGGTGCTTCACCTATAAATAGCAAACTGTTCTTCTGTTGCCTACCAGAATAATATTGTAAACAGATTTGGTGACCTTAAGAATGACTAATGACTAATTTTTATTCCTTTCTGAATGCAATCTTGATTTTGTAGCTCTCCCAGTGCGTGCTGTCTTTCTGCTGGGTGTCTTCCATTTCCACTGCAACATGTAGCATGAACATTTTATTGCAAAAATTGGCAAGGCTTTACAGTGTATTAGTGGCTTGTATTAATTTCTTGTATTTACACTTTTACCCTCACTGGGCTCAAGCTCAAGTAACGGTAGCTTTCATCTCTCTGTCACTGAAGGCTAAGCTGTGATGCACCTTTCTCTTAGTGAGGAGTAAGAGTGTGCAAATGGGCTATTACCTTCAAGTAGCTGTGGTCTAATGAAGGCCCATCCACTTTTGCTCTGTAATAAGTGGTTCATATGTCTGCATCCGTAGCTTATTTGTAAACTACAGATCTTGCCTGCGATAAACAACAAGTTTCTGATGCTGATTATTTAAATTCACTTTTTTGGCCAATCTTTTGGTCTAATCTAAGAGACATGTTTCTCCAAATTGCTTATTTCAAATTGTAAACAGTAATAGAAGGTCACAAGGAATTTGCACATAAAATGAGTTGTGAGGGGAAAAACCCCTCAATCAACTGGAAATGGCAAGCATAACTCTGAGAAGACTATGTCTGCTCTACTGCACTCCATCTCATTATTCCCAGGCTGAGAATAAATTTTATTACAACATATCCTGTTTTTTTGTATTGCTCTCAAAAAAGTATTTTAAATCTAGTGCATCAGAACTGAGATGTGTACACACCTACACACACGTACACACACACTTGCTGTTGCTGACTCTCTTCATACATAAGAATTTGAAACCTTCAAGTTCTTAGAGTAATTGTGAGAAACTTTTGAAGGTGCATCAGGTTCTAGTGGATCAATTAACCACTAGGTTATATGTCAGACAAGCATCCCTTTAAAAAATAGTCTGACTTAAATTCTTGGATGCTTTTATTGGTAATAAATCTACTTATCTTCTGGTAGCATTATCTGGAAAATAACATTCCTAGTGTATAAAAATCGGAAATGTTTGTTGATGAAGCATGATTTAGTGAGCGCACTCTCTAACAATTCTGTTGGAAAAGTTGTCATGAAGAAGCAAAAGAAGCCTAGCTCTTAGCAAACGTGTTGAAGCTTCAGGTGGCAATTTCTAAAATGTTTTCCAGGCCTTGAGAAGATGGAGATAAAGAATATCTAATTGGACTTTTATTGATTAACACTTTAAAAAAAAAAAAAAAAAAGATTACTTCATCCTTCTGCTGCTCGCTCTTCGGACAGTCAAGCCTATTGGTTTCTAAAATAAAAACAACAAGGTGGCAAATGGAAAAACCCTTTGAAACACTGATTCTGGATATCACTTTAGCTTGTAGCAAGTCTTGGAGTATGAAAAACGACTTTTGCCTGTCATTTGTGCATTTACAGCACTTCTAACATTGACCCTATCGACTGCTTTCATCTCTGTTGTATTTCTTATTCTCTAACACTTCTTTGGCTGCTCTTGTAATAAAGTGGATTCTAAACTCAAGCATCCCAGCACCACATTCGGCATTACTAACCAGTGTTAACCTGTCTTACTCTGGCTGCTCATCGCATTCTTCTATTGATGGCTGTTGTGTTCGCTCACTGGGGGAGGATTTTCCAAAAGAAGCAACAGCAATAACCAAGGCAAATGTTTGGCAGGAATTTGCATGTCTTTGGAGCATGTATGGGGATGCAGTTGACACCTTGTTTTGTTTGGTGCTTGGTTCAGTTGGTTCATTAAAGATGTTGGAGGGGGTTGAAAGGGGGAGAATGTAGGTTAGATTCAGTATATTTTAAAACTGCTAGCTATGAGTATAATGTCAAATATAGGGGAGTGAACAGCTTAAAATTTAAGTAAGAAAATGAATCTAGAAGGTGAGGTTTGCTCTTAATGCCCTAACACTCACTCTTGGGAGACTTCCATATCTTTTGTCTTGTTTGATTTTTATTTGGTTTAGTTTTCTTTGCCTGATACTTCTTGTTTAGCTTTTCCATTTTTTTCAATTTTAATTTTGGTTATTTTGGGGCCACTTCTTGATTTTTGTTTTTCCAAAGGATGCAGACTCTGATAGTGGGGATGATTCGGACAAGAGATCGTGTGAAGAGAGCTGGAGATTGATCACGTCCCTGAGAGAGAAGCTGCCCCCCAGCAAGCTGCAAACCATTGTAAAAAAGTGTGGCCTCCCTAGCAGTGGGAAGAAACGAGAGCCAATTAAAATGTACCAGATACCACAGCGCCGACGCCTTAGCAAAGACTCCAAATGGGTTACCATTTCAGACTTAAAGATTCAGGCTGTGAAGGAGATCTGCTATGAGGTTGCCCTCAATGACTTCAGGCATACTAGGCAGGAGATTGAGGCTCTGGCCATTGTCAGAATGAAGGAGCTTTGTGCCATGTATGGAAAGAAAGATCCGAATGAGCGTGAGTCGTGGCGAGCTGTTGCCCGGGATGTCTGGGATACGGTGGGGGTTGGAGATGAGAAAATTGAAGATGTGATAGCCAATGGGAAAGGTGTGACTGATATGGATGATCTCAAGGTGCACATAGACAAATTGGAAGATATCTTGCAAGAAGTGAAAAAGCAGAACAACATGAAGGATGAGGAGATAAAAATTCTTAGAAATAAGATGCTAAAAATGGAGAAGGTTTTACCTTTGATAGGGTCTCAAGAGCCAAAAGTCCAGTCCACCACCGCTCAGAATAGAGACCCAAACTCCGCTAGTGGGGTGGATGTTGACAAGAAATCTGCAAATGACATGAACAAATGTGATAGCGATGAAGTTGCTAAAGAGGAGCGTGTCTCCCAGCTAATGGCAGGTGATCCAGCCTTCAGGCGCGGACGATTGCGCTGGATGAGACAAGAGCAAATTAGGTTTAAGAATCTGCAGCAGCAGGAAATCACAAAGCAGCTTCGTCGGCAGAACATGCCTCACCGATTTATCCCACCGGAGAACCGTAAACCCCGCTTCCCATTTAAGAGCAACCCCAAACACCGAAACTCATGGAGTCCAGGCACTCACATAATTATCACGGAAGATGAAGTTATTGAGGTCAGAATTCCAAAGGAGGAAGAGAAAAGCAGAGAAGAGATGCAAGAAAAGCAGGGCAGCATTGTCTCTGGTGACTCTCAACAGCCGTGGAACCTATGTGGTCCTCAGCGGAGTCAAGATAACATCCAAATAAACAGGCAGCAGTTAAATCCTCAGCCCCAGCCTAGCAGTCAGCAGCAGCCTTCACCTCAGATACGCTGGAGAAGCAATTCCCTCAACAACGGCTCGCAGAAAAGCTTGCGACGCCAGACATCAGGCTCCTCTGAATCGCTACACACCTATGGTGGCCAGCAGAACCCAGACCTGCAGACTTTCCAGCAAAAACGCCACATCCACCAGCACCGCCAGCCCTATTGCAGCCATAACAATGGAGGCAACATGGAGAGCAATGCAGCCAACTTCCAGCCAAAACACACTGACCGGCCCAACCACTATAACCAGTTTGTGACACCTCCCCGAATGAGGCGACAGTTCTCTGCACCTAACCTCAAAGCAGGCAGAGAAACAACAGTATGAGTCACTGGGCAAGGCTAGTTTGGGGGGAGAAGGGAAAGGGGTGATGCTCGTATATCACCGAGAAGCAGGTGGGGATGGTTTTGATCATTGGCCTTGGGTTTCATTTGGCCGGTTAGAACTTGAGTGATCTGATGTACAAAGCTCAAGATACTGGCACTTCAAAGCATCCATTTTGCATGTGAATCATGGTGAAATTTTCAAAACTCTGCTTGGAGAAACTAGAAGACTGGGAAAGAGGGCACCCTACTAGCTCCTTTTACCTTCCTGGTTTTTGCCTTGGAATATTTTTCTAATGCTGAAAATATGGTTTGGAATTTATAAAGAACTGCCTCCCTCCTTTGTTTTTATGTAGACAATCAAAAGGGGAATCTAGTTTATAGTGTTGAATGTTTTATGTCACCTGTTTATTAGGAATGAGGAAACTGACCATCTGTATTGTAAATCAGCATGAGCAATTCAGTCCAATTCACTTTACACCTCCTAGCCCGAGTTTTAAATAATTGTCTGCAAGCCAAAAGTTGTCAGTTACCAAGATAAGGAGCTTTTTGTCGGTGTTCTGTCTCTGCAGAAATTTACAGCAGCTCTTTAGATGCTTGATGGTCCATCTTCAATGAGTGGGAAATGCCTTTTACCCTTCTGCTGAAGTTCATTAGTATCAGTATGAAATTGCCATAATAGAAATGTGCCTGACTGAGGCTGTATATTGGACTGAATACATGGCTGGAGCCATGTTGGGGAAGTAAGCTTTTTCTCATTCCCATCTTGTCTCTAATTATAACAGTTTTTACTAATGACTTGTTATATGGAGATAGTAGGGACGAACTGCACTTTTTTATTTTGTCCAAATGGTGCAGTAAAAAGACTAAAGTTGATTGCTTCAGATTCCTTGGTCAGGTTTTGGGCCTGGATGATGCTATTGAAACGGTTTTTCTGGTGGAGATATAGTGAACACCCTGAATTGGAGGGGGCAGAGAAGAGCGGGCTAGAGAACGGATTCATTTTCACACAATACCTCATTGTAGTGCCTTCTCGTCTCAGAGAGCACCACTATTTCAAGACTTGTTGAAGAAATCAGTCACTTTAACAGGAAAATCACGTGCGTCTTCCTTCTCCCCCCATTCTAAGTGCAACTTAGAAGCCGTATTTCTGACTTACGTTATGAACTGAAGGTGCCAGGTTTATAGGTGAAACACTAACTAAAACACAGTCCCTGTGATTTTGCTTAAGATATCCTAAAATGAATGGCAGCAAAAAGAATGGACAAAAAACCAAGCTGCTGTTTGGTTAAGAACTATGTTAGGGCTTCAGAGGGTTTTTAGCTCAATTGGAAAGTTCTGCTTTTAAATATAGGATTCTTTTTCTTTTCTTTTCTTTTTTTTTGCTTCTGGAAACTTTTGTTAAAACGCATAAAAGATTACATCAACTTTTTAGACTTGAATTCAAGATGCATCTGAAGCTTTGGGAGAAACTTGGTTTGCTGATGAGTGTTTATTCTGAATGCCATTTTTTTCAAGCAAACTATTTAGGGCTGATTAGATGTGGATACATCACACGGCAGCACATTTGTACAGTCAGGTGACTTGTGCTGTTTTGCACAAATACCCTTGACTTGACTACCTGAGGCTGCTCTGCTTGTTAAGCATAAGCCCTACTGGTAATTGTTTACTTTTGCATGTCTTAGGGTAGCTCTAGATGAGCAGAAAGTGCCTGCAATTTATCTTCCCTTGTATTCTTGTTCCCTGCCTCTGGTTTTATTTTAATTTTTTTTAAATTTTTCTTCCCAACCACACTACGGATGTCCATGATCAGGTTGCAGCTAGGGACCTGTATCTTTCAGTCAGGTGTCAACACTACAGTCTTCATTCATGTGTTCGTGACACATTACTCTCCCTGCGATTTAGGAGTTGTAAAGTCATTCCGTGGTGTCCTAAGAGGGGTGACCCAATCAAAGCCACCTAGGTCATCTTCTGATGACCAGTTTAATTGTTCTGTTCAGACATGGCTACAGCGGTTTCATTTGCCCTTTGTTTTAGTATCTCTGAAAAACAGGGATGATGTGTGGTTTTATAATTCCTTGGTTCTTCCAAGAAAGAAAGCCCTATACAGAGGCAATACTTTTCTTCCCACTTGAGTCAGCCCCCCACCCCCCCCTCCAACTTATTTAGGGCTATGAGAATTCTTGTGCCATTAGATTTCTTGTATAATTCTCTGCTAAGTAGCTTCTTCCATTCTTACTGTGTTGGTGTCCATATGATTTGCTCTCTGGTATCTTCCCCAGAGGCATTTTAACTCTCAAGGAGAGAGGAAAACATGCATCTGGGGAATTCCTGCTATGTGCCTCCGCTTGGGCCAAATAGAGATTGGCGTGTGTAGGGGCCAGGCATGAGAATAGTCTAAACAAGTCTTTTGTGTGTGCACCCCTCATCTTTGTGATAACCTGTGTAAAAGCAGCGTGACTGAGTACACAAAAGGAATATGCAGTATGTAATTTTACGTCTATTCAAGTATGTATGTGGAAATGGAATAAAACCATAGGATATTTGAAATCCCTGACTTTGACAATTCTTTTTAGTTTGGTTTGAGATTATCTGCCCCTGTTTCTAAATGTTTGGCTAATGCTGGATAATGAATATGTCTTAAACCCATCGTTTTGTTGCCTGGTTATTTTAGACTATTTTGGTGCAACAGCAGAAATTTAAATAAACTCTGGATCAGCTACTTATTGAATGCTGTTTTAAGGCGGTGCTTGTCCTTTGTGACAGATACTGCAGCAAAGATGGAAATAAAAATGTACGGTTTTATTTTCCTGTATGACTTGGTGGAGGGGCGGGGGACAAAATGGTCCCTTTCAAATAAAGTCCAAACTGCATGAGGTCGGAAGGGACCTCAACAGATCATCAAGTCTGACCCCCTGCCTAGCCGGGAGAGAGTGCTGGGGTCAGATGACCCCAGGTAGATGCCTATCCTGCCTTCTCTTAAAGACCCCCAAGGTAGGGGAGAGCACCACTTCCCTTGGAAGCCCATTCCAAATTTGGGCCACCCTTACCATAATTGTTCCATTCTAGTGTAGATAATGATTAGGATGCACTCCCTGTATCTTAGAGAAATGGGAAAAAAAAACAAACGTAGTCATCTTGCGGAAGTAGCCTGAAGTGGCTGCCTTTCCTTTCAGAATAAGTATTTGTGGAACTAATGAAGACTAATGCAGCCAATTCTGTGTAAGTACATGTGAAATGTCTTTCCTGGTAATGGGAAAATGCAGCTTCTATGATGAAGGGTGCCTTTTCAATGAGTTTAACTGCCATTGCTGACTTGTATGCACCTGTGCCTTAGTGAGGATATCATACATATCCTTCAAGCCTCTAGCTGGGGTGGGGGAATGAATGCATGCCACTTGAGCTCCTCCGATTTTAATTTTTTCAACATACTTCTTGGAGCATTCTGAATCAAGTGATCTGTCGAATTGGAGGGGTTGACATTTGTGCAAGTATGTTGAGCAGAATTTTGGAATCTCCTTCCCTGTTCATTCTTGGAAAACTTTATATTTAATAATTTGCCTCAGATATTTGTCTTTGAACCACTGCTGGCTGAAAAATCCTAGTTGTTTGCCCATTGTTACTGTAAAGGAGGCCGTGAATCACCTTTTAATGAAATTATGGGATTTTCAGATCTCCAGTTCGGGTTTTTTTTTAAAAACAACAACGAAAACATGTTTTTGATTGTCCTGTGTTCATCTGCCTTGTGAAAAGCAGAACTGGTTTGTATTGTAACAAGTGCTCTTTCAATAAACTCTAAAATACTCATTAAGCGTCTGACTCATTTCAGTGACAATGAAATGCTCAGTGGCACAAAACCTTACGTGTAGACTTGTCCCAATTTTCATTTTCTTTTGAGGGCTTGTGACCCATTCTACTTCAGTTCAGTCAGTACCAAGCTATCCTGGTTTTTTGGTGCAACTTTACTTAATGGACAAAAAACCTGGAACCGCATTTGTTTTGTCCTATAACATTATGAGATGTTATTTACAATGTAGGAAGGACACGGGCTGTAATCCTATTATGGTCCCATTGTGCAGTCATCTCTGCCATTGGTTTAAATTCAAAAGAAGAACAGCAGGGAATTGATGGTTCACTTGTTGAGTGGAGAGTAGAGAAGCAGAGTTTTCCCATGTTACATCAAAGAATGAGATGCTGAAGTGCAAGAGACATGTCTGTACTGTGATGGCTTCTTAGAGCAAACCCCCTTCAGACCTTTAAAAATGCACTTGAAAATAGAGAAAAGTTTTAAGGCTTTTTTCATGAGCTGTGGGTGCTATTATAAATACTGTTTTATTTTCTCCAGTTTAAAGGTATTACTCTGAGACGATGCTTTCTACAACCCTGAGCCTCAGTTTGTTCTTCCATTGTAGAAGAGCCATAACCATTATCTTGTTCCCCACCATCCAGCCAAGCTGATATTCATCCTTGTATCCACTATTGAAAGCAAGCTGCCTAGTAGCTTAAGCACTAGAACAGTACCAGCTGCCAGAAAACAGGTGAAATGTTGCCATTTTCCTCTTCTGATTCTGGGAAAACAAACCTGACCTTAATCCACTTTTGGAAAAATAGCTCTTTCTTTTGGTACTATAGGGGTAAGAAAAAAAAGATGATCTGCTATAGTAAATGTTTGCATATCTAGACAATTAAATATAAAAAATCTATGATTCACTCAAGAGAAGTCAAGGGTGCTGCAGAAGAGGGAAGACAATGGATGTGGGGTTTTTTAATCCTTATACCCAACTAATATGTTGCTTCATATCCTGCAGCCTTTAAGCATCTTTGAAAGAATCAAAGTAAAGATTCTGCCCATCTTTGATACCTACAGAGTTGATTTAATGCACCATGGCAATGAATATTGCTTGAAACGCACCTTTCCTGGATCCTCTTCTACAGCATTTTCTCTGCTCAGTACATACCTGCTCAAATTGAGGGGTGTAGAAAAATGCAGGAACTTTTTTATTGGTGTAGAACTATACCTGTATGTGCTGTTAGGATGTACCTAGTACCTTCACATGCTCCTGCTGCAATGAAAATGTAGCAAAACCCTTGTAACCTTAACCCTGCTTCATTCAGGGTTAAAGTTGCCTGATTTAGCTCACTTGTGTTGCTCTAGGAGCATGAAGACGCAACTCCATAGTGACTTAAAGAGACTTAAAGATACATCTGTCCATGGCCTTTGTTTCATATCTTCTCCAAAAGCTCTTGAATTCTAAGAGAATAAATCCTACTCTGTCCTTCAAATGTTTCAATATTTGAGGAGCTTGTTTTCTCTCAGACCTCCTTACATAGCTCCCTACCTCCTTGAAATGTCACAGCCTTATATCCACTTGGTTGGGGAAAAAAGACTTTATCTAGAGGAGATGGCTACCTTTTATCTTAAGTGCTTTTAAAAGGGTTCTAGGTATTCGACATCTCTCAATGTAGGCTGACACTTGCCCACTTCCTTGCAAAAATAGCCATCCTCACAGATTAGAAATCTTTAACAACTTCAAATTGGGCTATTTTAAGACTACATGTCTAGATCCTATCTATGGGGTTTTTTGTTTTGTTGCTTTGTTTTTGCTTGTTGGTTTTTTTTCCTAATGGGTAAAAATTTAATTATTAGTTCTACCAACTGGACAGCAGGATCCCACCTTTTAGCTATTGCTGCTAATGGAGTCATCTCAGCCAAAGAATGTCACAGGTAGCGTTCAGGATGAATTGATATACCAAACTGAAAGTTTAAGTAGAAATTTAGGGACTTAAAATATGACCCAGAGAGAGGACCTGAAGTCCTTTTATAAAGAGCCGAGGTTCCTTAATGACCTCAGGTGTTTAACATCTTTTTAGTTAGCAGCCACCTTCCTACTGCCACCACAGTGGGACCTTCTTTCAGTACCTAGTGGGTGGGAATAGTGCCACATTCTGAGAATCTGAATCTGTTCTTTTTGGTACTGGTTACTGCTTTGAGATCTCCTGTTCAAGTATTGAGCCAGCTAAAAACTGCTTTGAGGTCTGATTCAATTGCCTGGGATTTTCAGGTGAACTAAGGTTATTTAAGTAAGGTTTAAACCAAGATAATATGTTCCCTTAAGGCGATAAGGGAACTATGTAGTGCTGTCCCTTTCATTATTCTGGACGTAATAATTTGTCAGTGCAGAAAATGCATTAAAGAGGAAGAGAATGAATTCTGGGGTTTTAAACCATTCAGTAAGCAGAGAGCAAGGTTTGAAGTGCCAGACGAATGGGTTGAAATTCTTCTGAAGGTGCCCAGTAATACCTTGATCAAAGAACTTGGCTGTGGAAAATGCCTTTCCGATCGACTACATATTCAAGCAAAATAACCCTTTCTGGGAATTAAGAAGTCGATTAAGTTAAGCAGGAATAAGACTGACTTATTGTGGAATAAATATGTCCATGCATGGCATGCAGTTGCTTGAGAATACTTTGTTCCCAATTAACTGCAAGTGCTCAGTATGTAAAGGCAAGTGCTGAACTGCTTCTTACCTAGAAAGAGGGTTTCTCATCTGGGTGTGTTCTCTGCTTTCCTTGTCAGTGTATTTAGTTGCGTCAGTTCCTTTAACTTTTTATAGCACTCAGCCCCTCTAATATTTTTGCATCTGGACAAGTAGGTAAGGAGACTTTTGACCTTTTCGTCAGGTCCTTGCCAAGCTGATAATCTCTTAACACGTTTATATATGTGGCGTGCTTTCAACCTTTTCAGTCTGCTTGTGGGAGCAGGAGAAGGTCACATAAGCAGAACCCAAGTCAAGTTGGAAGAATTTTTAAAAAAATCCATAAAATGGGGTGCGTGAGTCTCTAAGAGCCTCGTTTCAGTACAGTATGAAGACGGTTTTGCATTTCAGTGCAAAGTCACTGTATTCATGGACTATTGTGTGCTGTAGTGTTAGGACTTTTTCAGCTTATTTGCTTTTCAGCTTTCTATGTGAATTATCAAAATAAGATCTTTGGCTCGTTAAGATTCTTCCCTCGGTTTCCACATTCATTCTCCCCATGCATGCTGCGGTTCCAAAGCAGACTGGGTCTGTTCAAACCAATTTGACTTGATGCTGCAACTTTTTGTACTGGACTCTCATAAATTACATAATTTCTACGTCCATGCCTCCTGTTATTTCTGAAAACCAAATAAATTTACAACTACAAACAGTAGTTGCTTCACATTTTCTGCAGCAAATTTTCTTCTACAAAGACGTTATGTTCCTTTAAAGGCCAAAGCTCTTCTCTTCAGTATAGTATCAGGTGTACAGGTGAGAGAGGTACACATAAATGTGTGAACCCCCCTCTCCTTGTTGAATAATTCAGTACAGTAGAGCTGAGCCTGTGTGTGCACGTGGAAAATTGTGTGTCTACGCATAGATGGATGAGATGAAAATACTCATTTGTAGAGCGCAGGAGGGATCGGTGGAGACTCTTGGCACAGTTTATTGCAGCCCTCTCAATCTAGAGCCCTCACTTCTGAGAGTCATGCATGGTCTGAGAGACAGTCCAGAGACTTTGCTGGCTGCTGAACACTGTTGTTTTTAAAAGACAGCTCCAAAATTTTAGGGGAGAAACTGTAAGTGCAGTGGCATGACTTAAAAAAAAAAAAAAAAACTGTGTGTGTGTGGGGGGGAGGAGGCAGTCCAGGGCACACCGGCCACTCATCTAACCTTGCTCCCAGTGGGGGGGGGGGGGGGACTGGCCCATCCATGTGTTCCTTGGCCTTGCATGAGATAAGCCAGAGTTGCTGAAATAAACAAAGCTGTGACATAAAGGGAAGCTATCCTATGTTATAAGTGATTTCCCCCCAAAAGAGGAGAACCTCAATATTAAATGCCAGTAGTAACTGTCCCCTGACTTTTCAGTCCCATGCCAATATTATAGTTGCCTTTGTACTGTCCAGCAGCCTTGTGCCATATTTCTCATGTCCTCAAAAGAGTACAGGTTCCAGGGAAGAGCTACGGAAGTAGAAAAGCAAAGCCTTTTGATTCTAGTTATATCAGGCAGTTTTGCACAACTCTTCACGATTCTAGTTATATCAGGCAGTTTTGCACAACTCTTCACGATTAGCAGCTTTCATATTGGATTTTGTAAGAAAAACTCTTGCCTGATGCATTGTTAAGCTTCTGTTTCATCCCCTACCCCAGTTGGCATCTGCTCTAAAGCTTGAGATGTAGGATTAAATGCCCACATGATTCTGTTTAAATTCTTTGCATCTCCATGAATGGTAGGCAGTACTCTCTCTCTCTTATTGGGCAAGCCTCGGCAAAGAGTTCTCTGTGAAGTTACTTAGATACACTAATTTTCCCTTCTTGCAGTACTCCTCATAAAGGACTTCTGGGAGAAATTTTCTTCCTTCTTGTGCTGCCCTCTTCCACGTTCCCTCTCCTCCAGTCTGGTTTGCAGCAGTATACTCAGACTTGTTTTGTTCGAGCAACTCCTTTTTGAAAGGAGTTAACAGCCTAAACATTTTCCACTGAGGTCTTGATCTTTCCCCAACACACAAAATAATTGGAAAAATACTCTGTACTTATATTCCTGATCCATTTTTGTGTTTCTTGAGTCAATGTAAATCTGGGGCATGTGTGAATTTTTCACCAAACGAGAGAAGAGTGGGGTGGCAGAAATGTCTGGTTTTCTTAGCAGTGGGATTGGAATGTGCTGAGAATTAAACTTGCTTTTGCCCTAGCTGCAGTCAGTCTCTTTATCTAGTAAAAACGTTACATTACCTTGCTCCCTTGAGAAATCAAATATATGCATGATGGAGGATTGCATTCACATGCAAGGAAATGGGAACCTTATAAAAAAGTAACTTCATTTTAAAGCATAAAACTAATTCTGCATCAAAAGATAAAATTCTGCAATGCTTCTAACCCTTTACTATATTGATTGAATCAAGATGGACCATCTTTCCTTTCTGTTCCCTTGTTGCCAGACTATACAATCTACAGCACAGTACAGAGATGTTCAGTGAATAAATTTGTTTCCCAGAAATGACTTACTGAGTAATGCTTAAGCTTCAGAACCCTGCTTTTTAAGCTTATTCAGGTTGGGATTGTTTGGTTTTTTGTTTGTTTGTTTGTTTGTTTTAAATCCTTCCAAGGTCGTCATTAGGTTACTTTGTCTGACCTGAGGATTTTCTTTTGTAAGAACTTGTATCAGGGTGAAATTGTGGGCTGTATTTGTTAGTCCCAAACACACTATGCAAAATGTGCTTTGTTAACCCTCATGGCGATATTATAATAGAGAAGTAATACCAACAAGTATGCAGGTGTTCTCTGGATATTCCAACTTTTCCTCAATTAAGAAGAAAAATAAAATCCTTCTGTTATTGCATTGGATATATGGACATGTGATTAATAAGCAAAACAAGCTGTAGTTCTACTGGCCTGTCTTGTGGATACACCCTCTCTGTCTTTTCTTTCTTGAGGGGAAAGGGGGAAGTTGATTAAAAAGCTTGTTGTGTTTTTTAATTCTTTTCTGGAGCAATCTGATCTCTTCCAGTTGTATGGAAGTGTCTGTCCACATGTGCTGTCTCCCTGTGTCTCTGTCACTCCCTCTGAAATGTTCATGTTTCTTTGGCTGTCTCCTCTTCACTTTCGTCTGTCCTTCTCCTACATGGTATCTCCTCTTTCCCCACAGGACTATGAGAGCAAACTGCAGGCTTTGCAGAAGCAGGTTGAGACAAGATCCCTGGTTGCTGAGACAACAGAAGAGGAGGAGGAAGAGGAGGAGGGTAAGCTTTAAAAGAACAGAGTGTTTTAGTGGTGGGGAGGAGGTTTCTAAGACTGAGAGGCATCCTGCAGCTCGGATGCCACAAGTGACATTGTTGACACTGGATTTGGACCCAGCACCTATACCTTTGTTCCGGGCAGGCACAACCCTCAGATTGACCACAGGATCTGCAAGTCTGTAATAGGCAAATTTATTGATACAGAGTGATAACAAAAAAGCAACAATACAAACGGTCAAACAATTCTGTATCTGCCAATCCTAGGGTTGTCATCAGAGTCCAAGTACATCTGGTCAGGATGCAGACTCCACTCTGAGGCTTTCTCTTTTGGGTGTCAGCAGTCTGGAGGTGGGATGCTGAGGGCCACACCTCCCCACAGTGGGGTGCATGAGATGGGCTACTGGTATGCCCTTGGTCCATGGTGGCCTTGGGGACCCTTCCTGGGTGACAGATGGGGATGGGGACCCCTCTCAGGGAGCAAAACAGCGAGGGACGGGACAGAGGGAGGGACGGAAGGGATCCTTTGTTACTCTCAAGTCTCTGCTTCTGTGCTCTCCTTCCCCTTGATGACTCCTCATCCATGGCTATCTCTGGTTGGTTGTGTCTCTGTGGTCTCACGTGTCCACATAGCCTTCTGGGCCTTCCCCTAATTTGGTTTGTTCCCCCAAAACCAGGATTTAGGCCCACCTTCTCTCTGAGGCCTTGTTGCTGGTGTCACATCATGTGTTACAGGACAGTGAGGCACATACAGCCTTTGGTTCCTAGGCTGTGTCCTTGTTGTCTTAGACAACCCTTCTGCCTGTAGGGCCATAAGAAGCTGTGTGTTCATCTCCCAAGCTCTTTAGAAATCCATTTAACCCCAGCTTCCCATCTTTTCCAATGTGTATATCTATACCTAGAAGCCAGTTCCCAAAAAAACCAGGCCTTTAAATAACATTTCTAAGCCAACAACATGGGCAGCCTCCGTGTGTTGCTTGTGGCAGATAAACAGAAAGGCAAGGAGCAGAAAGCAGAATATCAGATCAGGCAGAGAGCACAGGATGGGGAATGGAAAGTGGAGCAGCAGATCAGAGTGGTATTTAGGGAGGATGCAGGGCTAATTTGTGGCACACCTGTTAAAAAGGTTGGCTCTCACTGCTCTAAAGGAAGCTGCATTATAGGGACATTTGCTGTAGCTGGAAATAGAATTTTAGAAAATTGTGAAACAGTGGGCAGTCCCTAAAAATGCCAGTTTGACAGTTCTGGAGATTTAAATTACTTGTCTGTAGAACAGGTTCCACATTAGCAGTTGGTAGGAGAACTGGATCCTGGACTCCCAAATTCAAGTAAGCCAACGGTCTAGCTGTCGGACTGGAATTGGCATTTGTTTGGTGGTCTTGAACTGTGAGACCCCTCCGTGCTTTTTCCTTCCTGTATTGGATGGTGGTATGGTTGAATGATCCAGTCGATGCAGAGACTAATGTCTCTCTTATTTCTCCATTTTTGTATTCTCTGTTTTTAAGCAATGCTAATTACTTGACAGTAACCAGAGCAGTAGCTTTTTTGGTTGAACTGCTCCAAAAGCTTGACTTGGGTGTACGTTAAGTTTCTGGTGCTTGGCATAAAAGATTAGAACTAGTTTTACTCGTTGAGCAATGGAATTGCAACTTCATCACTTCAGAGAAAATGATGAGAACTTGATGAGACTGTCAAGTGTGTAGATACTGTCTTTTTTTTGTCCGAGTGTCTGGGTTGGAGGGAAACTGCTACCTTTGACTCAGCTGTTCCTTTGCTTTTCCCAGTGCCCTGGACACAGCATGAGTATGAGCTGGCCCAGTGGGCATTCAGGAAATGGAAGTTCCACCAGTTCACTTCATTAAGGGACCAGCTCTGGGGCAATGCTGTCTATCTGAAAGAGGCCAATGCCATCAGTGTGGAGTTGAAGAAGAAAGTAAGTGTGTGCAGAGCATCTTGTTGAATCTCCTGACTTGCAAGTGTGCACTCTGATATCTTGCTGTAAACTAGCAGAGACTTAAATTTTGCTTTAATTTTGCCTTGTTCTTTTTCTACTGCACTGCCATTTAAACTGTTCCAAGACTCATGCCATATTATAGTTACCTCTGTGAGTTGAAATGGTATTGCTTGCAAACTGGTAATCCATTCTTCTGACCTTCATCCTCCTTATGCTGCCTCCTCTACTCACCATTTCAAAAGAACCCCATTAGAAATAAAATTGTTTTTTCTTATCCACCTTCAACCCCATGCTGGGTTGTATATCTTATCAAAAGTGGCTTTGGTTGGATTGGATTCCCATGTCTTCATGAAACTGTTCTTTTGGGTTCCTTTTATTAGAATGAAAGAGGGAATCCTATTTCTAATATCTCTGTAGTTACAGACTTTATTTATATTCACAAAATATTAAAAAATTGGTTTTCTCCATTCAGGTGCAGTTTCAGTTTGTCCTCCTGACAGATACACTGTACTCCCCTCTACCCCCTGAGCTTCTGCCTCCTGAGACAGAGAAGACCCGGGATAACAGACCTTTCCCTCGGACAGTGGTAGCTGTGGAAGTCCAGGATCTAAAGAATGGAGCAACACATTACTGGTCCCTGGAAAAACTCAAGTATGTAAATGTTATGTCAGAGTGAAATTTGAACCAAGAATGCATGTGACTGCTGCCCACTTGCCAGTATCTCAGTTGGCTCCCTTGTTTATTTGAGGCTGTTTCAAAATTACTATTTTTCTAAAAGCCTTGCTAAATTTACCCCAATTCATTTCTGTACCTTAATCTCTTCCTCCTTTATTTGCCTACGACCTGGTTTTTTTTTTCACCTAACCCTAACACTGTTGTACAGAAATAAAAGATGTTCATGGGTTTCCATGGGTTTCTTGCAGTGTTCATGGATTTCCTGGGTTTCTGTTTTCATTTTCATGCCTGTGTTCTGCAGCAGTGGGGGTTTTTTGTACTCTCAGGCTGTGTTCAGATGAACGCAGCCATGCAGTATGTGGCACTGCAGACACATCTGTGATGCCACAAACCACATGTTCAGTTGTTCTCTGTGCTTTTTTTCCCCCTCAGTCAAAAAAAAAAACCTGCCCAAAAAAAGCGGAGCACTGCTCAAACCAGAGTCTGGATGGATGGAGCCGCACTCTGGCTGCCAGCCAGGCTCTGCGCGGCAGGATTGCCACTGCTGCAGCCCCGGGAGGTGTCTAGGATCCAACATAAGGCTGCTGAGGCAGGCCAGTGTTGGCCCTAGCATCCCTTACCCAACCTGGGGTAACCTGCGTGCCAGAGGGCACATGGCACAGGCATTCCCTGGGGACAGCTAGCAGCAGTACAAGGTGTGCTGGTTGTCCCTGGGGAAACAAATGTCCATGCACATGTGGACATGGTCTTAGGGTGTAATTCAAGCATTTTGTAACATGTGCCTTTAATAATCTTTCTGTCCTTGTGAGTTAACTAAAGTTTGTAGTGAGATCAGTTCACAAAAATACCACCACTTTTGGAGAGAAGGGGAGCATCTGTTTAATAGTGACCAGAAATGCTAGAGGCTAATGCTGGGTAGGAGATGCAGAAAGTGCTCAGCTGACACTTCAGGAAGAACTTGTGAAAGCTTAAATTTGACCAAGATAAATTTACTTTTAATGAGATGTGTTGATTAAGGACCCTGGTTGGCCTTGAATTTTGCCTTTCATCCAGCAGATTTGCCCCAAAAGATGGCAACTTGGGCTTCACGGTGATCTCTAACATTATATTAAATGTTAGTACAGTAGAGAACCTGCCCGTTCTGACTCCGCCTCTCTGTATTTTTCTTCTCTTTGTCCATTTAACTCCAGTGCTTTTTTCTGTTCCTGTGGTCAACCTGCTTTCCCCCTTGCAGTTGTGCTTTTTTGAAATTATGAACTGACCACCAGTATTAGTGTCTTGTCTGTAAGGAATTTTAAATGCAAAAACTTAATTGTTGTGGGGGCTGCTTTTTTCCTCTACAGGCAGAGGTTGGAGCTGATGCGGGAGATGTATGACAGGGCTGGAGAGATGGCATCCAGCACACAGGATGAGAGTGAGAGCACAATGACTGGCAGTGACCCCTTCTATGATAGATTTCACTGGTTCAAGCTGGTTGGAAGGTATGTGATGACAATCCCATCTCCTGGTATGTTCACCAACTTTTGTCCTTACCAGGACAAACTTTGGACTTCAAATCAAGTTTTAAACTGCATAATCAATAGTGTCAGCTGTGTATATGGTCTCTCAGGGATTGGTGATCCATCTGGTAGACCCTTCTGATTTTTCCATCCAAACACTGGTAAAAAGCAGGAAGTGCTGTTCAGAATTTTCTTGATACAGGTGTGCAGCCTTTCCAAGTCTAATTGATTTTGAATTCACCCTCCATTAGGTCTAAGCTTTATTTGTGAAAAAGAGAGCTAGTTAAGCATTGTGTGAAGTGATTGGAGTGTAGTGGTCTTGAGAGGCTGAAGAGTTGTGGAAAATCCAGGGGGAAACTGGTCCAGGACTTCACATAGGCATGATGTTCAAGTACTGGTCATCGTTTTGGGAAGATTAAACATCTAGTAAAGAGATCTTGGAGGCTCTTTAATACTTCCTGAGACTGAGCCGCCTCTTTATTTAAAACTTAATGGTGGAATAACAGGTTATAGCTTCATTATGTAAAAGCATAATAGCATTGTAAATAACCGTATATGGTCACACTTGTTTGTATTCATGTTTCCTTTGCTTTCTGCTCAGTCCAAGGACGTCCTCTTTCTCTAACTCTGTCAGCAATTCCCTTCCTCCCATCTCACCCCAAATGATCTGAAGCTCTTGCTTGCTCTTCAGCTGAACTCCATGCTGATGGCAGCAGCAGAGTGTTGAATGAAGCATTCTTCTCCCCTTGGTGTGTTAATCAAAGTTGTTCCATTAACTGATATCTAGCTCCCCCATTTTCCACGGCTGCGTGAATGAGCGTCTTGCTGACCGCACACCCTCCCCCACTTTCTCCACGGCTGACTCCGACATCACTGAACTGGCCGATGAGCAGCAGGATGAGATGGAGGACTTTGATGATGAAGCCTTTGTGGATGATACCGGCTCCGACGCTGGAACCGAGGAGGGATCGGACCTCTTCAGTGATGGGCACGACCCGTTTTACGACCGGTCCCCCTGGTTCATTTTAGTGGGAAGGTTGGTGAGGTTACTGTGAGAATGGCCAAAAGGGACCAGCTCTTGTCAGAGGCTGCAGAGCCTTCATCTTAGAGTACAGAGATCATTGACCAAACGCATCTTTAAACTGCCATATCCAGAAATAGGCATTTATGGAACTTACAGATTCCAAGAATTATAGAGAAAACTTTAAAACTTATCTACTAGATCTACTCATGGAAAACTCTTCAGACATCCTTTGCTTAGACTAGGTAGGATGGACATTCCAGGTTTGAAAAAGAACCCATCTCAAGGGCTCTGCCTGAAATAGTGGTGAGGTGGTGTTCTTAAAAATGTCAGCACAGGGCTTAAGAAGTTTTTGAATTCCCCATAGCACAGCGAGTGTTTGATGTTGTTAAAAACTTGTGAACTGGTGCTTTTACGCATATTTAAAGATGCTAACGCCCATCTACACAACAGGTTATATGGAATTTAAGTATCGTGTCAGCTACCTGTTTAGCATGTTTTAGAACATCAGCTCACTACCTCGTCCAGATATGGCTAAGGAGTTATCTGCCAAATGCAAGGAAGTTGTATCAAAAATGCTTACTGCTTTTTCTGATTACTTTACAACTAGTTTTTATGATGTGGCCAATGGTCACACTGGCTAGCTCACTGATGGGGGAAAACTAAACTGGGTATTGAGTGTCTTAACTTAATCAATGGAGGGGCTTATTTTAAAGGTGGTGCTTAGAGTTCAAGCTCCTGGACCCACTCTCTTTAAAAATAAAAATATGGTTATTAAAGATACAAGGGAGCAGTGAAGTCCTCTGCCTGTTGAGACCTATTGTACCTTAGTGCTCAACACTTGAAAGCCACACTTTAAAACTCCTGAGTTTTCAGATTACTCAGTGTCATACAAGTTAGTAGGTTTTGGTGTCCAGTTTTCTTTAATTGGCCTGTTTAATTGTTGGAAACCACCTACTGCATATTTGCTGAAAATGTTCTCTCTCGTACAGTGCTGGCATATTATGCCATTGTGCATATTCAGTCAGAGTGGGTCCGTCAGTGCTTGGGAAAAACTTGAGCTATTCATCTTCATTTCACAGTTATAGTGTCCAAACTCCTCAGGAAGCACTCCACAGCCTGAGCCACTGCAGTGTATAAAGAAATCACTTGTGCTTCCTTGCCATTATATAACTTGCTTCCTGTGTCCACATATTTAAAAAAAAAACAAAAAACAACCCACTGAGTACTGCCACTGCAGGCATGTTTAGGCAGTTGAGAAACAGTTCTGAAGCCATGTCAATTGTCCCTGTTAGAGCTTTGTTTCTCACCATTACTTCTAATGAGTAAAAGTGCATTCATAGTTCCCTGAATTTCCATGTGGTTTCTCTAACTGGCAGCTGATTCTCAGTCCATTCCCTTTACCTGCAGTTGAAATGGGATTATTTTTATGCTGCTCAGAGCTGCAGTAATCTATAGCTGAGTTATGACTAACCCACGCAAAGAGGGTTATGTAGCATCCATGAGCTAAGTGGATTTCCATTCTTTAGTGTCTTCCAGTATGGGAGTTCCGTTTTTGTGCATTCTGTATAGGGCAGCCTACATAACCAGGTCCAATCCTGTGTCCATCGAGATGGGCATTGTGCCCCGCAGTGGCCAGTATGCATGTCAGATTGAAGCAAAGCTCCGCTATAACCAGCGATGCATTGCTGTGTATAACGAGGAGAGTACAATGGAACAGGAGGAACAGAGGTCTTACCTGCGCTCCCCAGTGATGCAAATATGAGGATGAGCCGGTGACATTTGTTGTTTAGTTAATCAGCCAACCCTTATTAAGACAGCTGCAGCATTTCATTTTCTGTGGTGTCTGCCTTTTATCAGAACTGTAGTTCTTTAAAAAATAAAATAAAGAGCTGATCCCTTTAGCCATCTCTTCTGGCATGCTGGGATGTCGTTACAATTCTGACTCTCTTTAATGGTGTGACCCATCAAATATTGGATCTATTTTGGGGGGGGGGAAGGGTTACACTGCATTTTCTTTAAATCCCGAATCGATGTTGTGTTTATTTAAAGAAAAAGCGTCATGACCATTCTGAGTTTTGTCGGTTTTTATGTTTTGGTGACGATTTCTGTTTGTTAAATTTCATTTCTGGTTTTGTTGTGAGTATGCCATTTTACCTCACCAATCTTTCTGCTAATACCCTCCCCCCTTTCAGTCTGCTGGGCTAAGGTGCAGGAGGGACATTTGCACGTGGGGGCGACTCAAAGTGGAACTGCTCTCCCAGGTGTGGGGAGGGGAGAAGGAGACCCTTAATCATGCATCCACCCCACTGGATCCAGTAAGTCCTGTGGTGTGATGGGTGCACCACAGCAGTGCAAGGTGGAATTGCTGCCTAAAAACAACTCTCCTCTTCGTACAACCACAGCAGCCAATGTGCCATTGCTGTCTTTGCCACAGAGGATATCCAGCTTTTCCGTCACCAGACAGAAAGCTTAAGCTATTCCGTTCCATTCTTGAGGTTCTTTGTGTGTTTAAAAACGATTGCCCACAGCTGGGCAATAGGCTGGGGGGGAAGTGGAAGATGAGTCATGTATTTCTTCTTTGGGATTTATCATTTTACCAAGGCGACTCTCCAATCGCAGCTACTTCCTAAGGCTGAATGCGTTTGCTATCCATCCTGTTGGACCGTGGCTCCAAAATATGGGCCACGAATATGTCAATAACTTTTTCTTGTGCCATGTTGAGATGGAGTGGTCTGGTAGCTCTAGCTTTAGAGGAAGAAGGCCTTTGTAGAGACTGTTTGTATTAGTCTGAGAACTGTCTCGTACTGTATACACGCTGACGCAAGGCTGAACCAGATTCCTGTTTGGAGGCATCTCTTTTCCCTGGACTCGAAATGGGAATTTTGAACTGTATGCATTGCTTGATGACAATGATAACCTCCATATCTTCCTGAGCTCATTTCCTGGTCCAGTCCATGTGATTGATTGCAACTCATTTAGTACGTGTTGTTTTGTTCTGTTTGTTTGTTTGGGCTGCTTTTCCTTCAAATCAGCACCCCTTGAAAATTTTAGGCTAAAAGTCGAAATCTTTTCTTACGAGAAACAAGCTTTTTCTTTTTCTCACTTCAGCTTGAATTGCTCCTCCCCTCCCCTGTTTTATGAGCGTTTTACCTCACTTTGAAGCAGACTGAAAAGGAAGTAGATCCTAATTTCATTTATTACAGTGTTGAGTTGCAGTTGCTTTTCTGTTGTGTATTTTTGTTGGTGTTTTATTTTGCTGCTCTTACAGCTTTATTAATCCTTCTCTTCTGTATTACATTTTGTTGTCACCCTGTTTTAAGTAGAGTTTTCATCTCTTTTAGTTTGCAACTGATACCTGCTTGACCCCTCCCCATGTTAAGGGAAACGCTTGTTGAGGGGAAGGGAATCCAGGGAGAGACATCTTTACCTTTTCCCTAGCTTGGGTTTTTGACTATGATCACAAGGGATTAAGCTAAATTTTTGTTCCTGTGCCCAGTGACCAGGTTGCACAACTGAGGGTCTGGGCAGGAGCAGCAGAGCATCACATTTTTCTCCCATTTTTATATTGGCCCTCCAAACTTTCTCCCTATGCCCAGAAAATGGTAAAATGCTCTAAATTGGAGGAGTAGTTGACCTTGGATATAAAATCCAGTGGAGAAACACTGAGAGGAAATCCAGCTATGTAAGGTGACCCGTGCTCTAGTATAGGTCGCTCAATTCATCTAGAATCATCTGCTAGGAACACTCAAGCAGTTAATGTTAGGTTTCTAATTCAGAAGCCTACTATTGGGAGTGCTATGTACCCTCCCAGAATGCTTCCTTTAAAATCTCAGACTTCTGCTGCTACCAACTCAAATTACTCCACTATTTTCTCCTTTTCTGGAGGACTACACACAGACTTGATTTGTTGGACTCCTCTGCATTATTCGGCATTCCACTTTAATCGAGGCTCCTCATCCCACCCTGAAGTTTGCCTTTTTAAGCGAGTCTTTTAAGTACAAAAAAATTGAGAATGAACTTTCTAGCATAATCGGTTTATTTAGAGTAAAGTTCAGGTGAGGCAACAATAAAACACATTAACTGAAATACGCTCCCAAGTTGTTTTAATTGTTTGATGTTCTAATAAGTTTCGCAGTGTATTCTAGTATTGGCCCCAAATGCTGCTGTGTTCACTGTGCTGTAAGCTGCAGTGTTCTGGACCTTTTCTCCAGAATATTTTGGTGCTTTATTACAGGAGAAGGAAACCTACAGCATCCCAAGATACCTGTTGGTGGGGAATACTGTACTTTCCAAGATCCTCAATAATGGTCTGCTGAGAAACTCAAAAGATGGTTATAATTTGTGAATCTTGATAATTAACATATATATGCAGTATAATAAAGTATGCAGAGAGGAGAGAAAATGCTCAGTCATAAATCTATTTTATATGGTGATTGTGCATATTAAACTAAAATAACTTATGAAGTTGCCTAAACACAGTCATTTTCCTTTTAATTTGTAATTTCTAATGATCTCTAGACTATGCTTTGTAGCGTGGAGAGCTTTCTAATGACACTTTACGTGCAATAGATTCTCTTTAAATTTTCAGTGTGTTGCTAACAATTTTATTTACATTGTATTGCATCGAAAGTCATCTTTGATAAGGTGGCATATTAAATGTTCCCTTTGTGTGTTCTTTAACTCACTAATGTAGACGTGTTGGCTGTAGCCATCTCTGGTTTAACGCGTCTGTGTTTTCACGTAGTTAGCTTTGATTGTGCTCAAGGAACTCTGTACGGCCAGAGTACAAAAAGCAGTACAGGACAATGTTTTGTAGTCTAGCAAAACTACAGACAATAGGCTGTGTGAAGGCTTTTGTGTCCTGTTAGCCAGTCAGTCCTGATGTTCTTAGAGGTGATAGCCTAATGCTTTTTTTTTTCCTTCCTATTACCAGGGCATTTGTATACCTAAGCAATCTGCTGTACCCAGTGCCCCTCATCCACAGAGTAGCGGTTGTCAGTGAGAAGGGGGAAGTGCGGGGATTCCTGCGTGTGGCAGTGCAGGCGATAGCAGGTAAGAGGCTCAAAGTCTGCTTTGGGCACCTTTTCATCAACCACATTTGTTTTTTTTTAATGAATGGGCACCACAGATCAGATTTACCTATATAATATTTCAAAGCACAGTGTTAGTCTGTCTAGCTGGGGTAGCAGGATAAAAGTAGGACATTCCTGTTGCTTTCCAGGAGGAAAATGCTTTGATTTTTAAGGGGAGGCTGGGTGGGAGGGAATCAGCAGCTGAATTGCTCCTTCCTTTGACTGATTTATCCCGAGTCCTTGGGAGAAGAGAGGAGGTATCACATTTTCTGCATGGCTAGTTCTCTGATCTGCCATTTGACTGCTAGCGTTTTGTCCTTTTCAGCTCTGGTGTGAGCAAGTCGAGGCTTATGCTTGCTGTTTGGCCATGCACTATCTGTCTTGGTGAGAGCACAAGATGCTTCCTGTAATTTATCTGTCTTTTCTAGCAATGGCTAACTTCCAACCTTTGTCTGTTGTCTTAGGAAGGCAGCCCTGGGGGCTTCATTCTCCATGGGAACATGTGATGAGGTCTCAGACACTGAGTCTAGGATTCTCTGGCAGGGGCTAAAATGGCAGATGAAATGAAATGTGTTTAAATACATCCAGAAGTTTTACTTTTAGCCTGGCTAGTTCTTCTTGGCATTGACACTAATGCATCTAAGTGGTTGATATGAAAGAGCAAACTGTGGCAATTAGGAATTGATTTTGGAACATCTCTTCAAATTTGTCTGTGGGTTTGTTTGGTCTTTTGAGTGAAATTTCTAAAGGCATTATCAGCCTTGGGCTTACTTCTATAACTTGCATTTTCTGTTGGAAAATACCTTGGCATGTAACTGGGCCCTCTTCTTGGCAGACTCCAGAGAGTCCTAGGAATGAATGGGTCATACAGATAGCCAGCCCCTCCTGGCCAGGGTCTCACACGGTGGTGGAGTCATGCTGCTCACTCTGTATGTAGAGGATCTTTGTCTCCAGGACTGGTAGACTGGCAGTTACTTAACCTATTTTAAAAAGCTTTGGATTGGTTTTTCCCCTATTCTGTAAAGCTGCTTCTTTTATTGTGTATTCTTCAGTGGCTGGAGATTTGTCATTAATATACATCCGGTGTAATTCCTGGAAAGAGCATGAAAGCTACACTACAGACCCTGGTTTACATTTATGTGAATGAAGTGGATTGATTAAAAAATGATTCTGAGCAGCATTATTTTGTGCATCTCTGCCTCTAGCAAGAATCCCCTATAGGGAAGGATCTGGAGGTATGGTGACGTGGATCACTGGAGTTAGCCTGTGGACAGGAATTGAAAATTTCTGCCAATAGGTTCACAGTCAACTCTCTGATTAGGTTTATGGAATTCCAGTTGATGTGACTTAAATTTTCTTTTCATTTCTGTTCTGTTTGGTCATTATATTTTCATGGTATTCATTCACTTGGCTCATAAACTGGCAAGTGTACAATAAAAATCAGTACCACGTAGTTTTACACCTATGAATTCTGCACAGGTTAGTGAGTATTTATTTAATTGATAAATTAGCCTGTATTAACAGTGGGCCCTTCTAACTTATTTTGTTGGTCTTTTCCATGCCCTTCTGCAAAGGCCAGTGTTTGAGTAGTTCTCTACTTTGCTCGCACTTGCTTCAGTGCAGTATTAAATAATTCCAGAGACTTCCCTAACTTGACCGTCAAGTTTACAGTCTCATTCCACCTTGCCATAAATGGGACTTTAATTTTTCCTCAGTGGTGTGTTTTTCTTTGTTTGGTAGCCGATGAAGAAGCCCCGGATTATGGATCTGGCATTCGGCAGTCTGGCACCGCAAAAATCTCGTTTGATAATGAATACTTTGATAAGGTAAAAAATCTTCAGTGTCTCAACGTTTCTCGGAGAGGGAAGCAGTGTGTCCAGTTCTGAACATAGACTGGATAATACAAGACAGAAGGGCTGGGACTGTTGGGAACTGCATGGCTTTGTCACCTGAAGTGTCTGTCTGTCGTCTTTTCAGAGTGACTTTTCTTCAGTTGCAATGACTCGATCTGGACTGTCATTAGAAGAACTGAGAATTGTGGAAGGGCAAGGCCAGAGCTCAGAGGTCATCACTCCCCCAGAGGAGATTAACAGAATGAATGAGCTAGGTAAGTAAGCAAGACACAGTACCATCTGGGGCTCGAGGGGACCAACATAGGGTCATTGTAATTGCATATGAAGAATGGCTTTGGGTCTCATTCCATACTGTGCTACAGGCTGAGGGATGTTGCCTCTGATGGGGACAGGAAGGTACATAATGCATGGATTAGTTTTTCAGCTTTGTTTTGTGAACGATGACGTAGCACCTGGAGGGAAGCTTTTGAGTCTCGGTTGCTTCAGAGTTTTTGCTGTGCTGAGAGGTTTGAGTGGTTGGAAATCTTTTATTCAAGCTGGTATTAAGTTAGCAATGGCTGTGTGCATTTTCCTGCTTGCTACTTCAAATCTGTGCCTGAGGGAGAGAAGAACTCTGGTTAAAACCTAGATTTAACTTACCAGCTCACTGGTGATGAACCTGGCACTTAATTTGGAGATACCACAGTTTCCACAGGAACAATACAGGCCAGGCCTTTTCCACTGTACGATTGTTCATTCCTCCTGTGTGTAGCTTTGCTGATAGTAGTTGCTCTGGTGGTTCTAATACAGGTAGGTTGTAAGGGATTGGGGCATAGGTGGTCTGCCCTAATGGTTATGCCACTGAGGGAAGGCAGGGGCCAGGGGCTGTGTCAGAGTTTAGAAGCCACATTATCAAATCTGGAGGGGAATCCAGGGGCAGAGTCCACAACACAGTCCAGGGTGAGGATCTGGGGATCAGATGTTGAGTTACCAAGTCCTAGGGATAATCCACAGTCCCAAGAGCAGAGCCATACTGGGGTAAGGAGCCAGGAAACTGATCCACAGGGACATCCAAAGCCAGAGTCCTGAGACAAGCCAAAATCAGGGTCAGGAAACCAGGAAAACCAGAAGGCTTGCCACAGCAGACTGGGTCAGAACTGTTGGCTGGCCTGGAGGCTGCTGCCACAGATTGGAATAAGTGGGGGGCCTGAGCTCCAAGCAGCCAATCAGGAAGCCAACCAGTTAACTAGCTGGGACAGCTCTCATCAGCCAGAGACCCAGGCTGGTCTGGGCAGTCTGCTAGTCCTTAACACGGGTCTCAAGAACTTGGGTAGCTTTTTACCCGTGCCCTGCTCCCTGCATGGTGAGAACATAGGCTTGAGGCTTTCTTAACCCTCCGGCCTTCATCAGGGCTACTGCAGTTGGGTTACTGCACCTGTTGGTTAAAACAGCTGGTTAAAAGGTTAAAACAGGCCTGACACAAATGCCTCAGTCCCTCTTCTGTCCTTAACACAGGCTTTCTGCTACTTGAGCTCCTTTGCAATTCTGTGCAATTCCCTTTCATTTCCACAACTTGCTGTTGCCATCAAATCACTTTTCAAAACTGGTCACAGAACGGTGAAGGGTTTGGAGTTTGTGTTCTGGGGGCCTGGAAAGCGGGGGGCTTGACCCCTCCTGTGTGGGAGGGAGCATCTGTTGATGCACTAAATTGAGAAGTTTTGTGTGGTTGTTGGTTTGTCTTTAAGATCTGAAGTCGGGCACTTTGCTGGATGGGAAGATGGTGATGGAAGGGTTTACTGATGAGGTTGGTGACCACCTGAAGCTGGGCAGCATGTTCACTTTCCGCGTGACAGTGCTGCAGGCCAGTGGCATCCTACCAGAATATGCAGACATCTTCTGCCAGTTCAAGTAAGGACCAGCCCTCAGTAAGAAGGGGAGGGCTTTGGCAGGGTAAATGGCATTTTCTCCTCAGTAGCTGGAGCTCAGACTGAGCAGCTTCCAGGGGGGACATTATGACAATAGCCCCTTGCAAAAGTCACAACCCAAGTGCTGCCCTGAACAAACCTCAGTCTCGCAGCAATGTGGCATCTAGGCGCAAAGCCTCACAGACTGAATTACAACTTTGAACAGCCAGTTCTTCTCTTGTTCCTCTTGTCCTAATATCCCAAAGTTTTCTAGAGAAGGAGTCTGAGGTTCTCCTGGTGATGGGTGCTGTATGAGATCAGTAACACCCAGCAATTCCTTATGTTGAATAAATTTATAACGTCTCACTTGATAGATGGTTAGGCCCTATGAAGTCTATATGCAATAAAAGTGGATTGTGTGTATACCTAGCTGGGACCAGAGGGGCTGGCAGCACAGTACATCACTTATATCTCAGCTAAAGCTTTGTTTTCATTTAGATGTTAAAGTAAGGATGAAAAGGGAGGGCAGTGGATACATAAACCAACAGAACAGTGGAAGAAGTGCAAAGCAAGCAGTGGGGCAAAAGGGAACCCTGATAAATATGCTTAAATAGCAGACCAGGAGAGCAGAGAGATGCCGGTTTCTCCAGGGTCGGGCTAACATGCAGAGCAGGTCTTGTTCATTTGAGCTGTTTTATTTGTTTTTAGCTTTTTACACCGACACGATGAAGCTTTCTCCACTGAGCCTCTCAAAAACAATGGCCGGGGGACTCCACTTGGGTTTTACCATGTTCAGAATGTAAGTGAAACTCAGCACTTCTGTATGAAGAATGAAGGACTAGGGGAGGATCCTGCCTAAGTTGATTTTAGCACTAGGGAATGCACATTGCCTTCCTGTTAGCCTACTCAGTCAAGCATGTGTAGCAAAGGGGGAGGGCACACAGAAGAATAGACAATAGGAGGAGTGATCAAATGGGTGATGTAATCCCCACTGGAGAAAATAGAGCCTGTTAGTGGTAACTGAATTACAAAGCCTTTATGCGAGGGTGTGGAGTTTAACCCTTCTCCCCACCCCTTCCTGGTTCTGAATTCCTTGTGCTCTCACTCCTCTTATTAGGACACAGGAGTGTACAATAGAAGCAGCTTGAAAATTTAGGAAATAGAAAGCATGAAAAGCCCTGCTCCAGCTGCCAAATTAACTGAGTGGGGGCAGCTTCATCAATGAATGACGATCTTGTTACAGTTAACTTTGTAGCTGCATCCTTTCCTTACCTGCTGTGTATCTAGTTCAGGGGGTTTCCGTTTCTCCTGCAACACCTGATGACATTTTTAACATCTGAATAAAATCAGGAATGCTGCTCCCCATGGAGTGACACACTTCAATTAAGCCATCAGTGTCTTGGAAAAGACGCATGGTTCCCTGGGCTCTCCTTGTGAGGCTGCAGGGAGGCTCTCTGACCTGATGATCTCTTCCCTTGCTTGCCAGATTGCTGTAGAAGTGACAGAGTCCTTTGTCGAGTACATCAAAACCAAGCCCATTGTATTTGAAGTCTTTGGCCATTATCAACAGCATCCTCCCCACCTTCAGGGACAGGATCTCAACAGGTATTGGCCATTTCCGCTGTATAAGGGCTCTCTGTGATGGTAGAAAGGATCCTGAATGTGGGGATAGATATCATACCCACCTCTCCTGTTTGCTTCCGGAGTTCCATACCTGGCCTATATATGCAGGCTGTGGACCTGGCCTAAGCAGCCAGACTTCTGCTGGCCTGACTGTTATTTCAGAGGGTGAAGTGTGATTCCCAACATAGCTATGGCAGCAAGGTCCTTTGTGTAGGTGCAGCTCTGTCAGCAGAACTGTGCATTTACCTGAACGGCTTGGTTTGCCTTTGAAGAGTGGGGTTGGGGGAAGTACAGCCAAGCTTGGAGCACAGTAGAGGGGCAGCATGAGAGGGGGGCATGGGCATGGTAACTGTTTTCTCTTTCTGCAGCCCTCCCCAGCCCTCCCGGCGATTCTTCCCTCCCCCCATGCCGCTGTCGAAGCCAGGTGAGAATTAACACATTTTTCACATCAAGCTGTTCCTTGCATCTGTGTGTCTGCGCTTGCTGCTTAAAAATAAGGGTGCAGAGGATGAGGTGTATTCAGCCATTTACGGTTGAGCAGATGAAATGGAGAACACTGGGGCAGGCACCAGACTCCCTCTCTGACACTGTTCATTCCCAGGCGTTCTGGCTCAACTTCACCTCAGAGCAGTTGTTTCTTGAGACATGCCAGAAGTCACATGTATGAAGTGTCCAATCCATCCTCCCCGATTTACCTAGGGAACCATTCTCTGTGTGGCTACTGAGCATGTGACTCGGGGTTTGCTGATCTGTTAACCCATCTGCCTTTGCTCTCACTAACGCTCTCACAGTGATCCTTCCATTTTCTTTTGTTTAATTTACTTGTGTATGTTGACCTCTTTTTGCTTTATTTTTTGTCCTCCCCTCCCTCCCATCTTCTTTCCTTTCTTTCTGCTTGTTTCCATGGCCCCTTTTTTTCCCCCTTGTTCCATTCCCTTTTCAGACCATGAGAGAAAAATCCAGTTGATTAGGTATCTCATGTCTGGCTATGTAAACACGCATGTGCTGAACGCGCTGTCTGAGCATGCCCATGTGCTCACGTACTCTGCCATGGCTGCTTTCCAGGACGGGGCTGACCAGCTACCACCTTTTCTCTTTCTGCCTATTCCCAGCTGTCAGAGCGAGAGGGCTCCCAAACGAGATGGTTAGTAGCCAGATTTGACCTTTGGTAGATGTAGAAATATCCCACACTCTGGCTTGAAAGCAGTTCATCCCCATTTTTGCCCTCTGGTATCCTGAGTAGCTGGTAGCCCTTGTAGTGGGCAGATGAAGCAGCATGGATATGCTGATGCAAGCAGTGTGGGGAGTCTGCATTTCGGGGTTCTGATCCTACCTCTGTCATAGTCACAGTGACATTGTTCCTGCCACGGAAACTACATCTGATCTGTAAAATGGGAGTAGCTGCCTGCTGCCTTGTTTATGTGCTCATTGATACCTTCAGAGGAAAGGTGCTTTAAGTGCCGAGTTTTATGGGAGGGTGTCTGTTGAAGCTCCCCTTTTATCTGTCCAGCTTGGTCACCTCACCACTGCATCCTAGTGAATCCTGGGTTGGGTGGTCCAGCTGTTCCTGAACAAACCCATTCCTGGCTGCCAGAGCCTCTGGGAACATTTAAGATGGCTCAGCCTATATATTTGTAAAGCTTCGTCTATATTTGTCAGATGTTTCAGTGCTGCCAAATTTTTCTGGCCCCAGCCTCCAGTGACTTGTGTGCTTTGTCCTCCTTCCCAGTTAACGTTGTCATTTTAGAGTCCAGCTGTCATTAGCTCACGGATGCTATATGCACAGCTGCAGCTCTTATGCTGGTGGCATGGGTAGATGTGAGACAGTGATGGTGACTGTTTTGGTTATGAATGGGAGACAGCAAGTGATGATACTGAACCCATTGCTTCGTGTAACGCTGATGTCCTGCTGTATTTGACTTTCATCCCTGTAGTCGAGTCTCTGCCCATTCTTCTGGGTCCACTGTTTCCAGATAGCTTGACATGGAGCTAGAGGCAGAATTAAAATAACAGCTTTTGAAAGAATGACGACTTGCTCCTGCGTGCATGCACCGGGGCATGTGCTAATCACTACTCGTTGAGCTAATTGTGCTTCCTCCATTGAGGGATGTAGTTGGGCCACGATGGAAGTGGCAGGAGACAAAGGCAAGAATGGGAGAGGCTATAAAATGCTGAGGCTGGTCTTCAGTAAAGTAGGGCATGGGAATAATGCTGTACGAGCAGTTGACTAAATGTGTTAAACCAGGTGGAATGATGAGGAAGCTGCAGAGCTGCATGCAGAGGAGAGAAGCTTTCACAATTTTTCAATACCTTTCCTATTCCCAGGAGTAGAGCAAAAAAAGAGGCAGAGATAGCTGGATAGAATGGTAGCATGAAGGGGTGGCTTGAGGGGGAGGAAAACGGAAAAAGGTTAAGTCTGATTGCTGTCTTGTACTTTAAAGCACTGCTCGTCTCTTCATTAGTCATGAAAGGAGCTAGTAAGTCTGACAGGAGAACTGACAAGCCTGGAATAAAGAGAGCCACAGAGCTTGATTCTAGGACCTTTTGCTCTGGAAGTAGTCCTGGCAAATCTCCTTAAATGTGCACCTTGTATCTAAAAATGGCAGAGCTTACCACTCTCCTCTAAACCTCTTCAGTTTAGTGCACAATCTAATATACCTTCTGGTGTAACATATAAAAGTCATCAAACCTAAATTAGTGCTGGAGTCTCTGGGATCTTGGCCGTCTCTTTTTTGTGAAGGCTCCTGAATGCTGAAGGTGAGCCGGCAAAGATAAACAGACCTAGGCAGGGCCAAACTCCAAGCATGCAGAGGCTGAAATGGGTCTCCCTGGAGGTCAGAAAGGGGCTCTGCAGTGTAGGTGGTGTTGTTTTGAGAACATAATTTGGAGATACTGGCTTCAGTGCTGCATCTGAAGGATTCTAAACCAAATGCAAAAAAAATAGCCTATTTCTAAATGTGGGTGTCTAAGGTGGCACAGGACCCTCCCACTCATGGATCCACAGAGGTTCTATTTATAGTGAATTTATCCTTTGTGGACACTCTCTTCAGTCTGTCGCATGCCAGCATTGTCTAGGCATTTTTACCATGAGGGTAAGTGCCATGAGCCCTGACCCCTTCATGGAGTTTAGGTGACCTTAAACGGAAGCTCCAATGACCCTTTTCACGAATTGTTTAAAACAAGTCCCTTACTGTAATAGATGATGACTGTATGTGTGACTTAAGGTGAATTTTATGCTGTGTGGGTTAATGGAAAGTTGGCCTTCTGTTTTCACTTAGTGTCTCGCTCTTTGCTTCAGTAGGGAAAACTCTTATAGTGTTTCATAGTCACGGTTGATCCTCCATCTCTTTATAGACAGTGGAGGGAGGGAAGGGACTCTTGGTTTAAAAGACAACTCCTTAGTCACTCCATTGCCTAGCTGGTGTCCTTCCCGGCTTTTTAACTTCAGGTGAGTCGGTTGTGTGACACCCGCTGCCACCCCCCCCCCCACACACACACACATTTAGAGGTTTTTCTGACTTTGCTATGCTCTGATGATATTGCAGAACTAAAGTGTTGTATGACTCATTTTACCTGTGCAGTGTGTGAGAACGGTGTTTGTATTTTTTTAAGTGCCAGCCACAAAGCTTAATACGATGAGCAAAACGAGCCTGGGCCAGAGCGTGAGCAAGTATGACCTCCTTGTTTGGTTTGAGATCAGCGAGCTGGAGCCAACAGGAGAGTGAGTCCATTTTTAATCACATTTGGGATAGTGGTCTGTGCGAGTGCAGATCCCTGCAGTTTGGGTTCTGCTTAGTCCAGGTCAGTTATTCGTGGCTCTTGTCACCTGGAGGTTGTGTTGCCTTGTCTGAAACTGGTCTTCTTCCAGTTAAAGTGGAGGGGGCCATCAATGCAACTGATACTAACTGTCCTCGCTTTTGGCAGCCTGACCAGAGAGGCCAAGGACTGGAAGTGTGGAGAATAGGCCTTCCTTCACAGTGCTCAGAATTGTTTCTCTAAATTAGGCTAGACACATGGGCTGAGTAGTGTCCAGGGGATGCTTGTGCTGCTACAACAAACCCATGGCATCTGCTGTTTGAATGCCCAGAGATTTCACTCTCCAGAGCTCAGTCCAGCAGGTTTTGCACTGAGCTCAACCATGCTACAGAACAGGAGAGTTCCCCTGAGAGGAACTGCACTGACCTCATCCTCAGTGCTTTACAAAGAGCTTTTCCTGCGGAATACCACTGTACACGGAGAAGTCCGTGTTGAGTAGAGGCTGACTGTGAGTTAGCAGAAGGAGCCTCATTTGTCAGGGTATTGTATCACCGGTGTGTTCTGTCAGAGGTGCCTTATCTAGTGTCCTGCTGCCTGCTCTGTAAAGACCACCTCTAATCTAGGATGTTCATTCCTGTGCTTCCCTCAGATACATCCCTGCTATCGTTGATCACACTGGAGGCCTACCCTGCCAGGGGACATTCCTGCTTCACCAGGTACATGCCTAGGCTGGGAGGGCCAATTGGCATGCCAAGCTCTTTGTGTACAGGGGACAGATATTTGTATGGTTATATCTCTTACTTTGCAAAGGGCCAAGCTCTTCAGTGTTTCTCAAAGACTCTTTCTTTTGTCAATCAATGCTACAAAGTCAAGCACTATTATTAATGGTGAGATTATCCTGGTGTGGGTATGAGACTGTATTAGGGTTTGTGTTGAGTTTTCTCTAATTAGGACCTCCCCCGGTGGTATTTAGGCAGCTTCTTTGACTGTGTTGCTTTTTAGGGGACAGCACCTTGCATTAAGTCCATATTCTATTTCCGAGTGAAGCACTGAGGGTTTGCTGCTGCTTTTGGCAAGGCTGTAGTGCAGTCTTTTAAGCAGGCGCAGCACATATGGTTCTTTACCTTGTGTAACTGCTAGTGGGCAAGCACACAGGAAAAGTGATTTACCTTGCAAAACTGGAATTCTTTGAGAAGTGATGTTCATATCTGCCCCTGACCTGACCTTTTCCCTCCTCCTTTGGGGTCCTTGTTACACCTGGATTCCCTAATGGCAAAGGAACTGAGCAGTGTTTGGGCTCATGCCGTCTTCTAAGACCTTAGTACGAGGGCACAGAGAAATGCCAAGGGCCTGCATGTTAATCTGAAGACTTGGAGAAAGTGCTCCTGTCCACAGTGGAACGTATGTGGACAACACCTGTTGAGAACTCCAGTTAGCATTAAGAGTGTCTGTACACAAGCAGGGAGGCTGCTCTGACACACTGTAATTACAGCACAGTGGAGCAGACTCAATTAATCAAGTCTGTTGGAGCATGGCGACTACCACGCTCCAGCAGTCTACAACGTCTCATGTATCAGTGGCCCCACGCTTCAAAATGGTGGTGGGGGCACTTTATATAAAGCTCATTGAATGAGCTTTAGATAAATCGCCCCTGCCATCATTTTGAAGCATGGTGATGCTGATACACGAGGTGCTCTGGGCGCCTTAATTAGAGTGGCGCTCAGAGCCACTCTAATTAAAACTGCCCCTTGCCTACCCCCCAATCCTGGAGTCTGTCTGTAAATTTCCAAAGTGACTTGTCTGGGTATAAGTAGTAGGGATTTCTTCCATTATGGAATGCCTATGTGTCAGCTTGCTTTTAGAAAGTTGGGTTTGCTGGAATCTGTGGTCTAAAAATTCAGAGTATCACACATGCTGCCTTTTTCCTTGAGATTTGGGTAGCTGGCTGCTGTTTCCCCATGAGGTACTTGTACCTTTCCTGGGAGTGGAGGGGAGGCCATTTTGGGGGCATTTGGAGTGCAAAATCGCTCTTAAGATGAAGCGAGAAGAGCATAGGTGCTGCTCTTTGATCTGCAAACAGGTTCTTTCTGCATGAAGTGTATTCATCACCAAGGAGAGCACAAATACTTCTTTACCTTTGTGAGACTGTTGACAGGCAAGACTTGAATGTTGGTCAACTCTGTGCTTGCTAAATGTGCTTGACTTAAAGGGTTGGAGAGTCTTGTGGGTTTTTTCCCCTCTCAGTTTTGTGCTTTTTCAATCCCACCAGGGAATCCAGCGAAGGATCACAGTCACCATAATTCATGAAAAAGGCAATGAGCTGCACTGGAAAGATGTGCGAGAGCTGGTAGTTGGTGAGTACTTCTTGGTTGGGTGATCCCGTGTGAGGAAGGCAAGCATACAAAAAATGAGGATTTTTCTTTCCGGTTATTTCCTCTGTCACTCTCAAATTATAGAGCAGAAGTGCAGTACTTTTGAAAGGGCACCAAAAGAAAAAAATATGGTTTTGAACTGCTAATTGGAACTACCTGTCTAAATACCCGGGATAAAATAACACTTGAGAAACGGCACTTTCTCTTGTGCCTTCCAGTTTCTGTTTAATCAGAAGATGCATGATTTTTTTCTTCAGGGCGCATCAGAAACAAAGCAGAGGTAGATGAAGCTGCTGTGGATGCCATTCTGTCTCTGAACATCATCTCTGCAAAGTACCTTAAGTCATCTCACAGCTCCAACAGGTAGGCTGAGGAAGTGGGTGTAAGGAGTCCTTCTGGTTCAGAACCTTAGAGGCCTCAGTTGTGCAGCACTGCTGGGAAGGTGTTGGGAGGCTGGAAAGGATGACAGTGCTTCAGTGTGGACTCCTAGGCCTGTAGATGTAATGCACACAGGTGAACAATGGGTATTAACCTTTGGTGTCACCTGTTAGAGATCTGCCTAGACCCGTGTCAGACACTGGGGACTTCCTCGTACTACAGCTGGGTGACTCCTTTCCATTTGTAAGTACTATGAGAGGAGGAGGGAAGGGGAAACTTCAAAGGAGCCTCAACAGTTTTTCCAGGAGGTTGAAATAGTAATTGAGACTTAAGACAGAGCAGTAAAGTACAAGGACAATCCCAGAGTGGGGACTGTTGTCCTTGGACATGCAGTCAGGGATCCAGAAAAGGCTTTTTTGTTAACCAGGGGTGGCCAACCTGCAACGTAAGTGCCACTTGTGGCACAGGCACCCTTTGTGTGTGGCACACAGCAGATCAGAGAAGGGGAAGGCAGCACAGATAGTGCAGGCAGTGGAAAACAGAGGAGCGGATTGGGAAGGGAGCGGAAAGCAGAGCAGCAGATTGGGTAGGGGAAGGGGTTTGGAGTGGCATTTGGGGAGGATGTGGGGCTTACTTTGGGGGACAGCTGCCAAAAAAAAGGTTGGCCTCCACTGTGTTAAAGCATCAGACCTGCTCATAGAAACCCAGCCTCTTAGCGTGCATCTTTTATTATCCCAGTGAGTCGCAGGAAGGGAGGAGGATTTACGCAGATGCAAACAAGCAGGGTCCTGTGAAGGACCTGTGCATTAGAATCAAGTGGCATGTCAGCGCTGTTTCAAAGGCTGCAGTGACCTGCCGTCTTCCTTCTTCCATCCAGTGAGGGATCAAAGCAAGTGTTGCTGCAGTGTCGTTTAAATGATAAAGGAGTGTTGGCTGCAAGCGATTGTTCTTCACTGTGAGAAACCCGTCTCTCCTGAGGGGCTGGGCTGCGGATGTCTCCTAAGGAGAGTACATTATTGACGTGATTTCATGTCCCTGGTAGTTCCGTGCTTCATTATCTGCAACAAAGGGCTGTTGAGGCAGAATTCTGCAAACGGGGGCCGGGCTTCTCCCCTCTCTGACATCAGCTGAGTCACTTGACCTCGTTCGCCGGATTTCTGTCTGCCCGGCTTGTAAATTGGGTGCAGAGCAGGAACCTCCCTCAAAGAGCAGATTATCATCAAAACTGAGGGGAGAAATGCTTTTCAACCCATCTCCTCACAGACTATTGAATACTAGTGGGCGTTCCACACAATAGCTCCTGTCTCTTCAGCTACAGACTTGGACTTGAGAATGCTGCTCTAATATTAAACTTGGAGTCAGGACTGCTGTCTGCAGTATGGGATGCTGCCCCCTCTGTTTTTATAGCAGGTAACATTATGACCATTAGGCCCCATGTCTTATTTCTTACAAGTTGACGGTAAAACTAAAATTTTGGAGAATTTCTGGATTGAAGAGAATGAATGCCCCCTGCAAAAGAAGAGGAACATAGGGAAAAATGGCATAGAGAGATCCATTGCTTTGTAGGGTATTCGGAGGGTACCGTAGAACTGCAGGCACTGCTGAGTGTGGCTGGGTAGCTAAACCTGGATATCTGCTGCCCAACACTCAAGTGATCTCCAGTAAAGAATAAGCATCTAAATGTCCCTGTTAAGTCCAGATAAATAGAAAAGGAGAAGTGACCGTGACTGCATGCACACTTCCTTGCAAAGCCTACAACACAGTGGAGCTTGAAGGAGGGACAGTGATGGAGGAGAGATGGGGAGATGCAATTAAAATTCCTTTATGGTTCAGAAAGGGAGAGATGTGGAACCCATTTGATAGGGTGGAGGGGGTGGTGCTTTTTTATTTTTAACATCTTGGCACTGATCGCTCTGTAACCAGACTGTGGGAAGCCGCTTGCTGCTCTCCAGTCAGATCTCAATGAATTTTGAAGTAGGAAATGCATATCCCTATTGCTCCCTAGTTGCAAGGAAATTTCTTCATTATCTCTGTCAGGAAAGCTTCTTGGAGGTGGGATGGGGGTGACTGAAATGAAGCTGAGACACCAGATTGCCAGGTTTTGATTGCTGGATAAGGGGATGGGTGGGTGGCAGAGAGGAATCTCTGTCATAGTCAGGGATATCTGTTCTGTTCATTCATCATCTGCTGATGTGTTTTCTGGTTGCTGTTTTTGGTCTGCTTGTTTGCTCCTCTCAGCTGTTGCTTGTCTGTTCTGCTTTTGGTTGCACTAACGAAAGCTCTTTCTATGTTTTTACAGGCTCTTTCTTGATAAGGATATGCCTAGGTATTTTCTGTTTGCTTCCTTTGCACATAAAGGTTCTTATGGAGTAGAATGCTTTATGTCTCACTTGTGTTGCTGCCATTTCCCTTTTAGCGGATTTTGTCAGCAAACCTCTCGCCCTGTCTGGGAGTGCATTTCCTCCTCCCTCATACATCAAGAATTATCCGTGTACATACAGTTCAGTAGCTGAACACATGTGAAGGCAAATTTCCTTCACCTTCAACCGAAACACATTCCTCAGTCATTCCTTGATCTTCTAAAGGAGTCAGCAGGAATTTCCCTGTACATCTAATTCTCCTGCCTTTTCCTCCTTTTTCCCACCCTAGACAGCCATGGCTAGCATTTAGCATCTAACAGCTTTTAAGAACACTTGGCTGCATTTAAAAGTCCCAGGGCAGGAATCACGTGGCTCAACCACTGGTTGGTTCAAATCCGCCCAGGCTTGTCGTGAATGCAGCTGTAACTATTAGGCTGTTTGGGTGGCCAGTACTAGGTTGGAGCTGGACCCCACAATTAGCGCTGTTGTTGATAATTAACAGTCTGCCTGTGAGCAGAGAAGCTGAGCATTCAAAAACCACACAGGATGGACTTGCCTTTTACACTAAGAAGGCATCTCCTGGTTGCAGCCAAGCAGCCTTGAGCAATGTCAGGCAACTTGTGCTGCTGCTGCCTGTGCTCCACTGGTTTGGCTGAAGTTCTCATTTTCCAGTGCTGTTGCTGTGTCACCTTTTAACACTAACATTCAGTTAAAAACTCAGCCATCCCTCAGCGCTGGATTCCCAGAGCTGTTCCTTACTTCCCTCCTACTTTGCCTTGTTCAGCACTCCCATTCCTTTGCAGGTGTCACCTCCTGTGTTGAACTTTCAAGAGGTTTGCTCACATTTAGCTTTTGTCTGTCTCCTTCCATATCTGTTCTAGAAAAGTTTGGTTTGGATGAGGCAGGGTTGTGTGTGTTCTCCCCCTCTGTGACAAACACACAAGTACAGTGGCTGTCTAAAGGTAAACCTCACCTGGCTGTCATGCTTTCCTGATGAATTCACTCACAATGCCTCACTTCACTGGAGTAGGATGAGTCTCTTCAGGCACTGCCTCTGTCCCTGCTGTGGGAAGTCCAATTCAGCAGCACAGGGTGCAAAACCTGGGCAGGGTTTGGTGCATTTGTTGATCCTCTCTGGAGACCCAGGTTCCATTTGTTTCTTCAGCCTGAGAGGTTCAGGTGATCTCAAGCCAAGACCTCATTTTCATGCAAGGACAAATGGAGTTTAGCCTTGACTGTCCCTATTCAGGTGGGGTTCTTGAGGAGTATTTGAGCTGCCCAATGAGAGGTACTGAGCTGGGCTATGTAAGCAGAGCTCACGCAGTACCTCTCCACACTGTGCTCACTTCCACTAGTGTCACAGCAGCCTCTTGTGGTCATTAAGATTCACCTTTCCCAGACAGAGACACCCTTGGGGTCTATACTGTAGCACTGAAATCCTCTGGGACAGGGCACTGGCTGTTCATAGCACTGATTTCTGCATGCTGCCTCACTGCATTAGTATGGGCACTGTTTGGTACTAGGACATCAAACCTTAGGGGAACTGCAGAGTAACCAAGTGTTGAAGATCCTGGCTCTGCAGCACATTGAGCTCAGCAATGACTGTGGAGCACTTTCAGCTGAAGTAAATGATAGGAGAAGTCGAATATGGGTCTGGAGATCCACTGTGAACTTGATTCAGATCACCTGGAGCAGCCCTCCGACTCTGCAGAGCTGTTGTAGCTGAAGGATAAAAGTCTTGCTTAGAACAAAAATGTGATAAATGATTGAAATTTGGGAGGGGAAAGGGTTTTCAGTTCACACAGTTCAGCAGTGGGTTGGAGAATGACAGGTAGAAAGCAAGCTCTTCAGCCTCCTAAGAGCGAGGTCTTACATTGCAGTTCCCCTTGAGTTCCTACTTGGTTGGCCTTCAAGGCCTGCTCCTCTGTAACAGCAGGGGGAAGGGTTTGAGTTGTCTGTCTTCAGTTAAGGCAGAACAACCACATTATTTACTTTGAGGCAAATTGATGCTGTTGAGCAGTATTAATTGGCTAGGCTGAAAGTGTGATCCACAGCTTACTGTATACCTGATTAACTCTGACCTACAGGTCATCTGGAGGAGAGGAAATTCATGGGATGCCATGGTTAAGATCAGCATCCTTGCCTCTCAGGTGTCTTGCAGGATCTTACTTATCGCCTCTGCTCTTTTGCCCGTTTCCTTGTTTCATTCTGTAGTTTCTGCCTCTGTTTGGTTTCTTTACTCTCACTTTTGGGAACTGGCATGGGAGCTCTTTAGCAATCCAGCTGGCTGTAGAAAGGAACACGGTGGGCCGTCAATGCATGTCAAGTGTTTCCTTGTGCCAGCTGTCCACTGTGGACTAGAGTGGACTGGTTGACACTGGGGAGCAGGGGAAAAGGGACCATACACAGGGATAACAGAGAATTAAGTTGGGGGGGGGGTGGGGAGCCTTTGTGTGCCCCAGGGAGTGCAGGCTATAATAGCCCAGTGTAATGTGGCTACAATACCCCTTGGAAATTTAGGAAGGGAGAATGTTAGTGTAAAGGTCCTTCTCTGAAAGGGAACTTGGTGAAAGAAATCTCTGCCGGCTGGGAAGCCGGAAGCATCTGGTGTCCAGTTTGGAGACTTGAGAGAGTGACCTAGATGGCACTGGGCACTGAGGCTTCAGTTCCCTCCCACTCACTAAGGTAGCTGGCTTAAAACTGCACTTGACCTCTGCCCAGAGTGGCGAACAAGTTGCTGGGAGCTCTTGCCTGCTTCCACGGGGCCAGCTGAAAGGATTTCTTAGTTCAGCCTGCAGTGGGTCAGCAATGGTTTGCCTCAGCGTGAGGTTGGAGCTGGGTATTTGGGAGCAGCTTGCAGGTGGGTTGCAGGAAAAGAAATGCTCTTAGCTTAAATAAAAGGCTGGCCATGCTTTTGGATGTTTCTGCTCGCCTGCAGAAGCTACTACCCTGTTGTGTAGCTTAGTGCAGACAGCATCTCTATTGTGGTTTGAGAGTTGGGTCAACACTCCCCTTAGCTGGGGATATCTACCTACTAAGCCCACAACATGTTTTAGGCCAAGGGTGCTGGGTTATGGAAAAGGATCCTTCCTTGTGTGTTGACGGTAGAATTGCAACCTAGGCACTCAGGAAGAGTTCAGTCTATTTATGCACTCCCCTTTTATCCCCACTCCTCTATGGCTTGATAGGGCTTTTAATTCTCTTCTGTAGCCTCTCAGCATTTTGCTTGCTTTTAGAGTAGACTTCTTCCTCACAGATGAGGGTACAACTAACTCCAGGAGTTTAGATATAGATGAATAATCCTGGGTGCTTTCTGCAAAGGGGGTGGAGAAGACCTGGACCTCCTTCCAGTTCTAGGTGGTCCTTGCCTAACCAACCCTTGGTAATCACAAACATATACCCGCTGATGGTGTTCAGGAAGAGGCCCTGTGCACTGACTTGCAGCAGGGGTACAGAGACGCTTTTCCTATTGAGCTGCTGTTGTGTTTTCTTCAGGACTTTCTATCGTTTTGAGGCTGTTTGGGATAGTTCCCTGCACAACTCTCTCCTCCTCAATCGCGTGACACCATATGGAGAGAAGATTTATATGACCCTGTCAGCATACCTGGAGGTGAGTGTACACTGTGCCCCATAGCAGCTGTTTTGGAATCGGGTGAAGGGAAACAACTAGTACAGTAAGGAGCAGGCATTCTGGCTATCATCTCAGCTGTACCAAGTTGCCGTTGAATGCTGGAATCTGCTGAAATGATCCTGCTTCAGCCCTTGTCTGGTTATATCTTAGGGACCAGATAGAAGCATTTTCTGCAGTAACGTCTGGTTAATGGTATAAAATCAAATCAGTGTTGTCCCCCATCAATACAGTTAGCCTCTCTGCCTCTGTTAGTCTTTCTCTGTATTTGCAAAGTCCTTTGATATCCTAGCATGAAAGTTTCCATTTAAGGACCTTCATCGCCTACATGCATTGGCTTGGCTCTTGGTTTTGTGTGCAGGAGACCTATCTTTCCCTGTAGTATGGTCACAAATGTGGAGGATGCACCTAGAAAGCTAGCAGCATGTTTTTAAAAAAGCCTGATGAGGAAGTTTCCCCACTGACAGAGAGAACACGTACACTTAAGCATATAGGTGGGCACAGGCACACGTGATTCGCTGCGTAGTGTAAACAGTCATATGTTCACGCTCTAGCTTGACCACTGCATCCAGCCAGCCGTCATCACCAAGGATGTCTGTATGGTCTTCTACTCGCGAGATGCCAAGATCTCACCACCACGCTCACTGCGCAGTCTCTTTGGCAGTGGCTACTCCAAATCGCCAGACTCGTAAGTTTCATAGGATCAGAGCATGTGTTTTGGATCCAGATCAAAAAAGGAAAATACCAGCTGTTTTCTTCTAAGGCTCTTCACTGCAGTTCCCAGCTCCTTTGGTCAGCAAACAGCTTTCCTTAATTAGGTAGTCTGATTTATGTTGAGGCAAACTGATCACCCAAACTGCCTGCCTCCAGCTTTGCCTCTTCAAATAGCTCTTTTGAAAAGCAAAAGGGTGTTTTTGTAGAAAGGAATATTTAGGCTTTCCAGCTTGCATGTGGAGAATGCTGGTCTGAGATTGAAATCTGCTTAATTGGCAGATTTCAAAGGCTAATGTGCTGGAAACAGGAAAAAGCAGAACTCAGTGGAAGTGTCTGTTCTAGGGCCCGGGCTGTCTGCTGCTTCTCAGCTTTGCAGTCAGGGGAAGATCTCTATTTTGCAAATGCGGTTGATAAGTTTGGAGGCTGAAGGACCCTGTAAATCATGAGAATGGTGTCAAGCATCTTCAAAGACACGAGTGTCAACTGTGATTGATTTCTCATTATAACTAGCTTTTCCTGTGTGGGCTTTTTTGTAAACAGCAATCGAGTGACCGGAATCTATGAGCTGAGTTTGTGCAAAATGGCAGACACAGGAAGTCCAGGTCAGTGGTAACAGCCCATTCATTCAAGCTGGGGAATGTTAACATCTCTGGGTTTTATGGCAGATGGAGAGTTTGAAAGTAATGACTTTTCATGCACAGAGGAAATAAATCTTCCTCTTTTTTAAGAGAAGCAGTTCGTGTGCAGTGCAGAGGTACTGTCATAATTGTAGAGCTGAACTGTGACAGAGGCTGGCTGTGGGGATCAAGAAAGGAGAGTATTTGAGGCCTAGCTCCTTCAAATCAGTGGAATTGAGACAAGGGTGGGAAAGGGGAGGGAGCCAGGAGAAAGGTTCCTCTGATCCCCCGATACAGGCTTTTTTCCTAAGAAGCGAGTTTGAGAGCTTGTAAATTTGCTTGTTGAAATGCAAGGCTTTTGATTGATGATAACTGGAAAAATATCAAACATAAGGCCTCTGAGGAGAAAAATGACTATTACCTTGGACTGAACAGGATTTTCAGTTCTTGGGGTTAGTGGGGTAATATTTCTGGGTTGGTGCAGGAGGCTGAATTAAAATGATGTGTATTAATGCCCTCAGCCTTTCAGAATGGAGAGATCTATGGAGGCCTTGCCCCAGGTGTGATCTTGGTGATTTTATCTATGGTCAGTCAAGTAGGGGGAGCACAGGTGCTCTATCAATCCCTGTGCATGAAGTCTGTCCTAGATTGTTCCCTCCCATCTATGCTACTTTTTTCTTGACTCTTCAGGGATGCAGAGGAGGAGGAGGAAAGTCCTGGATACGTCTGTAGCATATGTCCGGGGTGAAGAGAACCTGGCCGGATGGAGGCCCCGTGGTGATAGCCTCATTTTAGAGCACCAGTGGGAACTGGAGAAACTGGAGCTGCTGCATGAGGTACTTGAGGGGGAGGGAGCAAAGGGTGGGAGAGACATGGGCCTCTCAGCAGCCACTCTTCACTTCTCAAACTGAGAGAGAGCTCAAGAGGTGCAGGCCAGAAATAGATTCCCTCCAGATGAATACAGAGGTGGTACTGCTGCCACTGAGCATAACCTTCAACACAGGGTCTTGCTCTATTTAGCAGAGGCCACACTTGGCCTTTTAGCACTATTGCAATCCCTTTCTGCTGTGTACTGTCATATCCTAGTGGGGGGAAGCATATCTCAGTATGCTCAAGGGTAAGGACCATCCTGGAGTTGGTGCTTGTTCTGTTGGTTCTCAGGTGGAAAAGACCCGTCACTTCCTGCTGCTGCGTGAGAAGCTTGGCGACAGCATCCCCAAGTCCCTGAGTGACTCGCTGTCCCCCAGTCTGAGCAGTGGGACCCTCAGCACCTCTACTAGCATCTCCTCCCAGATCTCCACCACAACTTTTGAGAGTGCTGTCACACCCAGCGAAAGCAGTGGCTACGACTCAACAGACATTGAGAGCCTGGTGGATCGGGAGAAAGAGCTGGCCACCAAGGTACAGGTTATGGAAAGAGCAGGACAGGTCCAGTATGTGGCACTGGAGAGGCAGGAAAGACATGTGAGAAGACACCAAAACCTACAGCCCAGTCACAGCAGAAAATACAAAAGCCTTTTCCCCTGCACAACTTTGTCATTACAAATCAGGCTCTGGTAGACCTTGTTATTGTTCCCAATGGAGTAGGTGATCTGATGGGCAAGGGACAATATGCTGCTAGGACCTTAGCACTTCTTGACCTTAACTAGGACCTACTGATTTCTTGGGTAGGTGAAATCCCTGATAACTCATTTACACTTTAGGGACCTAGAACCTATCTAGAACCTATTCTTTTCATATCTGATGTGCATATCTCTTGCTGTCTCATACGTGGCGAGAGTCCTGTGCGTTGCAGAGCTTTGTTTTAAGAAGCTCCTACGGCCAAAGTTTTATATTCCCTCAATCAATCAAAACCCATCTCCCTTCAGTGAAATGGAAATGCTGATTGAGATTATACTGTTAGGAATGTAGATTTAGAAAGGGGTCTTTTGGACCATCAAGTCCGGTCCCCTGTTTGTGGGCAAACTCTTAGCACTTCTGTGTGTAAAACGTTTGCACTATGTGAATAACGTGTGCCTTTTCTGTTTGAGTGAATTTTTTAATGACTGGACTTGCCTGGACATGTGCAGTCTGGATTTCACTGATACTTTAGTGAGCAACTAAGTGGTACTGGTAGATTCCATGCTGTTTGATCTGTTTTCTCCTGAAACCTAATTGGAAATGTCTAGTTTCTTCTTTTTTTCTCCTTAGTGCCTCCAGCTTCTCACCCATACATTCAACCGTGAATTTAACCAGGTGTACAACAGCATTAGTGATTGTAAGGTAAGGCGTTTGCAGTATGGCATCAGCCAAGTGTGCAATAGGTCAGTGTTGTTTCCTGCAATACTCTGTCTGTCCCTTTCTCAAATACCTGTAGGAATTGCAAGACTGAATGTTTGGTGACCTGAAGTATAATTGTCAGTGCTGTGTATTGAATGATCATGGAAAGTAAAGGTTCTGCTATCTACAGTGTCAAAATGCCAAGGGCCCAAACTGTACCTGAATGGTCCAGCCGATGCTGGGCTTGGTTTGTTCTGTTCAGCTTGAGTCTGGAGGTGGGGGCATTCCCTGGCCCTGGAGTCTTGGAACAAGGAAGAAGAGGGATGTGGAGGAAGTCTCCTGCACTCACCTTTTACCATTACTGCTTTGGTCAGGCATCTGCCTTCTTATTAGCATTTCCTGAGAACAGAGTGTAAACTGAACAGCTTGAGAGCTCTGGCTCTGGGAACAGGGGATAAAGAAAGTAATGCAGTATTACAGAACCAGATCATGCAGTGCTGGGCTGAGGGAGCCTGTATGAAAATCAGTCTTGGTACAAACACTTCTCCATGGTCTGAACACTTGAGGCTGCGAGGGGTGGGTGTTCTGAGGGCTGTGGTCCCTTGAGGGTGGTGCCTTACCATAGCGGTTTTGTGTGTTCTTGCAGCTGTCCGATATCTCTCCAATCGGGCGGGACCCATCTGTGTCCAGCTTCAGCAGTGCCACCCTTACACCTTCATCCACCTGCCCCTCTCTGGTAGATTCAAGATGCAATTCAATGGATCAGAAGTAAGTGAGGAGGACTAATGGGATTGTCAACGGGCTCCCCCGCTCCGCATCTTCTGTCCTTGTTCCATTCCCCTTCCTTGTTTGTTTTTAGCCTATTCTCTCCTTTCCAGGTGTTCTTCCTCTTCTCTGTCATTTCTGCATATTTAGCCTCTTCCCTTTTATTTTCCTTGCCGAAGGGGCAGCCAGGTGAACACACTACATTATGGAGAGTTCCTGCAGCTTCACTGTGTATAAAGCCCACGCTGATCCTTGGCAGTTAGGCAAGAGAAGGGTTTAATTGAGATCAAACAACAGTTGACCACCTTATCCAGGGAGCTGTTTCTTGACAACCTACTTCTCATCTACGTAATTAAGAAGGACATTTCAGATAAAAATAGGATTCAGATCTCTGAGAAGAACAGTTCAGTGCTTCAGTCTCTGCTGAGCTCTCCCTGAGACAGGATGGCTGGCTAGCAAGTGCTGCCTATGAACTTTGTATAGCCCCTCAGCATAGTGGTCAGCGTGTGAAGGAGGATGTACTGGAAGAGTAGTGAGAAGCAGCCCAAGGACAAGTCAGTTCTCTGCCATGAGGAGAGAGCCTCAAGCTCGATCCTGCAGATCTTACATGAAGTGCTGTTTTAGGTGTATAAGAGTCTCCCAGGTCTCTCTTCCATGGAAGCACTTGGGGCATGGATCAGGCTCGTGCCAGGGCAGAGTAGAAATCTTGCAGGACAGGATGGGAGGCAGAATTGCTTAGAGCGGTGTCATGATCATTTGCTTTGTAGTGATCGCTTTTCTCTCCCTTTTATTTTTTTTATTTTTTTTTTTCCCCCCCCAAAGGACTCCAGAAGCAAATTCCCGTGCCTCCAGCCCATGCCCCGAGTTGGAACAATTTCAGCTGGTCCCAGCAGTGGAAACCTCCTATCTGGCCAGAGCTGGAAAGAATGAATTCCTGAACCTTGTTCCTGACATTGAGGAGATCAGACCAGGGTGAGATGTGGCAGGAGTGAACCTTCCCTGCCTGCAGACTGGGCCATCCTGGAATTCCAGGTGTCATGCCCCTTGTGAAGATGAATGCAACAGTTGCTGGCAAGACTAAAGTAGCAACCTTAAGTAGCAAGAGACTTGGACTAGCAGCAGGGCAGGGGAGCATTGTGTTGATTTCTGCCTTATTTAAAGCTCAGTCTTGTAGCTGCCTCCTTCACCAAGCTCCTGTTGACCTGCTGCATGGGCAGACTCATGGTGCAGGTGTTATTTCAATATAGGGCTGTGTACATCACTTCTTTCATGCTAGGGATTTGCAGGTATTTTCTTGAAGGGCAGGGGTCAAGCTTTCTGATGGAGGAATTGGTAGTTTTGGGGTGGGAAACAGAAGCTGATTTACTTCAGACAGTCTTAATAACCGGAATTCCCGTTTGCTTTTTCAGCTCTGTGGTCTCCAAGAAGGGATACCTCCACTTCAAGGAGCCGCTCTCCGCCTCCTGGGCCAAGCACTTTGTGGTGGTTCGCCGTCCGTACGTCTTTATTTACAACAGCGACAAAGACCCTGTGGAGAGGGGGATCATCAACTTGTCTACGGCACAGGTGGAGTACAGCGAGGATCAGCAGGCAATGGTGAAGGTCAGTCTGGGGACTAGTCCTCTTGGGCACAGAACAGAATCTGTGGGTGATGTGCATACATGATTCACACTGCCCTTGCAGTCCAATGTACCTCTGGTCTGGGAGAGCTGCCTGTAGGAGTCAGAGGCAAGAGCCATCTCAGTGGCTAGTCTAGCCCTGTGCCTCTGCTGCAGCTGCCAGCAAGGTTTCCAACCCATGCAGGGATGACTTCTGTGATGGAGATGTAAACATACAGGGAGCTGTTGATAGCACTTGGATTGAGATGTGTGGAATAGTTCGAGGCTGTTGATAGCACTTGGATTGAGATGTGTGGAATAGTTTGAGGCCTCCACCTTAGATGCTTTCCAGCCCTCTCTGTCATCCCACTGCCAGTCTTGGATGGATGAGACATGGGGGTTATGGCTCTTTGCCCCTTGACTCATGCCCTGATAGCTTGAGCCCATCACATGTGCCTGCTCTCAGTAAGAGGTACACTGCTCAATGGATCTGCCACAGCAGCTCATATGGGTTTGCAAGTTAAGTAAAGGCCTATGATATGTCCTCCTGATAATGTCAGGTTGCGAGTATTGTTCGTTCAACTGCAAAACAAGGGCAACCTAAGGAAAAATACCTAAGTCTGGTCAGTTGATGAGTGTTCTATAGGACACTGCTGCTGGGATGGGCACATTCCAGCAGGAAAGGAGGGGTTAGCCTTGGGCGGTGTCATTCCAGCTACTTCAGTGATTGATTAACTCTTTCAGACACCCAACACCTTTGCAGTATGCACGAAGCACCGCGGGGTCCTGCTCCAGGCCATCAACGACAAGGACATGAACGACTGGTTATATGCCTTCAACCCTCTTCTCGCTGGAACAATACGGTAAGAAGCAGAGCCTGAGCAAGCTGGGATGTGTCCAGGCAGCCTCTTATACTGGTGAGGGGCTGAGGGAGGCCAGAGAGCCCTCAGCCTTCTGGTGTAGAGAAGAGCTAGCCAGAAAGGCTAGGAAGCACAATGGATGCTGCGTGTGTGCTTGCCAGACGAATCCAATTTAGATATGTGCATGTAGCAGAGGTGTAGAGGGCTAAAAATGGCCTGTGGCCACCCTGTGCCCTTGCAGACTCTCAAGGGCTCTCTGCATTCCACCAAAATCATGGATGCCGCCTTGTCAGCCGGGCTGGAGAGCTACTGCCTCTTCAGAAGGACAGGAGATGATATTGCCTTGAGAAGGGGTGGGACGAGAACTCCCCTGAGGGCCCTTTATAAAAAAAAAAAAAAAAAAAAAAAAAATCTGTTTCAATTTTGTGACCTCGTGACTGACTGGTGCCTTCTATTTCATTAAAAAGCTAATTGAAACCTCAGCTGTGTTACCTGTGTAATGCAGCTTTTAAACTGGGGCTCACAAGATGTTATCTCATTCTTGGAGCTGGGGACAGCACATGCAGGCTGTTGAGTGTTCACGCTTGCGTGCATTTGCTGCCTTTTTTTTAGAAAAGCAAAACAGGCAAGGGCAGAATAGGGGGCAGGAAGGGAAGCATGACTTGGCAGTGGGAAGGGGGGGAAATAGCAGGTCTCTGGAGACGATGCCAAGCTTAACAGCACCTTTTCTTCTCCGCTTTGTACAGGTCGAAACTGGCCCGAAGACGCACGGGCCAGATGAAGTACTGAGTCCATGTAACGTTCTCCCCCGTTCTCTCTAACGCGCCTTCAGATAGATAAAGTGTTACCTCTCATTTCTCTTTGTGATTCTTGACGGTTTCTCTTGTATGTAATCCTGTGGCTTAACTCTCCCTTCCTTCCCCAGCTCCTTGGCACTTTTTCTAGCTATTCTAACCCCCCTGTTTTTCTTTCCACCTGCGCTGAGAATTCTACTAGTAGCATGTGGCCAAACAAAAAGGAAAAAAAACCTGGAAAAGGGACACGGCAATTATGCACAACTTCAAACAGAAACCAAGTGATTTCTTTTTTTTTTTTTCTTTCTCCCCCTAAAAGGGTTGGTTTCCCATCCTGACTGACTGCGTGGTGTCTCTACCACTGTCCTCAGTGTTGTCTGTCTGTCTGAAGCGCTTTAGGTTTATTATTTATTTGTCTTCGTGGTAACCACAATACTGCCCTCAGGACATGGGTTGTAGGCTAAGGAAAGCGACTCCTTCTAAGTGTCAAGACGTGGCATTACCCAGGTGCAAACTGCAGCAGTTCCTCAGACTTTCTGGGTCCTGCCTAACTGGATTCCTTGTGGAAGCTGGCACATAAGAAAAGGCTGGCTGTCCAGGGTGGACTTCGCGCTTGTCTAGGAATTTGGGTTCCACTGGGAGATGAAGGAGCTTCTGGTGCTGCTCAGGGCCAAAGCAATATCTGCTGCTATGTAGAGCAAGGGGAGGAGGAGCAGAGTCAGAGGTGTAGCAACTGGCTGGAAGGAACTTCTGCTTGGGCTCTTGCAATGGGTGGGGGGGCGGTCAATGGGCACTTTCTAGCTAGGTATCTTCCTAAGCATTAGCTCCCGCTGTTCTGCAGTTGAGCTGAGCAGAGAAAACACTATGCAGGCAGCGTGACTACATCCTCTGTACTTGGGAGGGAGGGTGTGCCATAGGAGCACACCAATGACAAAAGTATGATACTGAAAAATCCCAAGGGTTGCTTCCTGGAACATATGCAGGAAGTAACCAGAAGGGGGCAGTGATTCCCTTCTCTCCATCTTGCTTTTGGCTTGTGAGAGTGCCAGCAGCATGGGCACTCGCTTTTCCCACCACAGAAAACCTTCAAACCAGAAATCACAATGGCCTTGGAAGTCAATCTGAGGCATGTCAGGTGAGCTGTTCCCCATGCCCACCTCATGCATGCAGCCCTCCTTCCTGAAATTCAGATGACGGCCAATCTGGCCATGGGCCAGTGTCCTCTCTCCACCATCCCCTTTAAAAGCACAGTGCTTGGCGTATTTTCCAGCCACTGCATGCTCCAGGGTGGGAAGTCTTGGCTTCTCGTGGGAATAAATATCAAATTTCTTTGCACATCTCCTCATCGTCAAGTCCTCAGCTGTCTCCAAGCCCTCTACGTTCTGTGGACAGGAAAATGGTCCTTTCTGAATAGAGACCAAGCAGACACCTGGACTTGGTCACCTGGGTGTAATAATTGTTTGATTGGAGATCTGTTGTCCATGTGATGATACAGGATCTGTCTTAAGCAAACAGTTGTCTCCTCTTACCAGTGGCCAAGTGAGTTTCCTTTCCTGGGAAGATGAGCTCTTTTTCCCAGGTGTGTTTTTAGGTGGCTGCAGGCAAATTATTTTTAATGCCCTTCAGAATGCCTCTGCTGTACTTCCTTGGCTCCCTCACAAGCAGTGAAAAAGCTGGTATGGAATGAGGAGAGGTACAGAGATGTTATCCTTAGGGTCACAGCCCTCAGGAGAGAGGGGGTTTAATTCCACTGATTGTCTAGGGCACATCCAGGGCAGGGTGGATCTCATCCCTTCGCCGCGGAAGAGTTAGTTTCCATTCAGCTCGCTCATCTGCACCGAACCACACTGGAGGTTCTGTGGCTAGAAGCACGTGTGAAGGATTCTCCTCAGTAGATCAACTTCATGCCATTGTTATGCTCAGCTTTGGTTGTGCAGCAAAATGCAGTACACAGTGCCCTGCCTCCCTCCCCAAAGCATGCATTAAAAAGGAGCAGGAAGACGGAGAACAATTCTTGCTAGGACACATCTGTGTATCTTTCAGAACAGTAACGTGCTCAGCCTGTCTCCTGCAGCCCTTTAAAAGTCCTTCCAAACCTGACATCTGCAGGCACCAGGGGGACCCCAGAGCATTGCACAGAAGGTTGTTTTTCTTTTTGTCTCTAGCATTGTTCTTTAATTGTGTTTGACTCTAATCCAGTGCTCGTGTTTCTTTGTTATGTAGTGGACACAATATGCACTTCCAGTGTGGGCACAAACAGGATTGCCAGAGAGAAGCTCCCTGTGCTTGGAGCTGAGCAGATTTCCAGACTGTAAGACTGATTTAGAGGCTAGTTTTATGCATCAAGTTGCTGCTGCTGCTGCTGCCTTCAATGATGAAGGTGGGGCATGTGCAAGGAGGGGAAGGAGGATGGTGATGACAGTGGCATTATGTGACGCACTGAGAACATTTTTATTTTGTTTTAACTAGAACAAAACTAGTTTGCAAAGTCTTTGCTTTGGATAGGCCAGAAGCTGGAGAGCAAGCTGAATTGGAATCTCACTAGAATGATTGGATCTGAACGGGGTTAAGGAAACACTCCTTAGAAAGTGAAGGAGCCAGGCGGGTGCCCAGCATGCCTGGACACATTACAGATGGATTGCATGAATGCCAATCTGTTCTCTTGAGGACTTGAGGCAGCTTCTCATGGCTTGATCCACCCATGGATCACAGACGATTAGAAGTGCAAAGTTCTATTTGTTTTAAGTTCCTAAATTTCTTAGGGCCCCAGACTTTTTAACAAAAGGGATTCTTGTCTTTTAGGGTTGGACAGGGCATTGCCACTTCCAGGTTCAAAGTACAGGGCACGACGGATGTCCTCTTGCCAGTAATCAAGGTTTGCCCTGGAACATGGCCTTTCCTGGTCTTTTATATCAGGAATAGGAACAATTCAGGTTTTTCTTAAGGAAAATGAAATCCATAATGGTTTCAGTAGCTCTTGATTTAGCCCAAAGAGCTAAAAATTCTGTGGAGAAACAAATCAGAGAGGGAAAATTGCTATGCTGCCCCCTCCTGTGGTTTAAAAACCCAACTGAACTGCTGTGCAAGTTGCACTGAAGGCAGCTGGGGGCCTGGAGTCAGCCAGCTCTCAGGCCATGCTGCTGGAGACGAGCCCCATGTCATGGGCCAGCCAACCTATTGAGCATGAGTGCTTTTCCAAAAGGACGGTTGTTTGGGGGGGAAGGTAAAGATTGGGAATGGCTTGTCTCACTTGGGCTTTTAAACTTCATTATTGAGTGAAAGGGAAAATTGACCTATAATGCCAGTGTCAGAGTTCCAAACAAGGCATTTCATGTTGGAACCGCGCTTCCCTGACTTGATTTTAAAGATGCACTTTAAAAGACTTTTTTTAGTTTTTAGGAAACTCCTTCCCTTTTGAAATGCAAGCAGGAAGGGGATATTATCTTCAAACCGCTGGGAAGGTTTGTCTAGCCCACATTGAAATTCCCTAGTACTGGTCGGTGAAGTGTTTCAAAGCAAAGACTTTACTTTTTGCTGCTTGTTACCTAATTTACAGAGATTTAATTTTATGTAATGTATTGTATATTTATACATCTGTAATTAATTGCACATTAGATAAGGAAGAGGATTAGCTTGGGTATAGCACCCAGTGGTACTCTGCAACCGACTAATACTGCCTATGCATATGCATCATTCTGGTGTTATACAGCCTTAGTTTGAGTTCTGTCTGTTTTCTTCCCTTGTGTTAAAATGCAGTTGTTAAGCTGCTGCTTGAATGAAGGATACTAATGCTGCTGTTCTTGGAAGGTTTGTTGAATGTATTTTAAACGGGACTCTAACTTGTGTGCGTTGCATCTCCATTGTGGCTAATTACCCCAGTATGTGGTCTGAACTGTACTGTATGTAGCAGGAATGTATTAATTTTGTGCTTCCTTGTTTAAAAACAAACAAACCATGAGCTGTTCAAGAACAGGAGGGAGATTTTTTGTTCAGAAGGCCATTTATAAGTTCTCGGTATTGCAGGCCAAAAACAACTGCAGGCGATTTAATTGTCAATGTCCATATGAATTTTCCAACTGTTTCGCTCAAGTAGACCAGGAAGTGGAGGGTGTGGAGGTCACGGTGCCTCTGTTTTTAATGTTACCAAATTAATGGCCTGATACGATCAGTGCTGAGCTACCCCTACTTCCTGTGGGAGTGGAGAATTGGGCAGTCAGGGGTTCTTACCACTTCTTGGGATCAGGTCGTAATTTTCACTCTGCTTGTTCATACTCTGTGTGAAGTCTGTTGACACTCTTGACTTTGGACATAAGGAAGCTGTTGCACTGAAACACAGACTTTTGAACCCAGGTTTCCATCTCCCCACGCTGCCCATCCATACACAGTGTGCACACTATAGTGTAAGTGGCCTTCTCGAACAAGTCTCTTTGAACACTGATCTCGTCCCACCGAAGGAGTGTATCAGCAACACTGTACATGATTAATTTCAGATTTTCATTTCCATGTTTTATTTTGTAAATATATCCGATGTTTGGAGCTTGAGTATACAAATGTAAATAGAGTTCACGTATTTGTACTAATTCTGATCCATTTGCTGTATAGCCTTAGGTGTGCAATGCAGATATTATCTAACTGTGTATGGTAACCTTGCACCACTGAACTGTTAGTGAACGAGGTGAAACAATAAAGGTACAACCAGTGCATTAGCAGGCATCCTGTGTGCTTCTTGCTTTCCGGGACTCATTTTTACACTGCTTTGTTCCCCAGATCCTTGTCATTTAAGAAACCTCTGCTGTCTGAGCTGCTTCTGCAGCTGTCTTATCTCCTGTACACTCAGGCTGCCTTCACTGGCACTTTGAGAGTCGTACAGATGTGTGAGGATGTCAGCAGGGGGTGCATCCTGGGTCAGACTAACCGTTCACAGTTTCTTTGCTGCCCTGGGTGGGTGGGTGGGTGCTGCCCATTGAGCTTTACTCCAGTCCGAGCTGGCAGCCCTCGACACAGAGTGATTCTGGGAGGTTTTTTCCTCTGCCATGATGCAGTGACATTCACTGTACTGTTCACCCCGCTCCCACCACCCATCTCCTGGGTCGCCAGGAGCGCGACCCCACTGCGGGCAGGTCCGGGGGGGTCGGCACCCCTATCCCTGTCCCCTCTCGGGGCCCTGGTCAACCTGTGCCCGCCCTCCCTCGCAGAGAAACCAGGGTTTGTCTCTGGGAATGAGCTGCTGTGTCGGCACTGCCTCTCTCCTTCCACCAGAGGCCCCATGTCTTCTGGCAGGTGAAATGGGCCTGCGTGCACCCGCCGGGAGCAGCGGGGCGCTGCCCGCGCTCTTCCTGGGCGTCCCCGTTCGGGGCCCTGGTTGCTGCGCCTCACACCCTGCCTAGTTTTAATTCGCCCTCGTCCCGGAGCTCCGGGCTGCCCCGCCCCCTCGCGTCAGGAGGCGCCTTCGCCTTTAAGGGGTGAGTCGCTCGGTGCTCCGCTCATCACGCCTGAGCCGGGGCGGGGCGGCACGCGGCAGCCAATGGGAGCGCGGCTCCGCCCCTCGCGCGGGCGGGGCGGGGCGATGGGAGCGGGGTTGCGGGAGCGGTCACAGTGATCTGGCAGGAGCCGCCGTCGGAGTCGGAGTCACGTCGCCGTCGCCATGGCCCAGTGAGTGGGAGTGGGGGTGGGGGACGCTTGCTTCCCGCCTCTCCTCCGGCTGCGTCGGGCCCCGCGGGGAGCCCGGGGGTGGGGTCGGGCCCACTAACGCCGCTGCCGCCTCTCCCCCCCCCAGAGCCGACATCGCGCTGATCGGCCTGGCCGTGATGGGCCAGAACCTGGTGCTGAACATGAACGACCACGGCTTCGTGGTGAGTGCGGGCCGGAGGGGGGAGCGGGGCCTCGCCTGCCCGTGGCATAGCCTGCCCCGCCAGGTCTGCGCGTTCAACAGGACGGTGTCCAAGGTGGAGGCGTTCCTGGCCAACGAGGCCAAGGGAACCAAAGTGATCGGGGCTCGCAGCCTGGAGGAGATGGTCGCCAAGCTGAAGAGGCCCCGGCGCATCATCTTGCTGGTGAAAGCGGGCAGCGCTGTGGATGACTTCATCGGGAAGCTGGTAAGACTTCCTTTCCGGCTGCTGCTGCCCTCTGCTCTCGTTCCTGCTCCGCCTTCCCGGGGGGGCCTGGCCGAAGGGGCAGGGCAGGGCTCAGGCGTTGCGCGGGGGAGGGCTGACCCTACGAGCAAAATCCCTTGAGCGGGGGGCTCGGCTCTTTTGTTGTTCCTTGTTGCAGAGGGTTCGGGGGGCTTTACCGGCTCTGAGCGCTCCCAGGTAGACGTGCGGAAGCTGCTCCTCGGCAGATGCCAACGGGCTTTTTCCTTTCTGATTGCAGGTGCCGCTGCTAGAAACCGGAGACATCATAATCGACGGGGGCAATTCTGAATACAGAGACACCACGGTGAGCCTGAACCTGGTTGCCTCAGTCCTCTTGTTTGTGGTGGATGTGCTGGGAATGCTTTGCGGATGGCTCCATCTTCCTAGAAATGAGATTGTTAGACAAATGGTCCTTTTATCTCTCTGTGCTTTGCAAGGAACCATTTAGGGGGGAACAAAGGGAAATTTCTTAACATTCAGAGGGCAGCGTGTGTGCAAGTTCCTCTTTAGCACCAACCGCTGCCCTGGCCAAAGCAGAACTGAAGAAAAAATAATCTTGGGCCTAAATGGTGTTATTTATGCCCATAGCTTTTATATGCTTGTCCCACAAGCCATCCATCTCTGGTTGTTTCAGAAAATGCCTAACTTTTCTCTGTATCTTTCATTCAGAGGCGCTGTAAGGAACTCCGGGCCAAGGGTATCCTGTTTGTAGGAAGTGGCGTTAGTGGTGGAGAGGAGGGTGCTAGATATGGTCCTTCCCTCATGCCAGGAGGAGCCAAAGAGGCTTGGTAAGTGTCAGCCTTTGCCTTTCCATCTGCTTATTCTGCCAGCAGGTCATCTGCTAACTACACCTCTGGGGTTGTGTGTGCACTAAAGAGATACTTAAGCATCACCTGTCCTGGGGCTTGGATTGTCCAGCTTAGCTGAGGTCACAGCAGCGCTGGCTCTTCACACTGGGCAAACCTTGTCCAATGTTCTTCTTCGTGGGTTTTAGGAGGTGTCACCAGAAGCACAGAACAGTGTTGTGGGGTAAGTGAATAGGGCAGATGACCAGCCGAGAGTCCCAAAAGGCACAATAAAGGGATTAGGAACTCAAAAGTGAACTCAGTTTCTGTGTCCTCGAACTCTCACAAAGTGTATGAACACTTGCACATAAGCTGGGCTCTCAACCCAGCACCTTCTTCCACCCCAGGCCACTAGAAGGGTTTGCAAGCAGTGGCTGCTTCAGGATTTGTCTCTGACTCTCTCCCAGTTTTACCCTGTACCGATGCTCCAGTGGAGCAAGGGTTTGTCTTCCAGGCTTAATTTCAGTTCAAGGGAGGGGCAGCTTAAGCAACTCTCAGAAATCCTGACGCTTTGCACTGGCTGTGCCTCCCAAATCAGCCTGTTCCAGCTTGATGATACGAAGATCATAGTGACGGCTGTAATCTCTGCCCTGCTGCTCTTGTTTCACCTTTAAACACCTGGGTGAAGAGGGGTCCTTTTTTTCCCACCTTCCCCTGGAACTCTATCCTTGTCTGCCTGCTTTCCTCACTCTTCCCACATGCCTCCTGATAGCTCCCTTCACCTGCTCCTGATTTGGTGTCCTTCTGTGTCATCTGATGGGCACACTTTTTCTTGTTCTGTGCTTGTCCGTGACTTGGGCTTCTAGGCACTACAGTTATACTATTTTTAACCTCCCAGTAAGCTGTCACTAAGTCCCTTCTGTCTGCTTCTCTAAAGCACCTCACGCTGATCCTACAGTTAGAGCAAGGGACAGTAAAGCCAGAACCTGGGTTGAGATCTGGGCTGTGCCACTGATGACCTGCATGACGTTGGCCATGTCATTCAACCCCTCTTCCTTAGTTTTTCCATCTGCAGAATAGTGGTGATAATGCTTACCCTGTGAAAAACACTGAAGACCTCATCTGGAAGATACTCAATAGATGCACAGCGTGGGCTGTTTTCCATTTCTTGCATCTGGTAGTTAGTTGCAGAGTCCTCCTGCTTTTATGTATGTGATGAAGATGTCTTGTAGCTGTGTTGCCAAACAGCAAATATCCCTTCCCTCTCTCTGGACTGGAAGTCAGTGACAGTGAGCTGTGTGGCACCAGTAGATTTCTGTTGCAGTGTTACTGCCCTTTGCCAAGCTACTGAGCTGTACTATTCCTCTCTGCAGGCCGCACATCAAGACAGTATTTCAAAGCATTGCTGCTAAAGTGGGAACTGGAGAACCCTGCTGTGACTGGGCAAGTACTTACTGACATTGCTCCATCTGGTGAGGTGGTTGGAACCATTGCTTGTGTGGTCAGGCCGCTCCAGTTGGTGTATGTCCTTGTCACAGATGCAACTAAAACATCCTTCAAGAAAACAGGGCTGCTTGTTGCACTGATTCTTTAGCTTGCTGCATGCTAGTCAGATTTATTGTTCTGCAAGACTTCACCTTTCCTATGGTCTAGAGATGGAAGTACATTGGAAAAATAACATGGGAAAACTATGCAGTCTTGCTGGGTATGCTTTGTCTGAAGTCATATAGAGGGGTGTAGTGTTCCAGAGCACTTTTAATCAGTACTACTCTGACAGATGTGAAGCAAAGATTAAACCTGTGGGCAGGTACTAAAGGTCAGTAGCAGCATCCTCAAAGAAGCCTTATGTCTTGGGCAGGTGGGAGATGAAGGTGCTGGGCACTTTGTGAAGATGGTGCACAATGGGATCGAATATGGAGACATGCAGCTGATTTGTGAGGCCTACCACCTGATGAAGGATGTCCTGGGCATGGAACATGATGAGATGGCAAAGGTGAGCTATGGTGTAGGTGTCTTGTCATCTTTCCCGACTTGCTTCGCCTCTGCCTTGGACCTCAGTGAGTAGCTGATCTGCCATGAGAGCAACATCTGCAGTAAAATCCCCTTAACAGTTTTGGAGAGGCTCAGGAACCCAAATCATAGTACCCAACTGAGGCAGATAGCTGCAGGGTATCAGACCTGAATGATTTCAACTGTTACCTGAGAGCCTTCATTCCTCAATTCCCTTTTTCCTGGGAAGGAGTCTGTCTTGGGAAAGCGTGTGAAGTGTTTTGAGTAACTTCGTTGTTCATTGGCTCGGTTTGAAAATGCTAATGAAGCTAATAACAGAGATCCCAAAGAACCCTTGAGGCAGGGTGGAATTCAGTATGGGGCAGATAGCTCTTTGTGAGTGATGAGTAGTTCACTTGAGAAGAGCCATGAGAATAGCTTAAAGGAGTTGGCAGGATTTTTGGTCACAGTGCTAGAAACACCCACAGCCTCACTTTGTAAGATGTTGGCGTGCCAGGGGTGGATGGTGGGGGAGCAGCAAGGAACCTAATCCTTGTTGTGGCGGCATTGCCCCGATTTCCTTCCCTGCTCTTCTGCCAGAGGTGCAAGTGCCAAGCAAAATCCCTTCCTTTGCCATGCTCTGGCACCCATGCCTGCTACTGGCTGAAAGCATTGTGTCATGGGATTAGGTGGAAAGACAGTTGCACTTCCCTCAGAAAGCCACAGCTTATAGGCAGCAGGCCAGAGCATGCCAGCACGTCACTGTTTAGAGATGGCTTCTTTGCAGCTCTGTGTCTGAGGTGCCTCTAACCTGAGGATGTGATGATTCCAGTTTGAGGCTCCCAAGTAGTGGCCTAGCAAGGTGGTTAAGACCTGTATGTTTGAAGAGGAGCCAGCAAATTGAACTGAGGTGAGTGTGCCACCTGCATTCCCTTTGTTTGTGCTTCCAAGGCATTTGAGGAATGGAATAAGACGGAGCTGGACTCATTCCTGATTGAAATCACAGCCAACATTCTCAAGTTCAGGAACCCTGATGGCAAACACCTGCTCCCAAAAATCAGGGACAGCGCAGGGCAAAAAGGCACAGGGAAGTGGACGGCTATCTCGGCTCTGGAGTACGGAGTCCCTGTCACACTGATTGGTAGGTGGCTTTGCGTTATAACCTTCTTGCGTCTTGATCTATACCTCTCAGAGCAAGCTAGCGATGAAGCATGGTGATGCACAGTAACACGGGAGACCGGTCCAGGGCAAGGCTCTTATCTCTAGTCTGCTAATGTAGGTCCTTTTGCTTCTGCCCCATATCTGCTCTCAAAGGGCGAGTTGCTCATTGTTCTTCATGTATCTTTTGTGGGTGTTCTTCCTAGCCATTTCTCCAGGCCTCCTTTGGCTATCGAGGCACCTTTGTCCATGCCACGCTGTTTGCTATGTCCACAGGTAGAAAAGTGAGTTAATGTTAGGGTTCACATGAGAAATGAGTAGAGAGTTAAGAAGATCGCTCCCACTCTAGTGTGGTTTTGTGCTCTTCCCAATAATCCTTTCTCTTTGCCCCTGTATTGATGCCCCTCACAGCCCTGCGAAAGGTGTAAAGCTTCTGTTCTGCTCGAGCTGTATGAGACCATTCATTGCCCCAAACAGTCATTTTCCCTATCCCCACATACTTTCCTTCCATGTATATTTTCTGTGATTGCTTTGGTACCTCTTGGCAGATGCAGGGTCATTTTGACTAGATGGGGAAATTTAACCTGTATCCTCACTATGACTTGAGCAACATTACTGCCAGACATCTTGGGGATGGATATCAGTGGTTGAGCTTGGAAGCCTCCATTTCGCACCAGGAGAGTCTCTTGCGTTATCGCCGTATGCTGCAAATAGGTTTTTTGTTAACCCTTATGGCTAGTCTACAGCCTGATCCAGTGTCAAAGTGGGAGTCCTTCCAGCGACATCAGCAGGTTTCCGATAATGCCTAAATCACTTTGGAGAAATACCCACGCGCTTGCACTGATACCTGTATAATTACCCCCCCACCCACAGTCATCTTAGCCTGATTTTTTTTTTTTAAAGGTAGTTATGACACTGCAAGTGTGTCAGGAATCAACCCCCAATCTGTGTTACTGAGGGTTTATGAGCCCTGTGGGCAGGTGAATGAAGTGGTTGAACAGGTTCTCTCTCTGTTGTCTGTGCTTTATTTTTGTGTCCTTCTCTCTGTCTCCTTTTTTCTCTTTTTTTAACTTGGTTTGTAAAAAAGATCAACTTTACTGATTGCTGCCTCTGTGGCCTGCTGAATCCAGCTTATCACAGAAGCTGGACTGCATTGCAACAAAGGGCTGAAGCTGTCAGCAAATTATTTCCTGAATAATTTGAACGTAACAGAGTTCTGTTAAGCTCTGCTTTCTTTCAATTTTTCATTCCCCCATTGATTCAGTAATGTTTCCTTTTATTTTGGACTCTTGCAATTGCACGGATCAAGAGCGGAGGGTGGAGATGGTCCTTGGATGTAATCATGGGATGCAGGAATGTTTTGTGGGGTAATGCTGAGATGTATAGGGAAGGTAGGCCTTCATAACTGCTCATGTGCAAACACGGATATTCTTAAGGCAATTGCTACATGTTTTTTCTTGTATCAGTGTGACTTGCAGACCTTTCCCTGGTATAGCAGAGTCATGCTTGCTCCACAATGCAGAAGGAAGTAGTTTAGGCAAAAGTAAAAAGGAGGGGCCAGTCCTGACTGATGCACTGTGAAAATCTTAGTATAGGGAAGGTTCAGAAGCCACTGTAAATCTGTGACTCATGTTTGGAGGCATTTGAAGGATTTCTCAAAACCAGGAACTAATGTTAAGGGAAGAAGGAAAGTCCATTGCGCACAGTATAATACGTCAACCCTGCCTTTTTCTTTCTATCGGTCCCTTGAAAGGTGTGCTCCAATGCTTTGTTGAGAAGGAAATTGTTTAAGTTACCAGTTTCTTCACTGATTATCTGGGCAAACTGTAGGCACGCCCAAAGAGTATTTATTTTTGTCCATTCGGTTTATCTGGGAATTAGATACACTTTTACTGATTGGCCTCTCCGACATAGACTTCCTTTCCTACATATAGAAATAATAAAGCTCGTAGACCAAGGATGGGCAAAGTCCAGCTCGTGGGCTGGATCTGGTTGGCAGTGGACTCCCGTTTCCCAGCACCCCTCTGCATGGCTGGGGCCAGTGTCCATGGAGACCCCAGCTGCAGCTGCACAGGAAAGCTCAAGGCTGGGGTTGCCGTAGAGACCAGCCGCAGCCCCACTGGCAGCACATGTGGCGGAGCAGGGCAGGGGGCTTCTCTGGAGCCACTGGGAACTTTTGATGGGGGTATACGTATATAAAAATGTGTGTGTACATAACACACACACACACACACACACACACACACACACACACACACACACACACGTATACACATATATAAACTTTTTTTAAAGTATGTTCAGTTAGTGTGATTGATACTTGGCCTTTGCCTAACTTTTTCATCTTCAAAGCACCATGCAAATATTTTTTACGTCTCCAATTCCCACATGCTCCCAGGACACAGTCATAGTCGCATCTTCGAGATAGAAGGAACTGAGATCAAAAGATTCAAATAGCTTGTGCAAGCAAGGGGAAATGTTGATTATTTCCAGAAATATAGTCATGTGGGTGCCCCATGCCTTTCATATGGATTAAACCCCAGGCAGTGTTGCCCAATATTGCTGTAGCCCAATGATTACATTTTCTGACTGGTAGTTCTTTCCACTGTTTTTCAAATAATGAAACTGGAAATCCCTATGTTGTGGAAGCCACCAGACAGCTTACCTTTCTGTTGGCCTCCTTCCCTCAAAGCGTGAGCTCCTCCATGCTTGTTCCCTCCCTCATTTCACCCCATGCCAGGGCTCCAGATGCAGGTGAACCTTAGAGCTGGGATGGTGATAGTTAACTAAATAGTCTTTCCTCTTTTGTTTAAAGGTGAAGCTGTCTTTGCGCGGTGCCTGTCTTCTCTCAAGGATGAGAGGGTACAGGCCAGCAAACTCTTGGAAGGTCCCAAAATGACTCAATTCAGTGGGAACAAGAAGGCATTTCTGGAGGATATTCGCAAGGTGGGTTATAACTCCCAGCCACACCTCTGCATTAGAAATGTTAGCATGGGACATGTGCTCCCTCTGCTCTTGCTTTTCCTGTTCATAAGCATCGGGCATCACGCTTGTCTGCCTCCTGTCATGTTTTACCTTTCTTTCCCACTGTGCACCAGCTGACACGCAGCAAAATCTGGTTAATGGGGAACACATTTGCTGACCAGAGAGAGAGAGACTGTTAGCAAAAGTTTCAGGAGATGGAAGTACACAATTTAATTCTTGCATGGATATATAAATCATAGAATTGTGGAAGTCGGGTCGGAAGGGACCTTGTAGATCTTCAAGCCCGACCCCCCGCCTGGGTGGGAGAAAAAGACTGGACTCAAATGAGTCCAGCCAGGTAGGCATCAAGCCTCTTCTTAAAGATCCCCAGGGTAGGAGCCAGCACCACTTCCCTAGGAAGTTGGTTCCAGCTCCTAGCC
>NW_017728926.1:18647270-18648543 GCF_001723895.1 Crocodylus porosus
CGGTTAGCCCTGCCAACCGAGACCTCGCATTGTCGGCCCATGTTCATCTTGGAGTCAGTAATGACTCCAAGATGCCTTTCTGCCTCCGTGCTCTCAAGAAGGGAGTTTCCCGTTCTATAAGTGTGCTGCTGGTTTCTCCTGCCTAAGTGCAGCACCCTGCACTTGGCAGTATTGAAACGCATCTTGTTTATGTCAGCCCACCCCTGTAACCTATCCAGGTCTTGTTGCAGTCTTTCCCTCCCTACTAGAGTGCTCACCTCACCCCAGATTTTGGTATCGTCAGCGAATTTAAACAGGTTGCATTTCACCCTGTCGTCCAAACTGCTGATGAAGAAATTGAACAGCGCAGGCCCCAGGACTGAGCCCTGGGGGACTCCGCTGCCCACTTCCCCCCCAGGTCGAATATGTCCCGTCCACCGCCACCCTCTGAGTAAGACCCTTCAGCCAATCTGCAATCCATCTGACTGTGTAGGCATCAATGCCACAGTCGCCTAGTTTTTTAATGAGGATGGGGTGGGAGACGGTGTCAAAGCCTTGCTGAAGTCTAGAAAGGCTACGTCGACGGCAACACCTGCATCCATTGCCTTTGTGACCTGATCATAAAAGGCAATCAGGTTGGTCGGACAAGACCTGCCCCTAACGAAACTGTGCTGGTTGCCCTTGAGCATCATCCCTGAAGCCGGCCCATCACAGATGTGCTCCTTGAGAATCTTCTCAAAGAGTTTCCCAAGGATAGAGGTAAGACTGACGGACCTGTAGTTGCCCGGGTCCTCCCTCTTCCCTTTTTTGAAGATGGGGACCACGTTGGCTATCTTCCAGCCATCTGGCACCTGGCCCGAGCACCACGAGCGCTCGTAAAGCCGTGCCAAGGGCCCTGCAATAACCCCAGCTAGCTCCCTTAACACCGTGGGGGTGGAGAGCATCTGGCCCCGCTGACTTGAACACGTCCAGCCCCTCCAGAAGCTCTCTAACCTGGTCCTCCCCAACCTCAGGTCTGGAGGCGTTCCCCTCGAGTCCATCTGGCATCCCAGCGGGGAAGTCCCAGTCCTTGCACAAGAAAACGGACATGAGGAATTGGTTAAAGAGGTCCGCTTTCTCCTCTGGCGCAACCACCGGATTGCCCAGCGTACCTTGCAGAGGCCCCACATTACCCGGTGCCTTCTTCATCCTCCCTATGTATTTGAAAAAGGACTTTTTATTATCCTTGATCTTGGACGCTAGTCCTAGCTCTATGTCTGCCTTAGCTTTCCTGACAGCCCCCCTACAGGCCCAA
>NW_017728926.1:18648687-18661054 GCF_001723895.1 Crocodylus porosus
GTTTCCTTAAGGAATGACCACTCGCCCTGGACACTGAGTTCCCCTGCCCTCAAGGACCCCAGGTCTGTTTTAAATGGATTGAAAAAAGACTCTGCTTGCTGTTTTGACATCAACCCTTTCACTGGTGCCCTTTTGTTTTGAGAGAAATGATTGGAGCGTGTGCCCAAAATAACCATCATGACTAAAACCAAAGATGATTTGACTGCATCTCTTTCTAATTCTAACCCAACCTGTTGTTTGAATATTAAGCCAAGAAAATAGCCAACATTTGACTGTCACCATCTGAATTACATTGGAGAGAATTTTTTTTTCAAGGACATAAGTTTACTGAGTTTACTTTTGAGCTGTGAGTTTTTTAATATCCAGTGTAGTAGTTTGGAGGGTTTGGAAGTGAGCAGGTGGGTCTTTTTTTTAACAAAGACCTGGAGCATAGCCACCTAGGTGGGCCTTTTGGGTCTGTGTGCTCTGCTTGTGGGTCTGATTGCAAGTTTCTTCTGTCTGAGTTTGTGGGTTGTCATTTAATTTGTTGGTTTGTTTCTCCAGGCCCTGTATGCCTCTAAGATCATCTCCTATGCTCAAGGTTTCATGCTGCTGAGACAGGCAGCCAAGGAGTTTGGCTGGACATTAAATTATGGTGGTATTGCACTGATGTGGAGGGGAGGCTGCATCATCCGAAGGTAAGGGGACATTTGGGACAAGGTAGGGTCATTAGAATGTAGTGCAGGTGATGGAGACCCTTGACTGGCGTACCCAGAGATGTCCTTGGGAAGATCCTTGCATTTCATCAGCTTTGATGTTATTGTCCTACATCAAACGCAGTACCCCGGGCAACTTAATACCAGGTTCATAGCCACTGTTGAGTTCCTTTTCATGTTTTCACTTTGCTTTTCCTCCCTAGGTTTGGGTGCTTGAAAGCTAATGGTAGGCACAGTATTTACAGAACCCAGTCATATTTGCTGCCTATCTAATCAGAGACACATGCACCTTGCATTCTTGGCCACCTACAGCCCCTGCCACTGAAATCTAATCTCAGCTTTGCATCTGTTGTCTAGTGTGTTCCTGGGGAAAATCAAAGATGCTTTTGACCGAAACCCTGAGCTCCAGAACCTGCTGTTGGATGACTTCTTTAAGACAGCTGTTGAAAACTGTCAGGTGTGTGCCCCAGGAAGAGATATCACTAATGCAACAATTTTGAAATGTGGCGTGTTCCAGTTGTGACCCAGAATGACTTTTCATCTGTTTTGGGAGATTTCAAAGGAGAGAATGCAGGGTGTGTCATATTTTATATAGCACTCTTAATCTCAGACAGTTTGGGAATGTGTGCGTGTGTGTATGTGTCTGTATCTTTGCATGCAGTATACGTATGCTTTAAAGGTAACTACCTGCACTTGCTGTAAAGTCATAAATGTTACCGATGCACATCCCACAGTGCCATGATATATTAATATTTGCTCGGTAGAGTTAATCTGCAGACAGATAAAAAGCTTTCTAAATCAAGTTCCTTATCCTTGAAGCTCCACTATTAATTCTCATAAACTCTAAGGCTGCTGCTTCATTGTCATGTAAAAGTTTTCAGGCAGAATGTAGCAATTTGGGAGAATTGTGATTTTTTAAAAAAACCCTATTTGTCAGACGTGGTGAAACCTTCCTCTTACCACTGTACAATTTGTTCTGCCTTGGAAGGTACCTGCTGTGCAGAACTTGGATTATAGTTGTGAAGCTGTTTAAATTCCGGCTCTATTACGATACTTTGCAGTAGCATAGATCCAACAGTGTGCTAAACTCTCCGCTCACAAGATCTGGGTTGGAGATGAGCCCTATCAGAACAATAACCAGGGTGTCTGTCTGGCAGTTGCTTTATTACTCATAATAATAGAAGGAGTTGTTTTATGACTCGTAGCTGTATTCACTGAAACTGAATATTCTGTGTATGTTACTAAATCCAACGTAAAGTTGAGACGAAGGACTATCTGCATACCTCTCTGTGGTACTGAGCTGGCCCTTCTATCCCTGGGAAGTTTTTTGAGCTGTGCTTCATTAGGTTTGCTGAACACGCTTCTTTGTCTGCTCAGCCTGTTACGCTTTTTGTGCTTGTGGAATGCGTTGCCCTTATGTATGAAAAGAGCAGTCTCCCTGCCTGAGGTCTAGATCTGATTATGCTCATGGTGTACAGTTGTGTTTTTAGTGTTTAGAACCTTGTTCACCGGTTCTGTATTTCTGGGCAGCGCTCTGGGCTGCCTGTATTTGTCTAAAATGACTGGGAAATGGTGCTCCAGCTTAGTTTCATGACATCTGGGGTGATGCCTATTAGTGAACACTGGCATTGGTTTGGAGCTCAGCATATCCTACCTAGCTCCTGTATCTGATGCTGGCTAAGAAGCATTCCCCTTTCTTCCTTCCTTCTTAACCCCTTCCAGGATTCCTGGCGACATGTAATCAGCACTGGAGTCCAGATTGGCATCCCTATGCCCTGCTTCACCACAGCCCTTTCTTTCTATGATGGGTACAGGCATGAAATGCTCCCAGCTAACTTGATTCAGGTAAGTACCTGAGCTACTACACAGAGATCTTTTGAGCCTGAACTTCAGTCTGAGAAAAATAAAGCACTTGAACCGTTACAAACTCTGTGTTCCAGTTGCATGGTGTAACAAACTTAATGAACATAATAAGCAGTGGCCAGGTTGCCCTCATAGTTAGCCCAAATGAAAAACCTTCTTAGCAAATATTTAGAACTTGAAGGAGTTGGGAAGATCATTTCTGTGTAATTGCAGCAGATCTCATAGATGAACATGAGCTGCTTGAGGTAACCATTAAAACAAGCGTCACAATATTGGATGGCATGGCATTAGTTCCATTGACACCGTGTTTTTCTAGATCGCCTGATCGCAAAGGGAAAGAGAGAGTCAGTTTCTAGCTGACAGACAAAGAGCCTTCATTGGCATGTGCTGTAGGGAATAAGCTGGCCTTGGTTGGAAGATGGATTTAGATGATCTAACAGCTAGACGTCTTCCATTTCTACCTGTTGTGAGTCATCAGTACAGTCAGCTTTTTGTCAGTGGAATATAAAAACAACACAGTTCAGCGCTGCTTAGATACTGATCTAAAGAGCATAATGATAAAAAGTCCTTTTGTTACCACCCATCTGGCATAGAAATTATGGCAAATGTTGCCTAACTTTGAAAGGCCTATCATCACAAAGCTATGACAACCTTGGACAAAGAAGAGTATGTCTGTTAGCGTGACTAAAATTTTTTCAGGTTTTCCATCTGTAAATTTGGGATAATTAATCTGATGACCTTGTGTGATCTTTTAATGAAAAGTGCAATTAAACCCTATAATACAAGTACTGATTGTTATTGGTTTGAAGATCAACTTTATTACATGTTTCAGAAATAACTTGCAGCCATGGCAGAGGATTTTGACTGGGGTGTGCTAGGCCTTTTGCAGGGATTAAAACCTAGGAGTTACTGACTAGAAAGGTTTGCCCTTTCTCTCAAGGGTAAGACCAGATTTAGGGTCAGGAAAAAATTTTAACCCCTGGTCAGATTGGTACGGACTGTGCAGGTTTTTTGCTTTCCTCTGTAGCAGAGGGTGTGACTCTTTTCCTGGGATCTCTTGAGCATTCATTAACAACCTTGCAGCAGCAGGACATTGTCCACCATTGTCCACCTGCCTTACTCACGGCAGGTTATGGTGCTGTGCTTTGTATCTGTGTGGGAGGGTTGCTGGTACAGTAATAGGTTAGACCCAAACTGGGTCCCTTTCAGTCCTACTTTTCTGTGGTTCTGTGATTAAAAAGCATATAAATCTGAGATGATCAATATTGTATGGACCTTTGTTAAAATTTGAGAACAGATAACTTGAACAGTTATTCAGTAATTAAGTCATAACTCTTTCCTAGTATTCTCTGTAGCCAAGTAGCAGTGCATGTTGAATGATTGCCCACAAAAGGCCTGTTTTTCTAATTTGTTACCTCATCGAGGCGATGTTTTTTTTGTCTGCACCCTGAAATCTAAATTCTCTGATACTGTTTGAGTGTAATAAAATGTAGCTCAGCCAGATACCTCTGCTCCTCCCTTATTCTGTGTTCTTCCTGAATCTTCTTTTCTGATGACTTTGTCGTCATTTAATGGAGCACATTAACATTTCAGGCATATCTAACCTGTAACTTTGCCTGTAATCCTGCCTCCCAGTTTATCAGTATTACTTGAAATGTCGCATTTCTTTTAAAATATGCATGTCACTTGGATATCACAGCCATGGACTCAGTAAGACAACTAAGTAGATGCATATATACAGAGGTGGTATATAAAGTATAGCGTTTCATTAGTATTTGACTGTGTTGCTTCTTTATATTTTGTTTTCTAGGCTCAGCGTGACTACTTTGGTGCTCATACCTATGAACTGCTATCAAAGCCAGGGGAGTTTATCCATACTAACTGGACAGGTCATGGAGGAAATGTTTCTTCTTCATCCTATAATGTCTAGTAAGAGTGCTCTAGTAGTCCCACAGAACACCAAGATACTGTAGATCTCAGACATTCCTCTTCCTGGCAACCATTCACATGTACTGCACTTTGCTGGAGTTTGTCTGGGCGCTTTTTATAAAAAAAAAAACCAAAAAACCAAAACACCCCAACTTGTAGGTGTATGTCTTACAAGGGCAACAAAATAAATGTACGTGTAAATGTATTGTTTGGCGTGCTTGTTTTTCTCTTCCCTTTTTTCCTGTTGCTGGGACAGGGCTAATCAGAAATACAACTTTTGTGCAATAGTTCATAGAACACATGTAATCCCACTTCAATAGCCTATACATAATCTCCAACACCTCCACTAACCATCTAGATTGAAAACCACAGAAATCCAGGTGTCTCCAAGTTGAAGAGTGGCAAATAATCAGTGCGCAGTAACGATATGCAGTGGTGGAGTAATGAATCTTCATCTGCAGCAGGAAGGTTTTTGGTGCTTAAGGTGTAATTTTTAAGCATCCACCTGAACTCATTCCTTCTGTGCGTCTACCATAATGAGCTTCACTTATCTTTCTTAAAAGGGCGAAGGGATAGTTGGTCACAAAGGGATTTGACTCCATAGTTCCTGACAGTCTAAATACTTCAAAACGAATACTTCAGTTGCTAGGGTAGGCCCTCTTCAGCTCTTCTGTTGTATTGGAAGTTACGATAGCTGATTTTTATTAATTACACTTTGTCCTTTTTCACAATTTGACCTCTAAAATGTTTGTATTCAGGCACAATGCTTGTCCCTGCCTGTTTGTTATTCTGTTTGTTCCTTTCCCATTGCTATATTCTCTCCAAAACTAGCACCCATAAGACTCCTACACCTACCAGGGTGGTGGTGGTAGTCCGCTTGTCACTGGAATCCTTTCTTCACTAAATAATGCCAAGGATTGGCAATCTGGTGCAGTATTTTTGTTATTCCTCTTCAGGCACTTGCTGGCCCTTCAGCCACTGTTGGCTATCAGGGTCAATAAAAATGCCATTGTGATGGGCAGAGATTAGTTTCAGGTGAAAGCATCCTCTTGGGGATTGCAGCCTTCATGGAAAATGTTAGAAATGACAGTGTATAAAATTAAATCTTGTCTAATGAATGGCAGGAAGTGGCAATGAACTTTTTAGCCTCTGAACCCTAGAGCTTGAACTGTTTTAGTGACATCCACCTTGGAAAATGGTTGTCAAACATAATTCGTCTCAGAAATTGTAGAGTATTTTTGTTGTGACAGTTTTACTTTTAAATACAGATATGATCCTACTTCCTGAAAGTTGACCCAGAATCTCCTAGGTTGTAGCAGAGAATAATTCCTAGAGATATTACTAAAATTAGATTGATTGATTAGGTGCTCAAAAAGTGGTTATTTTTTTCTGAGATTGCATCCTTGTGATCTCACTATTTAGGTTGTAAAAAGGGTACTTATAACTATATTGTTATGGCCTATATGTTTCATAGATTTCATAGACATTAGGGCCAGAAGGGACCTTGTAAGAGCATCAGGTCCAGCCCCCTGCCCAACAGGCAGGAAGTCAGCTAGGGTCAAAGGATCCCAGCAAGATAAGCACCCAAATGTTTCTTGAAAGTGTCCAATGTTGGTTTCATCTTCAAGCAGTGTTATTGCCTGCTAGGTTTGGCCTGGCTCAGAAACTGCTACAGGGTTTTATAGACTGGGGGCTTCCTTTACTAACTCGGTATTTATAACATAGCTATGAAGCTTGCAGATATTTTAGTTTGCCTCTTCTTTTTTTTAAATCCTAATTAAATTTACACCAATTGCAAGAGATGTCAAGTTCAAAAGAAAGAGCAAATGCACAGCGAGATAAAATTGCAATAGCCAAGTGGCCTCAAGAAACCATAACAGTGAGTGCTCTAGGCAAAATAAGCTACCTTCTCCACCTTAGAAATAAAGATGAAAAATGACATGTAGCCAGCCAGCAAAACCTGTCATTGTACATGTCATCTGGTTTCCACAGCATTGTCGTAATGGTATTGATTATGACCCAGAGGCTGACTGACAGCTCTGCATCTCCTTCCTAATACCTCTGGTACTGTGGAATACATGTCTGGTCTAAAAACCGGGTACCTTATTTCAGCAACAGTTACTTAAAAATATGAAAAGCAATGTACCTTCCATGGTTGGTTAAAAATAGCAGAATTATTTTATAATCAAATCATGCTGTGCTTTCACAGTAGCAATGATTGGTTACTTTCAAATGCTGCCATCAGGGGGAGATGCCCCCAACTTGTTAGCGACCAAGGGATGCCACAGTGTCAAACCTTTCAGGATGATTAATGCCAGAAAATGGAATGGGTTTATTTGCTGAGAACCACTGCTGTTTTGGTCAGATTTTGCTATTGTAACTTCTTGTGTATATTGATCTTCATTGCTAAGACCTTATCTGGATCTCGGGCCAAGAATAAAGCAAAGCTGTTCCTTGAATCGCAGACTAGCTTTCACATTTTATCAAAACTTCCGGTTGTGATGCAGTACTCAAAACTTAGGTGGGGAAATGGTGACATCTAGTGGCTACTTCAGGAGTTTTGAATGACAGCTTTCCAGAAAATAATTAATGAGAATGGAAAAAGCCATCAGGGCTCGTAGTAGAGACGGTCTCTTTAATTAGACCAACAACATTTTGGCAAAAATAAAACCTTTAATTGCAAGCTTTTGGCCACAACCACCCTTCATCAGGCATGGGAGAAAAGACTGTATAAACGTTAAATACGTGGACACGTCCCTGCTGCTTGCAGCACAGCCGGCTCCGGCTCCCGCGTGGCCCGCGCCGGGGCTAAGCCGTGCCGGGGCCGCGGAACCGGCGTGTCACCCCGCTGCGCACGCGCGTCCTTCTGGGCTGTCCGGGGGCGGGGCCTGTTCTGGGCGGCAGCGGCCCCGGTCCCGCCTCGCCGCTTCCTGGGCGGGAAAATCGCGGCCGCGCTTGCGCCATGGAGCCGGACGGGCAGCGGGAGCTTCTCCACACGCAGGTACAGGGAGGTCGCCGCCGCCCGCCGGGCCCGGCTGCTGCGGGGGAGGTGCAGGCCGCTCCCCTTCCACAGGCCTGGGGCCGGACCTCGGCGTCCTGCTCCTCACACAGCAAGGGAACTCTCTCTATATAGAAGCACATTTTAATTTAAAAAAAGGCAGTAGCAGAAAAAAAAAGAGTATCAGCAATCCCCCGAAAACAAAAAAACAACTGGCAATACTCCCCACCCCCCGCAAAATAACTATCAATACCCCTCCCAAAAAATAACTGGCAATACTCCCCCTCCCCCCCCAACCCCTGCCACCAGTTGCCCAGGGTTTGAATGGTATCCTGTCCAGGTTGTAGCTGTGTTGGAGGAAAAAGCAACAGTCAGGGCTCATGGACAGAGGTGAGAGATCTCGGGGTTTTTCTGTTTTTTAACTTTTGAATTTTTTATTCTTGCAAACATCTTGTTGGTCTAATAAAAGATCTCATCTCTGTCCACGAGCCAGGATTGGATGCGGTTCGGTGGCAGTCCTGCTGGGAGCCTGGAGCACGGCAGAGGCGCTCGTGCCCCTTCAGCACCCGGCTTTATTATTGTCTGGGGGGGCAGGCAGCCTCCTCCCATCAGTCGGACACGGAAAGGAGCAGGGAGCCGGTTGAAAAGGAACAGGAGGAAGCTCTTTTTGCCCACCTGGCATGGCAGGTGTGGCGGGAGCTGAGCGTTTAAGCCAGATTCAAACTGGGACTGGACATGTTCTTGGAGGAAAAGGGCATCAGTTGCTACTGAGCAGGGAGCGAGGGACACGGCCTCTGAATCAGAGCTCCCTCAATAGTAAATGCTGGAGGTGATGAGTGAGAGGAAGGGGGGAGCCCTGGTCAGACCCAGTTCTGTTTCCCTTCTAACATCTGCGGCCTGACAGCGCTGAGCAAGATGGACCTGTGAATGACTCAGGAAATGGCTGGGCTTACGTTCTTACTGGACAGGGTGTACGGCCATGAATCATGATCCCTTGATGGTTAGCGCCCGTTGTGCGTAATACCATGGGTAATCCTGTTGACTCTTCACAGGAGCAAGCTCCCTGTAAGGTAGCAAGTGTTAAACCACATGGATCCCTATTGCTGCTGAGCTGTGATCCCTGTTGCGCTGCCTCTGTAATGCTGGTGTCTCATTCTTTCAGTTGGTGTTTATGCATTATAGTGAATGTGAGAGTTAATATTGTGATATGTAAGGTCCACTTAGTAATTTGTTTTGAATTATTTCAGAGGCTAAAGGCTGCAGTTCACTACAATGTGGGTTGTCTCTGCCAGGAAGTTGCAGAAGATAAAGACATTCAGTTTAGCAAGCAAACCATTGCAGCTATTTCAGAGATCACCTTCAGGCAATGTGGTATGTACATGTCTATGCACTGATGGAACTGTTCTTGTTCTCTTTAAAAGTGATCCAGAATGCTAACTTCATTTTCCTGGTATGAAAGAGGTACTTAATTCAAGACATGCAAAATCCTACACCTGTCTATCCATGCAACAAGGTAGCCCGCGTTAATGAACTGTTTCCCAGTATTGATATCAATAAAGATTTTAGGTAACATGGCTGTGCTGGTTGATGTATGCTAGTGCAAAGCAGTGGCCTCTCCAAAGATGTAAGGATGAGGCTTGCTTGCATGTATTGCCTGTGTAGCCATTTATAGTTTCTTGTAACATAGTAGTAGCTTCACTTCATTTTTTTTTTCCAATTGTAAAATGCCTCGTGCTCTTGCATATAAGCTGTTATATAAAATTCACTTGCAAGCCTCTGGACCATCTGAGGAACTTTGTTTGCTTTCCTTCTTTCTGATTTGAGATTACTTACCAAGTTAGTTTATTGCTTCATTTCCATTCATAATTAGAAGAGATAATGTCTAATAGTTCCACAGCCTCTGTTGCTGTTTTATATCTGGTCTCTATAAAATACACAGAAATGAGCCTTGCTTTGCCTTAAAAAGCAGCTGCTTTTGTACACTTCCAAGTTCAATTGATACATGTGGTAAGAGCTGGGGCGTTAAACATTGTGCATCTCATCTCCTGGAGAAGTATTAATATTGCCATAAAGCCAGGATATGGACTGGGCTATAACTACATCATGTGGACCTGTAACAATGTTTAGTACTTACAGAGTTTTGTACACATACTTATGAACAGGGGATGGGTCTATATGTTTGACCAAAGCAAATAACTTCCAAATTGGTCTTCAAGCTTGAAGTATTTAAAACTAAGGCAATCACAGGGTCACATTCTGCTGGTACAACGCAGACCAACAAGCAGAGAACCAAAGTATAACACAATGTACTAGGTGTGGGTCTTCCAAAATGAGTTCCTTTTAGCTCTGTATGGTTGTTAGCAATCACATGAGCCTTTCTGTAAGAGAAAGTTACTGCTGTTATTTACCTGTGCACAGACACTTACCTTAATGTCCAGTCACCTTCCCCCAAGATGTATATTAGACCTGTGGGGTGGTTGGGGGGCTTGTGGCAGAGCCCCTCATGTGGTGGGGAGCAGCAGAGATTGATTGCCCCCCCTGCCTGGCAGTACCTGGTGAGTGGGGACTTTTTTAAAGTACTGGGAGCTGGGGTCAGGTGGGGTAGCCACGGTGGGGCTGGGGGAGCAGGCAGGGGATGGGGCCTGGCAGGGGTTCCCATCTCCGGTTGTCCCCACCCTCCTCTTCCAGCTCCCCCTCCCCTGCCCTTTATTTACCAGCTCAGAGTCCAGGTCCAGCTCCCTGCTGCAGTGGGCGGGAATTGCCCAAATCATTGAAGCTATCTGAATCTCTTCCAAATTGATTTGGACCTTTTTATTGGTCCTTGATCCTATTCGGATTTGGAGATTCGGGCACCGAATTGGGCCAAATCTCCTCTGAATTGAATCAGCGCCCAAAGCTTCGCACAGCCCTAATGTATATCATACTGTGCTCTGTTCTTATGCTTGAGTGCTGCCCTTTTCAATACTTAAGTGAAATACTTGGGGATGAAAAGTGCACTTTTTTTTATAAGCTCTATGATTGGTCACCACAGTTACAGAAACAGATTTCATCCTGCTGACTTGAAAATGTTAAAAAAAAAGTGTGATTATTTTTTTTTTTCTCTCTCTCTCTGTTGCCCTCCCCCTTTATTTTCTTTCAGAAATTTTTGCAAAAGACCTTGAAATGTTTGCGAGGTAGGTACTGGAACATTTATCCTTACAAAGGCTTGTTTCTTTTACTCAACTCAGTGATATGTTTGGCTGGAGAAAGATCTCTATCCTATTTGCGCTTCTCCCTTGGAAAAGTATAGTATTTAAAAGTGCACCTGGACTACTTTTATGTTATTTGTCCCAGCCAGATGTTTATGAAGTGGCCAGTTTTGAAGTTTAGCTAACAGATCCTGAAGCTGTCCTGATTTAAATTATTCAGCCTTTTGTTTTGTAGCAGATAAAAAAGAAATTATTTCATACTCTGAGTGCAGCACTGCTTCTGATTGCATTGATTCAAACCATGGTGTTTTCCTGAGGTTTGATGAGTCCTCTGTTTCAAAATTGCGTGTTTTTAGGAGTCATAGATGTGAGTTGTATGGTCTTAAGGCTTCTGGAGAATGCTTTGGGATTTTTCACCCCCTCAGCTAACTTCAAAATTGCTTTGGAAGTTTGTACCACAAAGGGGGAGGAAAAACATATAGAACACAAAATAACTTAATTACCTAGAGGATAATAAAGCCCTTGTATTGAATCTTGCCTCCAGAGTGTAGCCTTCTGTGTGAATTGTGCTCTCTAATGTAATTGCATGCAGGTGTATGGATAACTGCATCACAGTTGGAGGTTTTCATTTTGCTGTGCTTGTTAGCAGTAAATAGTACTCCTGGAAGAGCAGATAAGTAGGTAGTTTGCTTTCAGTTTTTAAAGCTTCTGTTGTGTAATGCATCTTCACAGGTGACTTGTACTTGTCTGTTCAATTAGAATTGTACGTAATGGAAAATGATTGCTATTAAATGCTTTTATGAAACCATTTGAATGACTGAAGCCTGTGGCGTTTGAAGCTTTTCAGTGTACCAGATCTGGTTTGATGCTAACAGCCTTTCCTCCTTGTTAAGTTGATTCTGTATACAGAACATGTGAATGAGTGAAAACCCAGCAGACTTTAAGTCTCTGACTTGGTTCTGCAGTTAACTTGAAGTGCCCATCCTCCCTTCCTTCCATCTCTTTTCAATGGCCTAGGAGTTTGTTACTACTCCTTTTATCTATATAAAGTATATTGCTAAAATCACCCTCTTCTTCTAGTTGCTCTGACTTCATTATTCCTGTGTTTTTATCTTTTTCCTTTGGACTCCACTTCAAGCTTGTCACCTCGTCTTTCAGCACAACTGTAACCCTGCCTACCCCTTTATACTTATGGCTTCTCCAGGGACTTTTTTCCTAAGTGTCCCTCTGCATCCTGTCCTGCCTGTTGTCTTGCACCTTCTTTATTGCGTAGGATATCTCTGCTATCCCCCTTGCATTTCAGAATATGTTTCTCCTGGCCTCTTGTTTGTCCAGAGCAAGCTCTCTCCCCCAGTTGCATATCATCTGCTAGCATGTTCCTTCCCCTGAGTCTTTGGAAGTCAATTTATTTGTTACAAGTGATTGCTTTTAATCAATGTCTTTACATGACTGATAGATGCATTATTATCTAAATGAATGTGATGAGATTACTCACAAGCACCAGGTGCTTAGTAGCATGTGGGTTCTTATCCAGCTGATCAAGGGAGCAGAAAGTATTTCCTGGGGATTCAGTAGGTGGCATGAAGAGTTAAAATGTCCCCAGTGGCCCATTTTGATAGAGGGAGCCACAGTGTCTGAGGTCGCAGTTTTCACATTCTGTTTCTTCCAGTTTTGGTTCCTGCACCACTGTCTTC
>NW_017728926.1:18661404-18665008 GCF_001723895.1 Crocodylus porosus
TGACGGATCTGAGCAAATACCTTGCTAACATTTCTCCCCTTTTTTGAATTAATGCAGGCATGCAAAACGAAGCACAATTAATTTAGATGATGTCAAGCTGTTGGCCAGGAGGAGCCGTTCTTTGGTGAGTTTAAGCCCCTTCTCTTCTCACATTTTTCCTCATAAATCACAGGATTATTCCTTAGAAGATTTGTATAAAACCTATGGGTGGTGGAGCTGCCAGTGCTTGCTGTTCAAGTGATTTTTTTTTTTTTTGGGTTATGAACGGTGGGTAGCAAATCTCCCAGGCAACATCTTTGGGAGTCTATTTGCGATCTTTTATTCTGCTCTAGTTCTTGACATTTGTTCTTCATATTAGTGTTTCAGATTTAGCCATAGCTCAAGCAGCAATGTCCTGGCTAAAGAGAAACTGCTGAGGCTCCAGCTACAGAATGCAGTGTCTAATGAGCTTGTTACAGCACCTTCAGTCTTAGAAGGAGATTCATTTGTTCTCCTGCTGCCACATTTCTTTATTTCAGCCTCAGGTCAGGAATACTTTGCATACTGATCAAAGCTGCTCTGTGTCATTCTGTATCAGGAAAGTGGTGCTTATTCTACTGCTAGAAGTAACAAGGAATAGTCAGTAAATATTCTCTCACATGCTGATTTGTTTCTGGTCCAGCATCCATTCCACTTCAGTCAACTGTTAGACCATTTATATATCCTAGAAAACACCTAAGTTACTTTAGGAAAAGAGCATAAAATCTCCACAGTAGAATGAGTTATGGTTTTCATTTAGTAAGTTCTGGGAAGTTGACAATGTAAACAGGCAGATGCCTACCGTCTAAACAGATGCTTCTGTTTAAAAATAGTACTTTGGAGCAAGTTCAGACATGTCTGTGAAAGGCTAAAATTAGCAGCTGAGGCAGTCTTATCTGAGTAATTTTTTTTCTCCCATCTGTGATCTGGGACACATGACAGCCCCTTTCAGAAGAGTTGATGAGGGCTGGAGCTGAATTTGGGTTTTTTGTTTTGGTTTTGGTCTTTGCTACCACCTGCTGTATAGCTTTCTTTGGTCTGGGTTTTCTGAGAGAGAAAACAGGACTCTTGTACCCAGTTCATACTGGGCTCACAACTGTGATAGCAACAACTGTGCCTCAACTTAGTTATTACCAACTGTGTTCTTGTGGGACTGGGTACAACATACAGGTGAAGGCCCCAGTCATGTGCTGGCATTTCAGATGTGGGTTATTCCTATTGCTATGCAGTTAAGAATGAATGATTTGGCCAAAAAATAAACCAGCTGATGACAGGCAGGAGTAGAGGTGGGGGTACAGATATCTTATTTGAATAAATTATTCAGGTTTTTTGAGGTGCATAAACTAGCTGAGTCCCTGATAGATAACTGGCTCATTTTTCTCTTAGGAAAAGTATATAACCCAGAAGGCAGAAGAGCTGGTATTGAATAATCTGGAACAAAAGGAGAGGAAGAAAAAGAAGTCTGGTACAACAAAGGGAAAGAGAACCTCAGAGGAGCAGATGGAGCCCATTGGAGCTGAGAGTGAGGATTCCAACATGGCATGATCTTTCAAATCACTTCTGCCAGCTTTCTGCTTTGCGACTTGGATCAGGGAAGGTCCCTTACTGTACCCTAAGGGAACAAAGGCAGCCTCTCTGCATGGAAAACTCCATTGGGAGTTGCCCTTGCAAAGCAGCTACAGCAATGGGACCTTTCATCTTTTACATGAACCTGGTAATTGTTTAAGTTCCATTTTCAAAAACAGGCTTCAATGCCAAGAGTTGTCGTTTAGCCATCACCAAAATACGGCTTGCAAAGGGAAGCAAACAAGGACTATTTTAATAGTTTTCCAAAAGAGAATCAGTCATGAGGGCTAGAAACTCCACAGCTAGGTATCCTCTGCCTAGCCAGCAAACAGAACTAAGAGTATGAGATGCTCTTCTAGGCAACTCTCCATGCTGTTGTTTGGCTTTTCCAAGTTACGAGTAAGATTTGTTCATTTCCTGTTTGTTTTTGTTGCTGCTGTGCTTAAGTGTATTGAAAATATTTTTCAGACATCATTCATACTTGTTCTGGGCTATTAAAGTAGACTTTCCTGCATCGTTATTTTCCATGTGAAATTGCTTGAGTGCAATGCTCACTAAAGAGTTAGGATGGAGTTAGCTGCATCTTCTTGCAGTAGATGAAAAAGATGATGATGACAGCCTGTTCTAAAACTGGTTCATCCTTTCTGCTGCTGTATGGACTTTTGGCTACGAACCTGATTAGTAGCCAGGTGGGTTCTCTTCAAAAGGGGACTATATCTTTCCCTTATTGGAATAGATGGGATCTGTATCTAGGGTCATGTCTATGCAATTATTTTGATGATACTATATGTGTGTGCGATTGTCCTCTTTAGCAGCCTTTTTCCTTCTTTTTTTGAATTTGTATATCTTATGTCAGTGATCCTGGGCTCTTGCCATAAAGTGCTGTGCCCTACTGACTTCTCAACTTAGTGACCCTGTATCTATTTAAATGTAGAGAAGCTCCTGTGTAACAGAAAGTAAAAGGAAACCTTAAGTTTTTATGACTGGACAGACCAATCAAGTACCATCCCCAACTAACAGACACTTTTGTTTCCCTGCCCTGTCTGCAGGAGGATATATGATCAATAGATTGTCTTGGGTGAGGGATATTGCGCTGTTCTTGGAGGAATGGGATAGAAATAACGTTCATGGTAGAATTGCTGTGGGGGGCTCATTGGTGTGACCAAAATATGGCAAAAGTGTTGCGTTTTCCCCAGTTTTTTTTCCCCCCCCTCAAGTCCTCCAACCTTGAGAGAGCTGGTTGAATCCCTGCCCACAGAGCCTCCTTCCTATCTGAGCTTCTCAGCAGTATTCCCAAATCAACCAGCAGAGACGTATTCTCTAACTCTGTATGACACCTTCAATATGTTGTTGCCTTCAGAGGAGTGGGAAATAAAGGGTACATTTATAAATTAAATTGGCATCTCTTACAGGGAGTGCAGAGCACAGTCTCCTATATCAGCCAGCTGTTTCATTCGTATTTGGAGCTCTGAAACTGGTGACTGGCTGAGAGAATTGTGACCCTCCAAGTGTCATCTCCTTTAGAATGTGTTGTTGGCATAAATCCGCCTGTTGGATACTTCCACTGCTCCTTTGGGTTTTTTCACCCTTTTATTTTCTCTCATCAAATTGTGGGTATTGCTATTCTGGGAAAGAAACTGTAAGATCAATTCCATAGAACTGTCTAATTCTGGAACTGATCTGTCCACTGGTGCTCTGTGCTCCATGGACTATCTGGGGCTGTATCAGTGTGATCCCACATGAGCCGCAGAAGGCACTGAGTGGTATATATAGCCTGGGGACCCTGAGGAGTCCTTTTCATATGCAAATATATCTAAATTATGCTTGTTTAATATTTTGTACTTCAAAGAGACTTACAGATTTTAACAAAGTAGCTGTTGCCCCCTATCTGGACGTTCGTAGACTTTGTCCAGCCATTGGCAATGGGAGGGTTCAACCTGCCATGAAGCAGCACTGTACTTACTTTCTTTTAATATGAACTTTCTTGGAGTAAGGCAGCGTAAAAGTGTTTGATTCTTCC
>NW_017728926.1:18665108-18666534 GCF_001723895.1 Crocodylus porosus
CCCAGTATTCTTTCCTGCCATGGCAGGGGGTCGGACTTGATGATCTGCTCAGGTCCCTTCCGACCCTACAAACTATGAAACTATGAAATATGTTTGGCCACATGTGCTAGTGCTTATCTGACAGCTCACTAAATGAACCCTGATCAGGCAGAGGGGTTGTAACTTGCATTCACACAGCAAGGTAATGGCAGGGCTGGGAACTGAATTTAAAATTCTTGATTCTCTCAGGTCCTATAAAACATAATTTCAGTAAGGCTAAATTTCATTTTAGTCTGTACTGTGCAAGTACTAGTGTGGATGGCACGAAAATGGTTCCAATAGTCTTCCTCCTACTATTGCATTGAGTTCTGTTCTCAGAATTTTCCAGAATTCATTGCTTCTTGCGGCTTTGACAGAAACGGATGGGTTGACATCCCTAGAGATCACCACTGAAACATTCTAGTAGAGCACCAGTGAGGAAGAGTTCAGAACGCTAATCAGTATGGGTGGTGGGGAGGCATTGACATATATGCACTCAGGCAGGTTCTGTTGCATCCCCCACATTGTTGAGTAATAGGGAAGGGAATGAAATGAGTTCCTGGCTTCAAGCCCTGTGCTCAGTTCCCTAATTATGAATGAATGCTGCACCCTTGCATGTGTTCATCTGGTATGTGACTCTTAATCTGAGCCCTTGCTTGGGCCTGTAGTTTTGTGCACAAAGCCACCTGAGGCACTGTTAGTCCTGATTTTCCATTCTAAAGATCTATCCAACAAGTACCCCAGGCTGGCACAAGCAGAGATCATTGTAACAGTACACTGCATCTCTGTAGGGCATTGAAGTACTCTTCAAACACTGATCCTCACAAAACTCCTGAGTCAGTAAATCTCTTATTCCTATTTTTATAGATGATGAAACTAAGGCAGAGAGGTTGTAACTTGCATTCGCACAGCAAGGTAATGGCAGGGCTGGGAACTGAATTTAAAACTCTTGATTCTCAGGTCCTATAAAACATCATCTCTGCAATGCTTTTTATCCTAAAATGAAAGTTACCTTTCCCTGGCAGTATTGCCAACCCTGCATAATCAAATATTGTGGGGTTTTGTTTTATTTAATAATAATCCCTGTTCTTCTACTTGTTTTCTGGTTTCTGCTCAGGGAGGGTGCCTTTGGGTTGTGTGGTCAAGCTTTTCTCCTCAATTATGTGCGAAGCCTTGGTGGTGATTCAGTTCAGAGGAGATTGGCCCCAATTCGGTGGCCGAATCTTTGAATCCGAATCAAATCAGGGGACCAATTTAAAGGTCCGAATCGATTATTCAAAGCTCTCTGAATCTTCAGAAAAGGTTTGGAGACCTTTAATGATTTGGGTAGTCCCTGGTGGCTGCAGCAGGGAGCTGCAGCTGACTCAGAGCTGCTAAGTACTAGGGCCTGGGGGAGGGAACCATGGGA
>NW_017728926.1:18666634-18676597 GCF_001723895.1 Crocodylus porosus
AAAAGTCCCGGTGCTCACTAGGTGCTTCCAGGCAGGGGGGTGCAATCCCTGTTGCCCCCAGCTGCATGGGGGGGCTCTGCACAAGCCCCCCCCCCGCTGTGCTCTGCCTTGGTCATCTCTGGCCCTTGAAGGAAAAAAACAACCAAGAAAAGGCCTGGGACTCACCACTCCTGCAGCAGCCTCAGGGATTTGGGGGCTCATGCAGAGCCTCCCGTGGTGGAGGGCAGCGGGGATTGCACCTTGCTGGCAGCAGTGGTGAGTCTGGGGGTTTTCTTGTTTTGTTTTTTCTTAAAGGGGCAGAGCTGGCTTGGGTGGGGCACCCATGGGGGGGTGTCTGGGGGCTTATACAGAGCCCCCCATGCAGTGGGGGGGGCAGCAGGGATCACCCCTTGCCCTGCAGCACCCTCTGAGCCCGAGCTTTTTTTTTAAACAAGTGCTGGGAGCTCAGGCAGGTGGGGCAGCCATAGCTGGGCTGAGAGAGGGACAGGATGGGCCTGGCCTGGCTGAATCTCCAAATCAAATTTGACCAAATTGAATCGGGACAGTGATTCGAGTCACCGAATCAAATCACTGTCCCCTGAATTGGCCAAATCTGAAGTGAATACTAGCCACTTCGCACAGGCCTAGTAGGTAGTCCTCCCACCATCAAACCCATCCACAAAATTTACCCCTATGAATCATTTGCAGCTAAATCACCCTACTTGGTATGCAAGGCTTCCTGGTCATTATAGGAATAATGGTGAGGAAATGATGCAGTTTTTTTTTTAGCAAACAGAATGCATATGCAGCTTAAATTGACAACAAATACGCTCTTAATGTCAGCAAAACCAGAGGCTCTAATTAAGGGTTAAATCCAAACAGAGTGCCTACTTTGGGGAGTTAATTGCTCCCTGGTTTGTGCGTCATTACTTGATCTTGGAGGAAGGGGCTGCTGGAATATAAAAAATTAAGCTGGCATTTGCATCCCTGCCATAAAAAGATAACTTGCAAGAGGGAAGTAGCTTGTGGCAGAGCTGTATCAGACAGTATTCCACATGCATCCTCCTTTCTGCCTGTTTCTTCTCCTCCTGATCTCTGTATCCAGGACAATGGGAGCTGCTGTGCTTCCATCACAGGAAAAACTTTTATGGAAAGATCACAAGGTAAGTAGAAAACATACAAAACTGCTATGCCTATAATACTTGTTTACTCTCTTCTTGTACATGTCCATGTGAAGGACAGTTCTCCCCCAGTATGGGTTAGAGACATGGAAGGAACTTGGTGAGACTAGCTAACAAGAGCACTCCAGGCATTGGTTTGTTGCAGTTTTTTTCCTTCCAAGCCCCTGATGTTCTTCTCTTCTTTAGCCCGTTACTTTCTTCAATGGGATTTAGTACTTCCTTTCAGAGAACAACCTAAAAGGTGGGTACTCAGGACTTGTAGTAGAGATTGTATCTTTTATTAGACCAAGAAGATTTTTGCCAAAACATTTATTTAATTGCAAGCTTTTGGGCACAAACACCCTTCATCAAGGCATTGAAGAAAATACTGTAAAAGTAATTAAACGGTGGGTTGCATTCCTTCCAAGAATAACGGATATCATTCATGCGTCATTTAGATAAGACCATAACTGTTGGAGTTCTCTCTGCTCTTCTCCAACTCTGAAGTGCTGAGTAAATTTAACAAGCAAGAGGGGTTTTAATATGTCCCTGGCCAGAACCTCCTTTTCCCCAAACACATGCACACCTATTGTGTCAGTGGGCTGCTGGTTTTCCACCCCAGAAGTGACTGTAGCTCAGTGGAGAGAGACAGTTTGTAGAAATAATCTAGGATCATTTGCTATGAAAGGCTGCTACACTGCTGTAAAATCTGTTGGCTCTAGTCTGGGAACTCTGGCTCTGAAATGGAGATTCCAATAGCATAATGACCTAATCGCTTAGCTGCCTTGACTTAGATAATTGAATGCTATTACTGGTTGAAAAAACTGTAATTAAGTTAGCCATTTTAAGAGTTTTTCAGCCTTTTGTATTTGATTTACTGTAATCTTGAAAAAGATCCAAGAATCAGTACATAAACTGGATCATTAAAAAAGGATTTTTCACTGAAATTATGGGATGAGATACAGCATTGCAGTCTGGTAGTTCATTACACAATAGCCCTTGTCGTTTTCAATGAGGCTTTTGAAGTATGCTGAATATAGAAGAATTTTTTTTAAAGGGACATGCTATACGTAATGTGAAAGCAGGCTGTTGCAAGTTACTCTTAAGTTTGGTATCAAAAAGAGCACAGAAAAAACGCCTATGACAGCGTTTTGGGTATGGTAAGTTTGCATTCATTTTGTGTTGTTTGTTTTCCTGGGTCTGCCACACAATAATAAGGGTAAGAAAAACATTTTAAAACATGTGAACATGACTGTAAAACCAGAGAAATTGGCAAGGGAAGCACCTCTTAGCAAGTCTTAAAATTGACTCGATTTCCACTTGACATGATTTTGTCAAGTGTGAGTGTGTGGCTGTGAGAACAAACTTATGAGTCTACATGGGTTTGAGCTAAGATAACTGCTCAGCAGTAGCCCATTTCAAATGCTAAACACAAATGCTTTGCGAGCATTAGTTAATGCTCTTCATGTCCCATTCCTGTAAAATCAAGGTTTTACAAGCTGCCAGTTTGCCCCAGTATTGCTGCAGTAGATCACTGGAAATAGCTTCCACATGCATAGAGCCAAAGTCTATCTGACCTTCCTTTCTATATGAGGCTGCTTAATCCAGTCATGCAAGGTTTCATGTTGTTCACTCGCACCAGAGCTGTTCCTCCATGGAGTAAATAACTTTTGCTTCTTTTACAAGCTCCCACAGGACCAAACAGATGCACAGAGAAGCTCTCTGCCCACATTCCTGTCTGCGTTGTCTGACTGGATGTCCCAGGTGAATGAAGCGCCCCTGGCTGAGGCAGCGGTAGAGCTAGCCAAGCGGCAAGAGAGGGATGCCCTTCATCCATCCCCAGCCAGGGAAAAGTCTCCCTGCAGGAATTTCTTTTGGAAGACTTTCTCCTCTTGCTAGCAGAATAGCTCAGTGAAGCTGTACTGTAGAATGGCTTTAGCACCACCCACCTCACTCCAGATGAATGTTATCAGTGCCTGCTCTCATCTGTGAACAAATACTCTCTCTCTGTAATAAGTGATTAGACACTCTTCCTCTCTAATTCTCTAACCAACCTGAACAGTATGTGAATCAGAATTCATTCTGTGATTGAAACAGATTAAGCCTGATCCGATTGAAATGTAATTCAGATAGTATCAAAACAGCACATTTCAGTGATAAAGCAGAATATTTTCTGCCTCATCCTGTTGTTTTCATTCACCCCAAATCCTTATTGCCTGAAAAACGAATGGACAGCAGGATCAGGTTTAACAAATATCTATGTCATTATCTGTAGTAGAGATGCAAGGATTGTGTCTTTTCAATGCCTGCTTTTTAGGTTTCTTATAGCCCCAGCTGGTACAGCCCTTATTGCACAGAGTCTTTCTTCTGGAAAAAGATCTTTTTCATCATTTATTTGAAAGCTTTACCAGGAGACTTTTAGTTTGTGCATAATTTTTTCTAGTCTCCACACATTTTTCCTTTCATGCTGGTATAAATTTCTAGGGGATGTCACTTCTTTTTAATGTTAGCCTGTGCATAGAACAGCTTTGATTACTGTTAAATAACATCACAAAGGGAAAATTTAAGCAAGACTTAAATGGAGGGTGGTGGGTATTTTTTGTTTTCAAAGGCTAACTGGAAAAAAACTGAAAATAAATAGCAGGTTTTAAAAGTTTCTGTATTGTTGCTGCTGTTTTTTTTTTATTGGATGGAGTGTTTTGTCCCATATTAAAAACGAGACATCTTTGGAGGAAGCAGTCATGTTAAAATATGTCTATAGTCAATATACCAGGTTTCACAAAGAGAGGAAAACAATACAAGTTCTCTCTCTTCTCCCATTTTTCTTTAAAGCTAGAAAGGAAGGAAGCTGTATAGTGTCAACACTGCAGCCCTTGCTAGAAGGTGATATCTGTGGCTTTCCACTAGCAAAACTGGCCTCGTACTTTGTGAATGACAATTTGCATATATCCCACCTAACTGCATAGTATGTGGTGTACATAAGAAAAACACATTAGAGTTGCATGAAAAGCCATAATAAGCTTATCTTATTTTTGTTTATACATCTGAGGCGGTAGGCTTTCATTTCTAGGATGAACTTTGTGGCTGCATTGAGATAAGCGCAGATGTTTGGTTCCCCAGGGAAAGCCTGTGTCACACATGCTTTGTTGTGTGGCAAGTTACCCTGGGGGCAGTAGGGGAGGCTGGGGCCAACACTGCAAGCCACATTCATTGGCGTACTGGCCCCAGCAGCCTTATCTGGGGGCCTCCTGGGGCCACAGCAGTGACACTCCTGTTGAATGGAGCCTGGCTGACAGCTACAGCATGGGTCCAGGCAGCCCGACTCTGCTTTTCAGCAGCGCACACTGCCCCTATGTGCACTGCTCCATTCCCCCCATCCCCAGCTTTTTTTGACTCCTGGATATCCAGGAGTCAAAAAACCCAACAAAGCAGTGTGCCCAACACCTGACTGCACAGTATGTGGTGCTACATACCGCACTGCTGCACTCATCTGGATGTGGCCTGCATGTCAAATTTCAGGTAGTATAAGCCTCTGAAAATAAGGGTTTGTAATGAAAAACTTAGCAACCCTGTAGCTGCTCTATGCAAACAGTGTGAAACCAAGCTTGCTGAAAATCACAGCTCTCACCAGGGCTAGATTTGTATTCAATTACTGAATCTGTGTAATTATCTTTGTAGAACTGAGTAAGACATGGATGTGCCTGAACAGCATTTCTGATGTATATCTGCTCTTCCGCATAGCTCCTAGGACAGCATATAATAGACTAAATACTATCCCTACAGTAGCAGGAAAACTATCATCTTGCTACTGCTTAAACTGTCAGAAGAAAAGTGTTGTGAGAGATTATTACTTTCCCTAATTTGTCTCATTTCAAAAGAGAAAGGCAGTTTAAAGCAAAGGCCAATGTTGCTTTTCCCCCTTAAACAACAGAACACTAGTAGTATTTGGCAATTAAGTCCTGCAGTTTCCTGTTAAGGGAAGTGTGACACCCCACTACCATTATCTCCTGGTTGCTCTAACTAAGATTCAGGAAGGTTTTGTATGAAATAAAAGAGTTAATCGTAGCTTCTTATAATTGTGTTAAAGCAGTGGATTTTTGCCTACCTTATATAATGGCACTACAAATGACTGGGGTCATGTTTATTACAACTACACTTGCATTGCGCTTATGGCACATTCATTAAAGCTAGATTGCAATTTCTATACACAAGGGGCACATTTGAGCATTTGGCTTTTTCTATATTTTTAGCAACTAGTATACTGCATTGCTTAACCTAAATGTTAGATTAATGGGTTATGCACGTAGCTGGAAATGCCTATTATAACCAGACTCTGCTCCTCTTTTTTTTTTTTTTTTTTTTTTTAAATGCTTCAGAATTGTTACCTATCTCTCTCCCAGGACTGAACTGTGTTTTTGTGCAAAGTTGCTAATGTTGCTGGCAAAAGCTAAGTGATGCCCTTGAGGAAGTTATTTGCCACCCCGTCTTCAATTAGAAACACCCAGACCGTGAAAGTTCCCCTACCACACCCTGGTGCCTCGGAGAAGTTAAGGTACATCTATGAATTAGAAAATTATGTTCTTGATGAACAAGTCACATAATATGTGCATGTATATATATTCACCGGAAGTTAGCTTAGTAGTAGGGTACAAAAGGTTTCAATGCCTTTTTAAAAATATTTTAATCATTAAAAGAGTCAATCAATATGAATAAGGTCATGATGCTGTATCAAAGATAAAGACAGAAATACAGACAGCCCCACTATTAATTTTGTGCAAGAGGACTTCTAACCAAGCTTTTTATCCTCGAAACATTTCACAAATAATAGTTCTCACACCAGTCTCCCGACCAGAAATGCAAAGTGTTAGAGGCTAAAAGTCATTTGATTAAACTCTTGCTCAACTAGCCAAAATTGTAATGTGAAATTTGAAGTCAAGTGCCAGGAGCCCAGGTTGGGAGTTAGTCAATGCCAAAAGAGCAGTTGCTGGGGAGTGTGGTAACCTTACTAGGTCCCCCCAGGAATGAGCACTGAATAGCGCTCTGCTTATTGCTGCACTTTACATTATAACTCTAAACTGAACAAGTAGGTATGGTCTGCCCTCCTGCATGACCTCAGCACTTGGTATAGAAATGAATGCTTACATAGTGATCCTCTGTGCCTTCTAATCATTAACTCAGCCTCACAATACCCCTGTGAAGTACATAATTCTCTTTTAAGATGAGAGGAAAGACAAGGTAAGTGACTTTCGTGTAGCCACCAAGACTGTCGGAGCCATGGTTAGCAATCAGGAGCTCCAGATTCCCGGTCCTGCATCCTTCTCTCCACTGCATTTAGCAAGACGATGATTGTGTTCACAGAAGTTACTTGAAGTTCTGATTCTTAACCTCCCCTCTTCCCCTTCCATAATGCCTTTGGTTATACAACATCCTAGAGTCTCATGCCACAGGAATTAACTGTCAAGGCAAGCCCAGTTTTCTCAGTTTGCTTAAGCTAGTGCATAGCGTGAACAGCAAAGTGTGGTATTAAGACACTTGTTTGTTTTGCCTCTTGTGCCCCAGAGACACGTTTCCTTGATACCTAAAGCACTGCCAGCAGCAGGTCTACAAAGTTTCTTACTTCCTGCGTTTTGAACTTAGCCAGTCTCCCCAGGGCAGTGATTTCTTGACCTTTGACATGCTCCTCAGCGACTGTAGAGCTTGCACTTGCTGTAGGCGCCTTGAAAGCTCCTGATCACAGGCCTGCTGGAGAGCTTCAGTCTTTTGCTTGTCCCAGCTTAATGCCAGAGCCAAGACTTCCGTGTCTTCTTTGAAAACCAACTGTGACAGAAATAGAAGTTACTGACACACAGACTCCTACTGCTGACAGCTTGTCTCCTGCAGCAGCTAGAACTTCCTCTAGCAACACATCCTCCTGAAGCACAACCCTTCCCCCACTGAGAACAGGTGGGTCATCATGAAAGAGATGTTGAATTGCTAATAACAGATTTGATATATTTAATCAAAACTAGGCACTCTGTGGAAAAAGGGTGCAATAGCTGGACAACTGAGACATTTTGCAGTAGTTCCAGGGGCATGATGTTGATCCCTGCTCTAGACATGCTGAAAGCTGACTCCTGTCAACTCGGCTGTACATGGGTAACCTGATCGTTTAGGTGGTCGAGTCAAAGATGGCTCTATGTGAGACTAGGCATATGTCCTCCTTATGTGGCATCAGATATGCAAGCCTGATGGACCATTCAGTTAGGTAAACATTTGAATTTCTATACCCAACTGGGGCCCCCTGGCACTTTTATCCGTAAGGAACACAAATCCCTGGCTTAACACTCTTGTGTGTCAGCCCTAATTTGTTGCCTTAGGTTTTTTAATCTGCTTGGCATCTGGAAAAGTCCAGCAAAACCTCACAACAGGACACTGAATGCTAATTCTTGCCAAACAAGGTCAATGTGCTTCGACCTAGACGAAGGGGTAAAAAGCACCCTGTTAAAAATTTGCTGATGACACTAAGATGTGGGGGGATGTGGGCACATTAGGAGGAGGGAATAGGCTACCTAGACAGGTTACAGGGGTGGGCGGATGAGAATACGATGGGATTCGACACTGACAAGCGCAAGGTGATACACCTGGGGCGGAAGAACCAGAACCATACCTACAGGCTGGGGAACTCCCTTCTTATCAGCATAGAGGCAGAAAAGGATCTTGGAGTCATCACTGATGCCAAGATGAACATGGGCCGGCAGTGTGGGGATGCAGTCAGGAAGGCTAACCACACCTTGTCCTGCATCCACAGATGCATCTTGAGCAGGTCCAGGGAGGTGATCCTCCCCCGCTATGCGACACTGGTCAGGCCGCAGCTGGAGTACTGCGTCCAGTTCTGGTGCCGCACTTCAAGAGGGATGTGGACAACATGGTCAGAGGACAGCAAGGCAGGCCCTACGAGGAGAGGCGACGGGACCTGAACCTGTCCAGCCTCCACAAGAGAAGGCTGAGGGGGGATCTGGTGGCCTGTTACAAACTAGTCAGAGGGGACCAGGAGGCATTGGGGGAGTCCCTGTTTGCCCCAGCACTACCAGGAGTGACTAGAAATAAGTCACAAGCTGGCAGAGGATAAACTCAGACTAGACATCAGGAGGTGCTACTTCACTGTCAGGGCAGCTAGGATCTGGAACCAACTTCTAAGAGAAGTGGTGCTGGCTCCTACCCTGGGGGTCTTTAAGACAAGGCTAGGCAAATCACCTTGCTGAGGTTGTTTGACCCCAATACTCTTTCCTGCTATGGCAGGGGGTCAGACTCAATGAGCTGCTCAGGTCCCTTCCAGCCCTACCAATTATGAAACCTTGTTTGTGTAGAGGGAGAGGTAAATCCAAAGACTCTCCACAATTCCAAGGTAGGGGTTTATTTGCGTTATGCTGGCTGGTAGATATTGCAAAGTGCTGCCAAATGCAGCGCCATATTCAAAGAGCTTGCTTGGTAAAATAGTCTGAACTCTGGGTGACCATATTCTGTGAATGGCTGACAAAGCTCCAAGCAAGTATTTCCTTTAGAGAAGGAAGTTTGACAAACAACTGTCTGGAAAGTGGCAATGTGACACCATAGGGGAGGTCCAGGCAGAGAGGCTGCAGCAAAGTAGACAGAGACATTAAAACCTCACTGTTTGTGCCTTAAGCTGTGGAACCCCAATTACTGATGTAGTTCAAGAGGAAATTTCCCCATTTCTGTCCCTATGCCCTCCTTGCTGGAGGTCTTTACTCACCTCCAGATCCTGACTGTCCAAGCTGAGCTCTGGGGCAGGTTTTTCTTTCAGTGCAGTAAGTATCCGGTCACTGAGTGTAATTTTGGTTGAGGTGTCTGTATCGCTGGCTCCAGCGTCAACCACATCCCCTCTGAGCGCTGCTTCTGGTTCTGAAGAGTAGCAGGAAGAGTGCATGTGTGGCCACGGGCATGAATGCTAATGTAGGGCTGCACAAACGCTTTGGATGAGTTTGCTCTCTCCTCTGCTACGGCTACTGCTACATCCTCACAAGTGCCTTCCCAGCCCCAGTGACTTGCTTGCAGCTTGCCCACCATCCCTCCTCCTCTAATTCAACCCCACCCTTTCAGATTCTTTCTAGCTGCCCAACCCTTCCTACCTGCTGCCTTGCTTATGATGCTGCCCTCTTTCTTCAAGGCCTCCAAGTAGAGTTCCAGAAGCTGCTTTGACTGTCGTTCTTCCTCCCGCCTGTCCAGCACTTGCTGCAGGGTATCCTGTAATACTTGGACTTGGGGTTGACTTTGGGACAGCTCCTCAGCTAGCTCTATGCATGGTACATCAATGAGCACCTGAGTAACAAAGTGGACTCCTGTCACATGGAATGATTTAGGTAAACCCTCATTTTGAATATTCTCTCTTCTTGATCACAGCATAAGGAGGCCCTAAACCCCAGCCAGCCTCCCAAATGATGCATTCATAGCAGCAAAAGTCTCCCTGTTGAAAGAAGCCTGTGAGAGAAAGTTTTGCTATGTGCTTCCATGCCAAGGCAAATCAGTCTAGTTATAAGCAGCTCTAACAGTACTCATAAATCCCAGTAGTTTTAACAAGCAGCCACAACGTACTCAGAAAGGTGTGAAATTACTGCCCAACTTTGGAATAAGAATGTTTATGCGAACTGTTGGATCTGAGTGTGACACATACCAACAGCACTTAGCATTTGAAAAAAAAAAAATCAAGGCTGTTTGCTCCATTGTTAAATGAGCACCATAAGGTACAGTCACTACAACCAAATTCTACTACATGCCAATGTAAAGAGGCAGGGAGTGGTCTAACATACAAGTGGTTTCTTCTTGGGAC
>NW_017728926.1:18676608-18742300 GCF_001723895.1 Crocodylus porosus
GGCCTGTTACAAACTAGTCAGAGGGGACCAGGAGGCATTGGGGGAGTCCCTGTTTGCCCCAGCACTACCAGGAGTGACTAGAAATAAGTCACAAGCTGGCAGAGGATAAACTCAGACTAGACATCAGGAGGTGCTACTTCACTGTCAGGGCAGCTAGGATCTGGAACCAACTTCTAAGAGAAGTGGTGCTGGCTCCTACCCTGGGGGTCTTTAAGACAAGGCTAGGCAAATCACCTTGCTGAGGTTGTTTGACCCCAATACTCTTTCCTGCTATGGCAGGGGGTCAGACTCAATGAGCTGCTCAGGTCCCTTCCAGCCCTACCAATTATGAAACCTTGTTTGTGTAGAGGGAGAGGTAAATCCAAAGACTCTCCACAATTCCAAGGTAGGGGTTTATTTGCGTTATGCTGGCTGGTAGATATTGCAAAGTGCTGCCAAATGCAGCGCCATATTCAAAGAGCTTGCTTGGTAAAATAGTCTGAACTCTGGGTGACCATATTCTGTGAATGGCTGACAAAGCTCCAAGCAAGTATTTCCTTTAGAGAAGGAAGTTTGACAAACAACTGTCTGGAAAGTGGCAATGTGACACCATAGGGGAGGTCCAGGCAGAGAGGCTGCAGCAAAGTAGACAGAGACATTAAAACCTCACTGTTTGTGCCTTAAGCTGTGGAACCCCAATTACTGATGTAGTTCAAGAGGAAATTTCCCCATTTCTGTCCCTATGCCCTCCTTGCTGGAGGTCTTTACTCACCTCCAGATCCTGACTGTCCAAGCTGAGCTCTGGGGCAGGTTTTTCTTTCAGTGCAGTAAGTATCCGGTCACTGAGTGTAATTTTGGTTGAGGTGTCTGTATCGCTGGCTCCAGCGTCAACCACATCCCCTCTGAGCGCTGCTTCTGGTTCTGAAGAGTAGCAGGAAGAGTGCATGTGTGGCCACGGGCATGAATGCTAATGTAGGGCTGCACAAACGCTTTGGATGAGTTTGCTCTCTCCTCTGCTACGGCTACTGCTACATCCTCACAAGTGCCTTCCCAGCCCCAGTGACTTGCTTGCAGCTTGCCCACCATCCCTCCTCCTCTAATTCAACCCCACCCTTTCAGATTCTTTCTAGCTGCCCAACCCTTCCTACCTGCTGCCTTGCTTATGATGCTGCCCTCTTTCTTCAAGGCCTCCAAGTAGAGTTCCAGAAGCTGCTTTGACTGTCGTTCTTCCTCCCGCCTGTCCAGCACTTGCTGCAGGGTATCCTGTAATACTTGGACTTGGGGTTGACTTTGGGACAGCTCCTCAGCTAGCTCTATGCATGGTACATCAATGAGCACCTGAGTAACAAAGTGGACTCCTGTCACATGGAATGATTTAGGTAAACCCTCATTTTGAATATTCTCTCTTCTTGATCACAGCATAAGGAGGCCCTAAACCCCAGCCAGCCTCCCAAATGATGCATTCATAGCAGCAAAAGTCTCCCTGTTGAAAGAAGCCTGTGAGAGAAAGTTTTGCTATGTGCTTCCATGCCAAGGCAAATCAGTCTAGTTATAAGCAGCTCTAACAGTACTCATAAATCCCAGTAGTTTTAACAAGCAGCCACAACGTACTCAGAAAGGTGTGAAATTACTGCCCAACTTTGGAATAAGAATGTTTATGCGAACTGTTGGATCTGAGTGTGACACATACCAACAGCACTTAGCATTTGAAAAAAAAAAAATCAAGGCTGTTTGCTCCATTGTTAAATGAGCACCATAAGGTACAGTCACTACAACCAAATTCTACTACATGCCAATGTAAAGAGGCAGGGAGTGGTCTAACATACAAGTGGTTTCTTCTTGGGACGGACAATGGTCAGGTAGGAGTGACTGGACCACTGCCAATCCAGTCTGCCCTATTGTCTTATACCAGAAGCAAGCATCAGGCTGATGAGGAGCCTATTTCAGTTGCTGGCTGAGCAGCCCTTCAGTTCTTCCTGGGGGGAGAGCAAGTGGGGCCCTCATAATACAGCTCCCCACCAGAGCCTCCCTGCAGAAAAATGGACCTGGCAAGTACATTGGGCACTGAGTCCAAACAAGGCAGAAGATTTTATTTTCTTGACTTTGGGTACTCTGGCAGGAGTGGGACTTCCACATGACCTAGCCAGAAGGCACAGTCAACCTCAAACTGGAACCTGAGGCAGGTCAATCAGCTGGAGATGAGGAAGGAAAGAACATGCCACATCAGTAGGGATGGCCAGGGTGGAACAGCCACACCCTTCAGGGCCAATACAAACCAAAAGAACAAGTAAAGTTGGAGGGCAGGGAAGGAGTTAAGAATTTAATCAGGCAGTCAGAAAAAAGGATGTTGCATCACCACAGAAAGATGAGGAGGAAAAAGGAGGACGGTGTTAAGTGTGGAGGGGGAGGGATACTGAGAAGAGATGAAGCAAGAGAAGACATGGTCCCAGGAAAGAGCACTGTCTGTCTAGGGGAAGGACAGAATAAACTGGAGTTTGCACTGCCAGTCAAGTGCATGTTATCCCCAGAGCTGAACTTCATTTCAGCACCCGAGTCAAGCCAGCTGCAGTTGAATTTGGACAGGCTGATAGATTTTGCTTTCCTACATTTTCACCCACTACTAGTAAAACCAAAAGGCACTGAGTGGGGAGAAGGATGGTAGGCAGATTTCTGTAGTAGTTCTCATTATACCTGAAGGTCTTCCTCAGACATCAAAATGATGCTGGACAAGTCATCTTTCAGCTGCCGGGCCAGGTGTTTCCACTTCTCTTCACTGGCATCCACTTCATCTGTGGATTCTCTTGAGAGCCAGGCTGTGCCCCCATCTAACATGACAGAAATAACCAGAATCACAAGACTAAGGAACTCAAGGTTGCAAAGACAGCGACAACAAAATCCAGACAGATCCTTGTGGGAAGCTGTCCACTGGGAGTATAGTAGTTATGTATAATAAAGGAAGCAGCGTCTGGTCTATGAGCTATTGATGTTTTCTTGCCCTTGAGTTGGAGTCCTAGCTATAAAACCTATACTGCAATTATGGAAAAAGTGTTTAAAATGCTGCTTTCAGGAGCTGTAGTCTCTTGGGCCAACCCATCTGTGTGACTGATTAGAAATGGAATATACCATTTAAACTTTTTTTTTTTTTCCAGTTATTTTCTTGGTGCCTATCAAGAAGCATGAAGACAGACTTGTTACAGAGCTCACAGATTTTCTCCCCACCTCTTCATTGTTGTCATTTGCCTTTCCCACATTTACCAGTAAGAGTGTATTCATGTAGATGAACAAGATGATTTTTTTTTAGTGTAGCAGAAGATTAATATCACCTGTCCATAATAGGTTTTTTCTTCACACCTAAGAAGATGGAATGCAGAAACCATTTCTAAAATGGGCACCCAGCAAAGAGCCCTTGGCCCAACATCAGCAGATATTATTTCTGGGACATTCACAGACAAGCTACCACCATCACCACTCAGTACCTAGACTCCTGCTGGACCACTTTTCGTTTCGGGCCAATGCCACAAACTTGGTGTTGGCCGGTAAGCACAGGAAGTAATCTTCATCATCCACAATGGTGCCATCCTCTGCCAGTACTAAAGTGATGGGTTCCCAGGTCTTGTCAAGGGCTAGAACATCACAGGCTGCAGAAGAGATTGTTTATTTTTATGAATCAAGGATGCAAAGACAGCCTTGGCAGCTACAGGAGGCATCCCCTGTCCAGCACCACATGCCTGACCCCCGTCAACACATGCCAGTGCCTATGATAAACATAAGGCAGCAATCCAGAAAGGAAAGCCCAAAGCAGGGAGACATGAGATCAAGGTATTACTCTGAACACTTAGAAACTCCACATGCAAGCCAAGCCTCCTCAGTCATCAGGCAGAAGAGCAAAGGCTAAGTACACACAGCCTGGACTCTCCAAAGCAAATATAGTGTAGATTTAGCCAAAGCAATTTCCTCCTCTAATGCAGCTTAAAAATCTTTAATGCAATTACCGAGTTTAACCTTTACCACGACACGAGCTGTATTTTGGAAATGCTGATGCTGGCATGTGCAGCACTTGGCACCTTGGTGCCTGTGGGTACACAAGAGGTTTAGTTGTGCCAGGCTCCTTGAACCTAGGGAACTCGGCAATAGGTCTCGACATTCACCTCGTTCCTGAGCCAGATGGCCATGAATGCCCAGACCCTCCTCGCGCAGCCAGGAGCTGCACGTCACAGCACTAAAGGGTCACGATCTCAAAGCCTTGGTCCCAGGGGCCAGCTGCCCAGGGGACGTTCCCGAGGGCACATTTCCAATCCCACGCGGCACGAGGCCTGGCGCCAGCTGCTGGGCAACGGGTTCCCGCTGAAGGGAGCTGCGCCCCGTGCTTCCCTCCCCAACTCCATCACCTGCTTTCCTTATCCCCTCCCCCACAACAGTCACTGCTTCAGAGGGTCCCTGCCCCGCCCCCACCCTTGGCTCCTCTCACCTATGCATCCGCCCTCCCGCTCAGGGTCCCGCCGCGCCCCCATGCCCCGCCCCTTCAGCCCACCCTTGCTGCGCAGCTCCCGGAGGCAGGACACCGCCACCCCGTGCTGCTCCCGCTCGTGGTTCCGCCGGATCAGGCACTGCTTCCGCGAGGCGAGCGCAGCGCCACCCTCCCCGCCGCCATCCCGCGGCCCCGCCGCTGCCATGGCCTCCCGGCCCGAAACTGAAGCAACGGCCAATGAACCGCATCCCCTAGCCTGGCGCGGTGCACGCTGGGACCGGCCGGCCCGCGCCGCGAGGTATGCCGGGACGTGGAGTCCTCCCCTCTCATCAGCCCTGGTGCTTCCGCGCTCCGTCGCCCCGGTGCCTCCTGGAAGATGTAGTTCCAGTCCGCCCCTCGCCCGCCCGCCTTAAAGAGACAGGAGCACAAGTGAGTTTCCCTTTAGTCCCCGGCTGTCAGGCGCTGCAAGGTGTTTCTTTGTCAGGATTAGAGTTTTACAGGGCCCAGCTCTGATCTGCTAAGGGCCTGGGTTCTTATCAGCTAAACATGCACAGGCACCATGCAATAGTAGATACACATAGGCAGGGAGGTTCTTTGGGTACATACAATGCCTTTTGTTACCCCAACTAAATAATAACTAAACATGAATAGTACACACACGAGGCATTGTCACCATCAAGAATGCAAATGCCATGAGTCACATCCTCCCTGTGATTTGTTGCAAAGACTCGCTAATAACACATTTAGGTTGTTGTTTTTTTTAAATGATCTTCGGGTTTTGAGTCTTTAATGCAAGCTGGATCATGTTTTCCACCTTTTATGCACAGCTGTGAGGTGATGGCTGCAGTTTGTTTGTTTTTTTTAATTAAAGCTGAAATCACTTGCCTCCAGGACTTCAGGCTTTAAGAAAAAATCCGACTGGTTGAGGTACCTGCAATTAAGTTGCGACTGTTGGCAACAGTGCAAATGTATATAAAGCAAGGTGCTACCGTAAACAAAGCTCATAAAAATAGTGAAATGTATTTGTAATGCATCGTGTTTTGCACATGAATTAAATAGAGTTATAAAAAAGTGCATCTGCTGTCAACTATACTATACACAAGGAAGAATATTTGCACAGCAAGGAATCACCTCTTACAAACATCAGTATAGCTCAAATACGCCAGGAAGGAGCTCGCAGTGCAGGCAGGATCTACACTCACTTGAGCAGTCCAGTGAAGTCAAGAATAAAGTTACACACTTGCACAGTTTGCAAAATCGCTCTCATTATTTGTGCTTTTTAGCACATGTCAGACTTCTGGGAGCTATACAAATGAAATACTAATGAATAATAAATAGTTGTGTGTAAACAAAAATAAGGAAGTGATGCACAGTGAGCCAACAACTGCACCACTGAAATCAATAAGACTTTTGTCAATGGTTTAAGTGGTGCAGGAACAGGCTTTTAAATCCTTTTTACGGAGTTTAATCGAGGGCCTGATAGTGTTCTCGTTCCCGTTGATAGTTGGTTTACTCATGAAAAGAGCCCCACTGAAGTCAGCTGACTGGAGCAGGTAGGATTTGTTGCTGCGCTGCAACCAGTTATTGTTACGGGGTTGTGACTGACTTTAATCCTGCGAGCTAAACTGTGCAGGCAAGTTCTTAGCACATAAGTTGTTTGAAATGCATGTCGTTTATGATGGGAGATAACAAATATGGAGCATGCACCATGCATAGGCATGAACCATCAGTGATTAATAACTGACAGTGGACCTTGGTTTTAAAGAGCCTGCAGCCAAAACAAAACCATAGTGATTAGTAGCTGACAGTGGACCTTGGTTTTATTCTGGTTGCAGGGTCTTTAAAAGCATCCGTGATTAATAACTGGCAGTGCACCTTGCCTTAAAGACCCTGCAGCCAGAGCAACCTCAACATTGATGTGAAGGCCTAGGCTGACAGGGGTCTTTGGGTAAATGTGCCGGCTGCTTTACTAAGCAGACAAGGTTCTTTGGGTGAATCTGGTATCTTTTATTAGACCAACTTAAATAGTTGGAAAACAATTTTTAAGCAAGCTTTTGGGTTCAAAAACCCTTCGTCAGGCTGAGGAAGTTTCAGCAGTTGGTGCGTGCTCTTCCTGGATGACATGAACAGTGCTTTACAGTTCATCGCACCCAGGCAGAGCGCACACCAACTGCAGATGGATTTGGAATTAGTTTTGGCTAATTTGACCTCGGATACAAATTAAATACAAAAAAAAAAAAAAAAAAAATAGATGCTCCTTCAGCCTCACAAAGGGTATTTATAGCCAAAAGCTTGCAAAGAAGAATGTTCCCAACTATCTGAGTTGGTCTATCGAATAAGAGATGAGGTACCCCCAAACCCTTGTCTGCCTATGCCCTTAGACCAACACAGCTGCAGCGTACACCCCTCTCTTTTATTAGAGTTGGTCTAATAAACATGTGGAGCCCTCTTCATGCTGATTAGCGTCGATACCTTTAATGCCCACAGGAAAACGACCCTCGCCCCTCGGCCACTCAGGTCGATCGATAGCGGGGCGGTCCGCTGCTTCTGCCTGGGGCCGGCGGGGTGCGGGAGGCGTTCTGGGCGGCCGGGGCGGGGATGGATTAGGCGGGTCTGGAAACATGGCCTCCTCGGAGCAGGCAGAGCCGCCCAGCCAGGTAAGCCGCGGCGGCGCCTTCGCCTTTCCCCCGCTGGGGCCGCGTCCCCCGAGGCCGCAGAGGCGCGTGCGACGCCCCCTCCCCCGGCGCTCCTGAGGCGGGCGGGGCAGGCTGCGGGGCCTCCCGCCGTGGGGCCCGGGCAGTCCCCTGCAGGCGGGGGCGGCCGCGTGTGGCCCGGCTGCTGGAGGAGCAGCGCCTCGGGGGGCCCGAGTGGCCTTGCCTGCGGCGATTGCGGGCTCCAGTGAGGTCTCAGGTGGTGAAAACGGTCACCCCCTTCCCCCAAAAGTGGGTGAGAGGCGAAGCACAGGGCCCATTGGGGTCCCTCCCCCCCGAGCAGGTGCCACGAGTCGCCAGCACCTCGAAGAGCGCGAGGGGACGACTCGTAGCCACGGTGGGGTTGTCAAAGCTGATGGCAGCCTCATGACGGGGGCAAGCTGCGTGTGAGAGACCCTGTGGAGCGAGCTGCGCTGTGGGGACCCCTCACGAAGGAGGAGGCTACAGAAATAAGAGCTATCCTAGGGTTGCTGCGCAGTGGACTGGATCGTCAGACCGGTGGGAGTCGTCTGTGGCTCTGTGTCCAACTGGGGGCAGCGTCAAGTGGGTCTGGCATCTCTCCCAGTCTTTTGCCAGGCATGTGTCCTGGTCTTGCGCTGTTCTGTGCTGTAATTAGTAACTTGGATGATAGAGCCGAGTGCACGCTTATTAAATTGGAGGATGAGACTGAGCCTTATGGGCAGAAGAAACTTTGGAGGGAAAGGATGAGGATTTAAAATGACCTTGAAAACTTTGGGGTGGGGGGAAGTCTGAAATGAAACGGATAATATTCAATAAGGAGCAGTTAAATGCAAAATGAAGATTGACTAACAGTGTTGCAGTATTGCAGGAAAAAAACGGAGAACTGGCTGTACTGGATCACAGTTTGAATGTGACCGAACAATGTTATAGTGTTGGAACGAGCTGTTGTCATATTGGAGTCTATGAACAGGAGCATCTGTGCTGGGCATGAAAAGTGGTCAGCACCGGTGAGGTGCTTTATCCAGTCCTGGGTGCTTTGAGAGACATGTGGACCAGTTGAAGAGAGTCCAGAGGAGAACAGCAGGCATGGCTAGATATCTTGAAAATATATTACATAATGAAAGGTTGGAAGAATTGGGGTCGTTTAGTGAAAGAAAGAAGGCAAGAGGGATTTGAGACCAATCTTTGGATACAAAAAAGGTCTGTTATAAAGAGCATGGTCATTAGTCATTCTCTGTGGTTACTTAGAGCAGGACAAGAAGTAATGGATGATTTCGATTGGATATTAGGTATAACAGGCTAACTCTCAAGGTGTTTAAACAGTGGAAGAGATCGTCTAGTGAGACAGTGGAATGGGTCATTGAAAGTGTTTCAGTGCAGTTACACAACACTTGTTTAGGTTGATTTAGATGCAAGAGATACTGCCTGCGGCAGGGGCTTGGGTTAGAGATCTCCAGATTCCTTCCAGCCCTGGTTTTCTATAGTTTAATGATAATGAGAGACAAGGAATAGAAAATATGTTTTCAGCTGGGATTTGAAACCAGGTGGAGTGTTGGTAAAGAAGATAAGCAACAGGAGCAGCTGTGAAGAAAGCTTGAGCACCAACAATGTGCAAGGCCTTTTCTGTGAGGAGTTCAATGTACATGTCTTCAGAAACCAAGTGGGAAGAGGAGTAGTGGCACATAAGGCCCAGGAGACTGGCTCTGGCAAAGCCAAAGAGGGTATTTAAAAACTATGGGGAGAATTTTTATTTTAAACTGGATCCTGAAGGGAATGGGGCAGCCTGCAGAGGAGATGAAGAGCTTGAGCTATTGTTTATACATGCAGGCTTACCTGTGATGATACCTAAGGAAACCACAGAGGGGGGAGCTGCAATAGTAAAAAAAAGGATGGGAGATGTGAAGGTCTGGAGAAGGATTTCAGGCAGCAGGAAGGAAACTGAGGGAGTTCAGGCCTGCCACCAACGCAGTTACAACTCTGATTTGTGTTGTCTGCAAATTTGCACTGGTTTGACAAACATTGAGACTCCTGGGTGGATCCCAGTAGCTGAATTCAGGTTAGGTTAAGCCAGCTGGGAACAGATTCATACTAAACTGAAATAGAACGGAGCTAAATTATTTTATATGTATATGTATCCTTTTACCTGAATCTGTGTAACTGTCCAAAGATAAAGGTAGCAGGTTAAAGCTAAGCTTTGCTGGACTTGGTTTGTTACTGGCCTTGCTGGTGTGTTATGGTATGGGCATTATAGGGCAGACCTGGTCACTGTAGGTAAATGCCTGGGATGGACAGGAGCTGACCAGTGGCTCAAGGGGCTCTACAAAGAAATCTGGTGAATGACCGCACCCCCTGGGAAGTTGGCTTGCTTAAGAAATACTAAGTTCTCATGCGGTTGTGTATGGTGTTGCCTTAATTCATTCTTCTAATGAGTCTTCTTATTTCAGTTATCCTGAACTGCATTGCCTTGAAAGAAAGTATGATGGTTTGGAATGGAAATGTCTCCTTTTGTGCAGGCCCAATAAATATGACTTAGCAGTTGGGGCACGAGAACTTCCTGGGTCTTAACTCCAGCACTGGCATTGACTTCTGTGATGCAAGGCAAATAATTTCATTGGCTTCTCTGTCTGCTTCCCCCATAAAGTTGATATAGTAGTGCTCAACTAGCTCATCAGTCAATGTTTGTTGGGTTTGAGATGGGATGGAATCCTCTTCTCTCCTATACAGCCTGCTGGAGGGTAATTTTGTTCCACACAGGGCAATTTATATGTACTTGTGTGTGTGAGTGACCTAATTTAATTGGGGAGCAGATAAATATGTTTTTTGGCTCTGCTGGAGGAATGGCATCTGCTGCCTGAAGCCATTCTGGGTGGAAGGGGCTGGTTAACCTCTTGCTTGCTGGACTCCACTATCATATGTGTCGAGGTGCTGGCATTGCAAACAGTCGTAAAGCAGTTGACTCCCTTTAAGCTATTGGAATGTCATCATTCCAGCTGGCCACCGCTGAGGTGTAGGGCAGGCCTGGAGGTGTGTTTAGACTCATGTAGGTGAGGTGGCACTGAACTGTGGTTAAGGAGAAGCTATTGCCATGCAGTAATCTTTAAAGATCATTCTTCAGAGAAACAGCCCTGCTTGTGCGTGGCATTCTTTCCCCTCCTTATGTACTAGTCTGTGCACTCGCATGCACCCTGCCTGCTGTGTCTGTCTTTTCCAAGTGCTATCAGTTTCTGCAGCTGATTGCCCCTCTTAGAATTTTATTGCCAATTCTCTATGGTACTGGCAGCGTGTCCTGCACAAGGTTTGATTCTGGGAAGTGCTAAGTGCTCTCAGATTTCATTGACTTTTTTTTTAGTAAGGCAGGATTTGGGAGAGAGAGCGAACAAAGTCTCTAATCTCAGACAAAGCAGCAGGAGCAGGGGGCGTTGTTGGGCTAAGATAAAAATCATAACAAATCTTACTACTAATATGTTAATGTAGACTCTGATCTTGTTCTCACTGAAATCATGGAAAATTTGACATCACCCTCAACTAAGGGCAGAGTGCACACCTTAATAACTTACACTAAAAGTGTTTACTTTTTACTATCGACACTCTTTGTTTCATACTTTGGCACAAGCAGAAAGGTATATGGTATAACCCTTCTTGACCTGCTAGTTGCTTAGTCCTCAGCATTTTTCCTGGCCAGGATGTAATTAGCTCTAATAATGAAAAGAGGACCATCAGTTTCCTTTTAGTTTCTCATCTGTTTCTACCTAGTTCTATTTTATAATGCCCACATATTAGTACATTGCTGCAGTATGTTGGTTATAAGCAGTGCATGGGGATGTTGGGGTCCAAACAACATTTCTTGATAAGGTTATATACCCATTTTCAAAAAGGCCATAACATTTCTAGTAGACTTCTCAGGCCTTTGACAGTGCCTTTTTGAAATAATCAAATAACATCAGAGATCCTCTTTTTCCCCTGAGTGTTCCAATAATAAAGATGGGGAAAAGAAATGGAGGAAGCATGATGAAATGAATAGGGCTGTTTTAAAACATCAGTTTCCTAGTTTTGCTTGGGACATCAGTATTTCTCTGATGGTGAACTCTATGGTGCTAAACGTGATGACTGAGCCTTGCAAGCCAGCAGCCTTGGCTTCCAGTTTTCCAGCTAACTGTGAATGCTTTTGCTACAGGAGAATCTTGAGCATCTTTGAAATATTTGGTGATGGTGCTATAGGATTAGATAATATTTTAAATTTTTCAAGCCACTTGATTTGGTACACAAATGATACCTAATTAGTTGTATAATTATGTGCAGAAGCTGAGAATCCACTAACCCAGAAATCAGCTTGTGGCAAGTCTGTGTGAGTCATAAAAGGCTTGAAAGTCAATGGCTGAGTGGGACTTGGTGCTGAAATGGGTACTGCAGTGATGACAGTGGGCAGAGTTTCTCTTTCCTGAAGTAAAATGCTGCAGAATGGATTATGCTCAAGGGACCAACCATGTCTAGTTTAATGTGGAGGCCAAGCTGGAGAGATGATGTTGTGAATGGAATGCACTGTTGGCCTAGCACCTTGTACTCACAGAAGTAAAAGGAGCTGTAAGACCCAAGGATTAAAATGTTTGATGCGCAGCTAAACATGCTTTTCAGTTGCATCAAACCCACTCTGGTCTGAAACCAAACCCAGCTGTTTGGTCTCTCCCACCCTCTTGGAAAAGAGACACCTAAAGCAAATTTTAGAGCTCTTGAAAGGCCCTTATTTGTATGCATAGAGACTTAATTCCTCCGTCTGCTGCAGAACCTCATCAAGACAGCCTCCTTCCAGGCCTGCCACTGTCTCCGACCTCTCCACTGAAACTGCCAGCAACAGATGATCTGGCCACTGGCGTCCACCAAACTAATTTTTCAAGTCTGCTAAATAATCATCAGACGGAAGCAACATGTGTTCTTTCCTGCCCTGGCTCATTTTCAAGTAGTGGTCTGTCTTATAAGGCCAGTCCTTTAGCAATACAGTTATCCCATTTGCTGTACAAGGGAAATGTATGGTCTCCCTTTACATTAAAAAGTTGTAACCATGGCTGATGCAATAAAACTACCTTAAATAGTCCAGCTAGGCAGGTGCATGTAGTCTGTATGTTTCAAGGTGGTTCTTGATCAGAGCACTTCAGTATTTGCCCGATGAGTATTCAGGATCCTATATGGTTTTCCTACAGGGCCTTTAGAATCATAGAAAATTAGCATTGGAGGGGACCTCAGGAGGTCATCTACTTCAGTGGTTCTCAACCTTTTTGTACCAGGACCCATTTATAAACATTGATGGCCAGTCCTGACCCAGTGCTCCTCATTCCTGACCCATTGCCCCTTCCCCCAGGCCTCAGCCCTCCAGTGCGTGGGGTAGGAGGTGGGTGTGTGGGGCAGGGAGGGATGTGTGGGGGATGGGAGGCCCTAAGCAGCCCCCTTGCAAGCTGGGACAAGCTGGAACATTGCTAGCCTCCAAGGGAAAAGCCATGGTTTCTCACATTTTTCTCACTTAAAGGAGAATCCATTTTTGTAAGTTTGTTGATACATTTTTTTAAATTTGTTCACAACCCGTTCACGTGTATTCTTTTGGGCTGTGACCCACAGGTTGAAAAATGCTGATCTAGCCCGACATCCTGCACAAAGCAGGACCATCGCCAACTAGATCGCTCCAGCCAAAGCTTTGTCTAGCCGGGTCTTAAAAACCTCCAAGCATGGCGATTCCACCACCTCCCTGGGTTCCAGTGCTTTACTGCCCTGTTAATGAGAGAATTCTTCTTAATATCTAACCGAAACTTCCCTTGCTGCAACTTGAGACTGTTGCTCCTTGTTCTGTCATCAGCCACCATTGAGAACAGCCCAGCTTCATCTCTTTTGAACCCTCCTTCAGGTAGTTAAAGGCTGCTATTAAATCCCCGGTCAGTCTTCTCTTCTCTAGACTAAGTAAGCCCAGCTGCCTCAGCTTCTCCTCAGCAGTCATGTGCCCCAGCCCCCTCACCATTTTCCTTCCCCTCCACTGGACTCTCTCCAATTTGTCCACATCCTTTCTGTAGTGGGAGGTCCAAGACTGAACACAGTACAGGCAGTCCTCCGACTTACGACACAATTGGTCCTGAAAACCGCGTCTTGAGTCGAAACGTTGTAACTCGGAACCAATTTTCTCATAAGAAACAATGTTATAAATGGGGGGTTGGTTCCTGAACCAAGGTCCAGTACCCTATTTTCACTAAAAATACCCCAGAATTTTGTACTTGATCAATTATAGGTGAGTAATATAGCTACATGAATGTATTTATATTGTAAATACAATCACATTGATTTGGAAGGACTTCTTTGAGGGGACTTAGCTGGACTTTTGGAAAGGCTCTTGGTTGGACTTTTTGATGGGTTCTTCGCTGGAGTCTTCCCAGGAGTCTCGGTTGCAGGTTTTTCTGGAGTCTTGTCTGCTTTCTTAAAGAAAGTGTCCAAGGAAGTTTGGACAGATGTTCTCCAGGGAGATGAGCGCCGCAGCAAACCATAGCCTGGCGTCGGATCAATCGTTGTAAAGTCGAAACTGACGCCATAAAGTGGAAACAGGGTGTCGATTTAGAAACGTAAGTACTCAGAAATATTGTAACTCAAAACATTTCAACTCAGACTGCCTGTACTCCAGATGTGGCTTCACCAGTGCTGAATAGAGGGGAATAATCATTTCTGTGGACCTGCTGGCAACACACCTATCAGTGCAGCCCAGTATGCCATTAGCCACCTTTGCAACAAGGCCACACTGCTCGTTCGTATTCAGCCTATTTCCCACTGTAACCCCCAGCTCCTTTCTGCAGAGCTGCTGCCCAGCCAGTCAGCCCCCAGCCTGTAACGAGGCATGGGATTGTTCTGTCTGAAGGGCAGGATTTTGCACTTGTCCTTGTTGAATCTCATGAGATTTCTTTTGGCCCAGTCGTCCAATTTGTCTAGGTCACTTTGAATCTTAACCCTACCCTCCAGCATATCAACTACCCCCTTCTCTCCCCCGCCAGCTTGGTGTCATCTGTAAGCTGGCTGAGGGTGCACTCTATGCCATTTTCCACATTGTTGATGAAGACATTGAACAAAATCGACCCCAGAACTGACCCCTGGGGCACTCGACTTGATACTGGCTGCCAGCTAGACATCAAGCCATTGATTACTACCGTCTGAGCCCGATGCTCCGGCCAGTTTTCTGTTCAGCTTACAGTTCATTCATCCAGCCCATACTTCCTTAGCTTGTCTGTGAGAATGTTGTGGGAGTCCATACCAAAAGCCTTGCTAAAATCAAGGTATACCACATCCACTGGTTTCCCCTTGTTTCATATGCAGGAATGAATCGCTTCAAATCCAGAATTGGTCAGCTTCCAGGGCTAGCCAAATGTCCCACAAGTATGCAGCACTAGTGCACAGCAAATATTGGATTGAATACAAGAAGCAGTGTTTAGGGCATTAGTAGTGTATTGCTGTTGATGTATGTGGTCTGTTGTGAGTGCAGAGATGTGGGGATTGAGGCACCTGGATTTCTTTTTCACTTTGACACTGGTTTACTGTGTGCTCCTGGACAAGTCTCTTAACCTCTCAGAGCCTCAGTTTTCATAGCTGTAAAGTAGGAATAAGGAAGTTAAATATCACATTAGTGTGGAAGACCTAATTTCCTGTTTAAAAATGCTTTGAGTTCCCTGGAAGTTGTTACAGAAGGGCAAAGTGTCTGTATTCCAAATAACCAATTTACATAAGCAGGTCTTATGACATAAGCAGGAATAATGACATGGAAAGTTGCCTCTGTAGCTACATGTGACTCTGGGAGTTGAGTGAAGTTTCCTGGTGCACCTGCTGCAATGCATGTTCACAGAAGTTCTGATCCAAACACTGTTGCAGTCATTTCCATTGGCCTTAGCGGACTTTGAACAAAGCTCACAGACATCTGGTCTCTGACATCGTCCTTAACCATGAATATGGAGTGGTGGTATGGAAGTTTGGAGAGAGAGATGTACAACTGTGTCAAGCAAAGCTGAGCAGAGATTGTTGCCCATTCACCTAATACTGTCCTTGGGAACTTGAAGCATTTTCAAAAGAGTGAATCCTACCTGCCCACACTTACTGGGTTTTGCATTTGATGCTGAAGATGGTTCAAGGTGTTTGGCAGCCAGGGAACTGGTTAAAACTTTGGACTGACTAGCTGTCCAAGGCAGGGAAAGTCTGCACACTTGACCATTCTAGTTCTTCAATGGGGTGGTATTGGCAAAGGTGGGCCTTTATTTATGGCATTACCTGAGCTCTGATCTAGCCTTCCACGCAGGGTAGTCATAGGAAAACCACTCCCGAGGCTCGTGTAGTGAGGAAAATAGGCCCTGTGATGCTCCCATCTCAGTTTCCCTCTCATATGGTCATAAATAAACTTTTATACCACTCTTAATAGTAAGTTATCCCCCATACTTTGATATACTGTACAGCACCTAGCACTGAGATCCTGGTCCCTGGTTAGAGCCCCTATGTGCTACAGTAATACAGAGAATGAATAAATAATGCATTTCCTTCTTTGAAATCTTCTCCCAAGCATGTTTAATCCCCTGGACATCAATGTTCTTGCACTGCAGCCAAACAAAATGTTTGAAAAGGTACCCACATATCCTCAGTCTCCAAACTGTTAACTTAATCTTGGTATCGAAATACATCTTGCAAGCTACACTTTTGTTTTAATATCCAAATTTCTCCCGCTTTTTCTGGAGGACTGGGGAGACCTTGAGATCACTTGGTGGCTTTCCTGACCCTGCCATAAAATCTTGGTGAACAGGGTGAGGAATGGAAGAGGTAGTGAAATACGAAGGCAGTGGAAGAGCCTGGAGAGGGAAAGAGTATTGTCCGTGGTAGCTGGAATTGGGTGGCATGCACTGCCACCCTCTGATACCTTTGTGTCCTGCTGGGAGAAAGGGGAAGCATGCACTCCAATCTCTGAGTCCTGGCATCTGCATGGATGGCTGGGAATAGTGAGACTGCAGTGTCCATGAGTTACTGGTGCCCTCTTGTGGTAAATGCTAGTCTCTTATAGAGGTACAGGTTGTAGCCGTGTTAGTTTAAGGACATAGGCAGACAAGGTTCTTTGGGTAACGCCAATATCATTTATTAGACCAACTTAAATAGTTGGAAAAATTCTTCTTTGCAAGCTTTTGGGTACAAACGCCCGTCGTCAGGTTTTCTCAGCCTGACAAAGGGCGTTTGTACCCGAAAGCTTGCAAAGAAGAATTTTTCCAGCTATTTGAGTTGGTCTAATAAAAGATTTTGGGATTTACCCAAAGTCTCTTATAGACTGTTCTTCAGCATTTTTCAGGTGGCAAGATGTTAAGGCACTTTGGGAGAGTGGCACATTGTGCTGGAATGACTCGTGTGGCATGAGTAGGGAGAGCTGCTCTGGGTCTTTATGGGGTCACTTGAGGGTTTAGCCTGGGTTCTTGCCTGCACACAAAGGTTCACCTTATGCCAGCAGGCAGGGCCCATGCTCTCTAGCCCAACCTCAAGATTTGTCTTTACTATCAGCAAAGCTGCATTTTTTAACTTTGGGATGACCAAAGCCATGAGCCATGTTGCAGAAGACTATGGTGGAAGTAAGGCTATTTAATTTCGCCACAAGGTAAAGTGAAAAAGGTGGACTCCGGGGAGGGTCTAGAGGCACCTGACTATGGAGATTTCTCCCTGTGGCAGAACACAACTTCCGTGTTTTTATCTTGGGACAGCAATGCGTGGTAGGTACTCCGGGGTAAACAGCTTAGCTTTCTAGCAGCAAAGACAAACCCAGAGTGTCTGGTGTAGGTAGAACATCAGTCGCTGATTAAAAAGTTACGGCTGCTCTGAGCATGGGAAGTGAGCAACCACAGATAATGTGTAAGCTAAGCCTGGAAACTGGGGGCTCCAGAGATCTAAATCCAGCTTGACCACTGACTTGTGCTGTCTTAAGCAAATGTTTTACACTTCTCTGTGTCTTGGTTTCCCAATTTGTATCATGAGGGGGTTAATACCAGCCTCGCAGGGGAGTTGTGAACTTATCCCAAGGTGCCTGTTCCCTTGGTATCCCAGGTTAAATGCAGGGCACTTTGAAAATGAAAAGCATCATGTAGGTGTTATCATTACTAACCTGGGCTTAATTGATTTTTTTTTTTTTTTTTTTTTTTTAAAACATGTGGAACAAGTAACATTTGTATTTTTCATTTTGACAAATTCATTTCTTAATACTTTTCACTGTGGGGAGGAAAAGGTATCTCTATTTCAAAGTGTGGAAAATAGGGATGATAAAATGTAACGTTACCTTGCAGAGTTTCTGTGAGGCTTAATTAATTAACATCTTTGGTTACTTAATTGGTTTGACATCTTTGGATGAGTGGTGCTAAAGAAAGGCAAAGTATTATTGATTCCCAGAAATGAGACAAGCCCAGACTAAATTCAGTGAATTTAGGGGGGAAATAAAACATTGAGGCAAAGAAATGTGCCTTTGACCTCGATGTAATAGTGTTACTTCGGAGAGTTAAAGCAGCCCTTTCCCTCCTGAGGAGCTCAAAGCCCTTTGCAGATGTTAATTGCAAACTACAGGTAGGTGAACTGCTGTCCTTATTTTACACGTGAGGAAACCGAGGCACAGAATGAAGTAGTAACTTGCCCAAGGCGACGCCGTTGGTCAAGGATTGCAGCTAGGATTTGAACCCAGAAATGTTAAGTTCTTACCTTATGCCCTTTCCACTAGCTTTCTCTGCCATTTGCTTCTGAATCTGAGTTAACAGGAAGATTTCTTTCAAAATGTTAATGACTCATCCATCTGTCGCTGATCTCTTTGGCTCATAATTCTAATGGGTCCTTAGAGGTGTCAAGCACCTGCAACCTTACTGGTTTAAGTGGGAGTTGCAGGAACTCATTATCTTTCAGGCTCAAGCCTTTTGGGTCGTATAGATTCTTTGGTCCATGACAGAACTGCCATTGACATCAGTAATGGCTCTGTGTGCCCAGATTGTGGTTAGGTGCTGTGCGGCCTGAATATGCAAGCACTTCTGGCTGTGTCCATCAGGTGGCAATGTAACCTCATACTTCTTTTCTCTGCCTTGCAGACTGGCTCTTCCCCTGGTCCCGAGAATGCGGCGTCCCGAGAATCACTGGTGAGTCCATCAAGATGCAGCATATAATTCCTTTCACACAATTAAACCCTGTTGTACGAGCGTTTCCCTCAGTTGCACCGTTTTGTATCTGTACTTCTCCTTCTCTTGGAGCAGGTGTTATACTGAGAGAAAAGGTTGAAACGGTCCAGTGCTGCCTGTCTGGTGACCTCAGATTTCTGACCTTTGGCCATCACCTTCTGCCTTTCCAGGGGTTAGATATGGGTCAGCCAGACCTCCCTGCTTATCCGAGACCTGTGCTGTCCTTGAGCCAGAGCTGTTTGTCCTAAATGTGTGTGTGTGTATGCTGATGATCAATGCCTATTACTAAGCAGTCTGAACCCGCTGAAGGAAGATCTCTGTGGCATGATTTGAGCTGGGGTCCTAAAGGGTACTGTCTAATAAGACAAGCCTCTCAGTTCAGAAATGTCAGCCTGAGCTGACTCTACCCTCAAACTCACCGTGAATGAGCTCAGAGGTTGCTGCCAGCCAGTGTTTTGACTTCTTGAACTGTTTTGGAAAGGGCTCTGGGATTATTGTGTGAGATGATAACCAAGTGAAATCCTACAGTGATGTGGGTTGGGAACAAAGCCATCAGTTTTGTCTCCTGGGCTGCTGTAACTTCTTGTTACAACCTCCTGGTTTTTCTCCTTGGCCCTCTGCAGCCCAATCAAAACGCTGCCAAAACCATGTGCCCTTTTACTACTCTAAACGCATCACTCCTCTCTTTAAGTCTCTTTTCTGGCTCCCCCTTGGTGATTGTGTTGAATGCAAGCTATCTGCAGTGGGAGCTATGTGTGCTGTGTGTGTAATATTAAACACCAGCCGCTCTCCATTATGGCCCTGTATTGGTAGTGTTAAACCATTTCTGTATTTGAATCTTTGTCTGAAGCTTCTGGGAACAAAGCTTTAAAGGAAGGAGTCTTCTTTTTAGAGACTGAGGGCTGTCCTACCCTACCTTGTCTCTCCCTTAGATAATGCTGGAGCGCATGGACTCTGGTGAATTTGGAGACCTGAGTAGTCAGGCCTTGCAACGCAGATCCCTGTAGCCACGTATCATTGCAAGCCGACCGTAATTGCTTGGATCTCTCTGTGCTGAGATTTCCCAAAACTGCTTTTTTCTTGCTGACATTCTGTGCTTTGTGATTGTATTTTTTTCAGGAAGACCATAACGGGCTGAAAACCTTCTCAGCCTATCTTGGATTAGAGTTTACTCTGTCTCTCCAGGCGAACTCTGACATTACCTTCAACTTAATTAATATCTTTCTCCTCCTTTATATACTGCTGCATAATTGCTCAGAGGAAAGAAAACACATAGCAGCTATATATAAATATAGATAGATTATTTATAAATATACTTTTTGTAAGACTCTCAAAATAAACTCCAGTCTCATGATGGTGAATCCTGCCTCTGGGTTAATTAGAGCCCTCGTGAAAGGTGGAGCCATTCTCCTTTTAAAAATTTTTTTTTTAATATTAAGCTTCCCCAGCCTCTGTCATGTTTGCCTAAAAGTCATTATTGCTTCCAGCTGAGTGTCTGTGGAAGCCTTATTAAATGAGCAGTTCAGTTCTGGGAGCCAGATGACCTAGCCTCCAGTCTCTACTGTGGCTCCGCTGTCCCCACAACAGTGCTTGCTCCTCAGTAATGCATACAAGCAAGGCATGGGTCCATGTGGCAGCCTTATAGCCATATGGTGTCATGCTGCAAAAATGCTTGTAGTAATACCCAAACAACCTCTGACCTGGAACCAAAACCAGTTCAATAGGGAGAGCCTGTACCCAAGGGGAGCCCCATTGACTCCTGGTCTGATGTTCCCTAGTGGGGCAGGGAAGCGTGTTTTTCACTGACTTGTAGGAGTGAAAAAAGAATTGCGACCAGAATCTGATATATGCTTCCAACTTCCTCTGAGGGCTGAGGGGTGCTCAGCAACTCTCAGGATCTGCCCCTTCATTTGGAAAGTAGTAAGCAGAGAGGTTAGAGCTCTCATGCAGGATCAGTCCCTTCATTTGGAAGGTGGGAGGCAGGGGGGTTAGAGTTCAGCTGTAAGAAGAGAAGGTGACATGCTGGCATCTTATGCCAGGCAGCAAAGGGCACATTAGGATCTCATCCTGCTTGCATTATGCTTGTGACCTCAGCGGGCCTGTCCAGGGACGTTATTCCCTACGGTGGTGAATGACACCGGCTACATGCTGGGCACTTTCAAGCTTCATTGCCTTTAGTCAGTGCAGGATGAGGCTTGTTGCCTAGTAGGAGTTGTGGGGGTGTTTAGACTTACTGGAGTTTTCAAGATGGGACCCTACCAAACTCATGGCACGCAGGTCTCCTAACGGCTGCCCGTGATGTGCACATGCTTTGAACACCAAATAGGAGGTGAGGGGTTCTCTCCCCCACCGTGAATCCCTCGAGTCATCCAGTCATTTTGCGATAAACTGTCCACATTTGAAAAATCCTCCCTAACGAGAGGTCGCTGTGTTACAGCACTGACAGTGGAGAATGGGCTGAGGGCGGGGGGAGCTGTAATTTTTGCAGCGGACACTCATTTCCCTGCTGTCAGTCTTGGCCCATTAAAATTTGCCTTGTAGCTCTGTGGTGGGAAGTGTAACCTTGTGTTAGCAGAGTGTCAGCATCTCGCTCCGCTGCTGTTTACAGCCACGTTTGTCATCGTCGGTGCGGGATCAGCCTCTCCTTGAGTCCGGCTGAGCAGTGACACTGGCATGTCCCTTTCTGCTGCCCCCGGCTTTTGTTTGTACAGCCATCTCCCATAATCCTCTGAGCACTTGCAGAATTTGAATAGGATTGTCTTTTTGCAGTGACTCAAAGTGCTGGGATGTGTAAAAGACCTAATTACAGAGGACAAAACCTCTTTCTGAGAGGTTAAACTAGCAGAGCTCCCCTTTTCTCTTCTCGTTTTCTTTCCTTTTGTTTCTTTTCTTCACCCTGATTTCTCCGTTTTTCCTTTTTAATTTTAGTTTTTTTTCCTTTTCTCTTTCTTTTTCTTCTTCTTTTTTCTCTGTCTCCCCCAAGAACATGTTGGACACTTTTAAACATGCCCCCGTTACCTCAGAAGTGTTTCTGAATCACTTTCCAAGGTTTCATTGCTGCCAAGCCTACCCTAGCATATTTGAGGGCTGTAAAAGTAACGCATACCCCAGCTCCCAGTCTGAACCTGAGCTGGAGGAGAACCTGCAGAGGCAGAGCCCTGACTTAAAAGCACTTAAACAAGGGCCTTCCACATGTTGCTTAATTCTTCGTGCCACAAAACTTACTTGCTCCCCAGCTGCTGCTTTGTGTCTGGGAGAAGCACTAGCTGTAAATGTGCAAGCACTGGTTGTAAATGTAAATCACTCTGCTCTTACTGAGGTGCGATCTCTGGACTCGTGGCATGAGAACCAGGGTATTTTCTCTGTCCGCCTTAGCAATTCCATTTCTCCTGCATCTGCAGAACCATTTAGCTTCTCTCTCTCTCATTTTCAATGCGTTTTTTCCCCCTTTGTTTCTGGAGGCCAGCAATAGCTTCAGGCACTGGAACGTGGGCATTTTATTCCCTTGCTTTATGGGCTTCTGAAGCAGTGAGTGTAGAATTAGGTGGTATGTACCAAGACCCCAGGGTTTTCACCCACTTCTGGCCCTTCAGTCTTTAATCCTTTCCCTGCCAGGACTAGTAGTTGCAATACTTACGTTGCCGCTTCTATCCAAGGACCTCAGAGCACTGCACGGACCTGAATTCATTATTTCTTGTAACATGTCTGGTAGGTATGTCAGTGTTATCTCCATTTTACATAAGAGCAAACTTGGGCATCCAGATGAAGTGCCTTTCCAAGGTCAGAGAACTAGCTGGCAGTAGAAAAGAGGGGTCTAAAATTCTGGTTCCCCTCCCCATTGATTAGATCATTTCTGCATTAGGAACTTCACTGCGCATCTCTCTGTGTGTTTGGGAAGATTTCTGGCCATTGCATCCACAGTGCGTTTTTCATGTTAACATAGAGGGGACATTTTAAAGTGAGAGATGTGGTACTGACTTCTGCCTCAGACACTGAAAGCTGTTACTGGATTCTAAGCTCTCCTGAACATAAGCTGCAAGATGCAGTCTGTCCTGGAAACATCTGAGTTTTCCCTGAGGTGGCATATTTTGTTGTTGGAACACAAGGAGGATTCAGCTTCATTATTTTCACACATTGTCACTTTAGTTTGTCCTTTTCCTCCTTTTTTTAAAGAAAAAACAAACTATTTTTGTGAGAATTAAAAAAGAAAATGGAAAGGGGAATTTAAATCATTTTCCACAAGATTTCCCAAGCTCTTAATTATACAAGTCAATGTATCATCTCTTATATACAGTCAGAAATTCAGCAATTGTGTCTGGGCTTGATTGTCCGGAAATCACCTGAGGACTTGGTTAAACAAGGTGGTGTTGAGATATATTGTGACACCACAGTTAACTTGAAGAGGGTCATTCAAGGAACCTCTATGACAGTGATTCTCAGCCACACAATGTTAGTGCTGGTGGGTGTACAAGCTTAATTCACAGGATAAAAACAGAGATTTCAAATACAAATCCATAGCTGTGCAAAATCAAAAAACTGCTCTGATTTGTCCGTAGGCAAGAAAAGAGTGAAAACTAAGTGATATGGGGTGGTGTTTGTAGCTGGGTTGGTCTAAGGACATAGGCAGACATGGTTTGTTGGGTAGATGTGATATCTTTTATAAGACCAGCTAAATAGTTGGAGAAATTGTTCTTTGCAAGCTTTTGGGCCCGCTGCCTGAAGAAGGGTGTTTGTACCCGAAAGTTTGCAAAGAATATTTTTTTTTTCAACTCTATGGTTGGTTTAATAAAAGATATCACATTCACTCAAAACTAAGAGCTGGCATTTTCCAAGGGTAGCCTTGAGTCTGTCAAGGGCTGCCTGGAATCTAAAAAGGTTGAGAACCAGTACTCTGAGTTAAGACTTTTGCATCAGTGACTAGTGTGGGCATTAGGCATCTGCAGAGGTGCTCGTGTAGCAGGAATATACTGAATAATCCAGGATGTGCCAAAATTGTTCTCAGTGCAGATGAGCTGAAGCTTCAGGGATTGGAGAGTAACATAAACCTTCTTCCTGATGGGTTGTTGGTTTGTTTCTGGATCAGCCTGGAGAGGTGAGCAAGAAGCAGCCCAGAGATCTTTGTAGAATGAGTTGGCAGTCTGAGTCCAGTTTGGTGGTTCTCAACCTTTTTGGACTCAGGGCCTCCCTCACTAGGTTCAAGGAATCTCTCCATAACATTTGTGAATCGAGTGGACCCCATTTCAAAAAACGATTTACATATTACAATGCATGTACAGCCCCTCTACGTTTCTTGTAGAGGGGCCGCACAATGGGGAGGGGGGCATTGTCCAGGCAGGGACAAGCCTGAGTCCCTTATATCTTATCTGCTTAATTTATCTGCTCATCTCCTAACACCTCATGGCACCCTTCAAAAGATCTGGCGATAGATACCCCAAGCTGCCCTGACACCCCGGTTGAAAATCATAGGTCCAGTTCCTAGAGCAGAAGAGTACTTGTATGGTGTGCATTTTTAGTCCCTGTAGGCTCCCTCTGCAAAAATTGTGTTCAGTATTAGGTTTGCTGGGCAGTTGCACTGCCTTTCACTTTACTGTAGGTCTGAGTAGCAGTGCCAGTGGCTGACCTGACCTTGGAACTGGCTTTACCCCTTGCCCTGGAGGGAGTCCCTCCAGGACATGGCTGAGAGCCTGCCACAAGCCATGCATGCTGTTAGTGCTTTGTGGGGACACAGAACTTCAGTCTCAGGGGCTTTTTGGTACCTTTCTATGAACTTGAAATACTCTGAATCAAAGACTCTTGAGGTGTGGCTAGAGCTCGATCACTGGGTGAGTGCAGAGCATCTGGAAAGGGCAGTTAGATTCCTGGGTGCTCCAAGTGCCAGGGGTCTTGTCAGAGCTGTGTGAAAGCGCTGCTAAATTGGCAGAAATCATAGTAAATATTTATACTGGGTAATCCCTCTGAGAACAGAAACTAGAACAGCAGTGCAGGACTATACAGGCTTGCTTTTTCTCTCTCTTTTGGCTTGATTTGAGTGCCTGGTGCTGAGCAGCAGAAAAAACTGCATATTGCCTTTTCCCATTGTTAGTGTTGCTCACTTCCTTCCTCTCTAGACTAGGTTGAGGGACAGTTTCCCATGGGTTCCTCTAGAAAGAGGTTAAAGGCTTAATTAAAAACTCTGGGCACCTTTAGTTCTAGTTGATGCCACTGGTGCCAATAAAGTCTCGGACCCTGAATCATGTAAGCAGGCTTGTTGAGTTGAATGGTTAAAGGATGCAGGATTGGGCCCTAACACCATCAGGCTGCCAGCTCTTGAGTGTGTGCTCTGAAGCTGAACATAGTGGTGAGTACTCAGCATCTCTCAGGATTGGCTTCTGTGTTGGTGACTACTTTTGCTGAACAATTTGTGGAGAGTGCTAATTAAAGAAAAGTCTCTTGAAAAAGTTCCACTTCTCTGCATGTCAGGCTTCCTCCGTAATGTTACAGGCACTATCTGTCTGTGCCAGCCACTCCATGGGAAGCCTAAGGGCTGCCTAATGATAGGAAGTTTCCAAAAACCTTTCCTCTGTCTGCAACTGAACTTTTGAACGAATGCAAGGAAGGGATTTCCATTGAAAAACCTCCTACTTCGAGTGAAGCAACACAGCTCCTGTGAACACATGCACTGTTAGGACCCTTGGATATCTTGATGCACATTCCAAAATCCTCGCCGGTGGTTTGGGATTTGCAGAAGTGGGCGGCCTTTTCGGAAGGAGTTCTCAGCTTCTGAGAGCTGCTAGGAGAGACCGCTATTTTCTGTGGGACACCCCCTCTGCTACATTTTCTCCCCCCCTTCCCTCCTCCCATCTTTTATAGATTACAGTTAAAAACGAGATTTATGCTTGTTTGCTACACAAATTTTCTGTCTGCTGCAGTGGGTTTGTCCAGAGAGGCGGCCTACACTGAACGATTCTCTAAAAGTAAATCTATCCAGAGGGGATTCCCAGACAGCCGGAGTCAGTAGGCAACTAACTTATAGCCCCCAGCGAAACATTAGTCAGGATAATTTACCACTGTCAGCGAGAGAGAGACACTATCAGCTCCGTGACCTCGTGTACCGGCAGTAACCCTAATGGTGCGATAATGCTCCAGTTTGTTTGGGGAGTTCCTGGATTGCTTCTGTGGATTTGCAGTGCTGGAGAGCAATTTCATCAGGCCTTGCAGGGCAATAGCAGGGGGGTTTCAGTTCTGTTGGGCCATGAGAAGGGAGCCAGAGTTGTGTTGCTACCTTTTGCAGTGTCCGTGGGTTTCCTGCAGGGAGAATGCTTTAATTTATCAAACAGTCTTTTGTTGTGTTTGACCTTTTGATGAGTTTGAGGTTTTGTTGCTTTTTTTTTTTTTTTTTGCCTGGTTTTGTCTCTTATTGCTGAGTGTTCATTGACTTTTTCTGTGGTTCATGCAAAATGTACTCTCTTAATCTGTCGATTCCTTTTGCTCTGTTGATTTAGACAAATATATACGTACAACATGCAGATACAAATTTACTTACAGAGCATAGTTAAAGAGACATTATCAGGTCAGGTTAGGCTCCATATCTGAGATCAATAGGGAGATTTTCTTGAAATTCTTTTTAATCCCAAATAAAAAGTGTGTATATGTATATTTTTTTTTTAACTTCTCCTCTGCTCACTGCGTTTACAACCCAGACATCGCAGCATTTTGCTAGTGGATGAGAACTGGAAAGCTGCAATTGTTGTTGAATGTTTGCTGCAATCCCATGTTAGGTACCATAAATAAAAATCTACAGTAAAGGATAGTCCTTGTCCCAAAGATTTTACAGTTTAAAAAACAATTTCGAGCAGATGGATGAGACAGGATAACAAATAGAGTTAAATAGGAAGTGTGCAGTTCATAACTGCAGTAGCAATAGTGACTGCTCATCACCTCCCTTGTTAGCAGCTTGCAGAGTTTTCCGTGTGCATTCCTGCAGAGGTGAGTGTTTGAGGAATGAAAGCAACCAGATTTATTTTCTTTCAGGTGAACAACATTAGTGGCCACAAGTTGATTAGACTTTTAAGATGGTCTTCTGTGTATTTCATACTGAGAGGTGGTGTTACTAGCATAGGAAATTTACATTAAAAATGCTGCCAGGATCTTCTAAATTTGGGTGCCTACTGGAGGCATCTTCATTAGTGGTTTGACTTCCAGAAGTGCTGAGCTCTCCTATCTTGTGCTGAAATCTTCGGAAGCTGTGCTTGGTACCTCTAAAAATCATCCCACTCTTCCAGGCACCCATAATTAAATGTTTGGCCATAGCTTTTTTTTTTTTTTTACTGTAACTTATCTGACTGAGCTGAAAGTTTCTCTTTTAGCACGGTGAATTGCCCTGTGTTTATGTGATGCTTTTGAGGTGTAAAACGTTCCACACCTGCTAGGCATTTTTACCTCTTGAGTGTGGTTAGGTGCCAGCTTGTGATTCTGTGTCGCCTGGCAGCCTGGCTCCCTGCCTGCCCAGAAAGATCAGGAGCCCTTTGTTATGTGCATCCCAGCTGTCGGAAAGGGCGCCTATTAATTTTGCACAGGTGACGGCGCAGAGCAAAGAGGCGCCTGCACTATGCACGCTTTGGTAATAACGGGTTGTAGGATCAAGGTGAGATAATGGTATCATTTCAGCCATGCATGTGTGGGAATGTGCTATGTGCAGAGCAGCTTGCAGAGGGCAGCAGCTGCCCACAGTTCTTCCTGCAGAGAGAAGGAGAGAGACTCTGAACCTGACCGTGTGGACTGCTTTTCCAGTTTTTTAAAGTAATTTTTGCACAGGAGCCTTATTCTTCGGGGGAGTTGCTCGTCTCCAGATAGACTTGAAATTTTCCCTTGAGATTCTTTACTCTCCCCTTGCCATCCCTGAGCAATTGGACTATGGGGTTGTATTCACACAGATGATACCTGTATCGCTTTTAACTTCATCCAAGAGGGTTAGCCTGCTGACAACTTTTTTGGCAACCCTTTTCTTAACACCAGGCTGTCTTGACCCTGTGTGGCAGTAGCTCAGCTTCACACTGCAGTGGCCATGGTCCCCAAATAAGATAAATGTATAGGGAAAATGTTCACCTCTTTTCTTGTTTTTGGCTCCCTCTTGCCATTACTCAGGGAAAGTTGTATTCTTTCATATACCAGAGAGTGCTTAGTTCAGTTCCTAATGGACAAGTGTTCCCTTGCCATCATAGTTGACTCTCTTGTTAACAGCCAAAGCTTGAATGAGTAGCAGAAACTGAACTCCTGTCTAATAATGACAGCTTGCCATTTCAATAGCACTTTCCCTCTCAGATTCTCCACAAAGTAGTTAGGGCTTGTGATAGCTTTTCTGGCTGGTGAGTTGGTAATACCTTCCCTATATTAATGTTGGAGTAAGTGGGGCACAGAGGTGGGATGACTGGTCCAAGCATCTCAAAGGACTTTCCCTTAGGTGTGTTCTCTACAATCACTTTACTGCTGTAATGCAGCCACCCTGAAGTGGAGGGTAGTGCCAGGCTCACAAAAGTAGAAAAGTTAAGTTGAGAAAAAAACATGTTTGAGCATCTTAAATATTTCATCATATGGACTACTTCCCAGCTACTCTCCGAGCATTTCTGTGGTAGCTACAGCAGTTCCTTATGTCAGGACTTGTCAAACATGTCCGTGGAAAGATTCCTAGGTGAACACCTCTCTTGTCCCGGCTGAGTAGAGCATCTACCTTTTCCCACTCACAATCCTGTAACATCTCAGGGGCACTTATGGTAAGTGTTGATATGGAAAAGTGATAGCAGGGAAGCTAAATATTCATGTATTTTTATTTATTTTTTTAATTTTTTTTTATTATTATTATTATTATAAACGATTTAGCAGTTGGGAGCAAGAAAGGCAGCATCCTATGGCCAGCCAGGATCTCGGAGAGATGCAGTGTGTTAGATCTCCCCTTGGCCTAACTGGGACCATCCAGTGCAACCTGTTTCCTGGTGTTTTGGCAAATCTTATTTTCAAATGCCTTTGAGTGCTGGTGTCCCCTGGGAAACCATTTCACAGCCAGGAACTTTCTCTGCTATTCTGTCTAAATTTCCTTTGTTTAGGTTGCATCCTACTGCTCCTGTTTGCCTTCCTGTGCCACCAAAATGATTCCTTTCCTTCTTAAGCATCTGCACCCTTCAGATGTTTGCAGGCAGCTATCACAGCATTTCTTCCCCCCGCCCTCCCCCCACCCTGGTCTCTTAGCCAAGCTCGACATATTTAGCTCATTTAATCTTTCCTCATAAGTCAAGGCTGTAATTGACAGCTCTGACACGAAGAGTCGCATTGGTTACACACACTGCCAACAGGATATAAATACTTTCTGTGCAGTGATTGAGAATTACAGTCAAGACTGTGATGAGTCCTCCTCGCACCCTATTTTTGGCAACCCCTTGCTTAATGCCAGGTTGCCTCAACCCCATGCAGCAGCAGCTTGGTGTCACAGTCTATTGGTCAGGGTCTCCAAGTACTGGGTGTTTCTCAGACTGATGCTATTGGGTCAGTTGGGAGATGCAGTGTTTAAGTAGCTCAAGGATCCAGATGAAGCTGTGGTTTTCATGAGCGTGGCCTGTATGAACCCATGCACAGGGACTGGGCCACTGTGGGCCACTGTTCCCTCTAAGCTGTGCAGTGTGCGCAGGCGCGCTCATGCCGCACTGCCAGGCGTGCCTGAGCAGCCACGCACACTGCACAGCTTACAGGGAACACTGCTGTGGGCCATTCCCTCTGGGAAGGAAAAGAAGTTAAAACTCCATGCAGAGTGTTATTAGTACGACAGCTCCTCAGCTTTGAGTGAGGCTTGTCTAGCCAACGCAAAGTAAAAAATTCCAGCACTTGAACCTATTGCTCCCAACTTTCAGCTAGTGTATATGCATCCTTTGCACACTGTTGCATGGAGACTTCTAGGCCAGGCACTAACAGGCTTGTGGCATGGACATTGCTAGCTGATACTGCCAGGAGGAAGCTCCTGGTGCTGGCATATATGCTTGGCACAGCTATGAAGATATGCAGGGAATGTGCTAAGATAAATGGGAGCTTGGGGTAGTTGTTAGTGATTCCAGCCTCAGAGGTGCTGGGATGGAGGAAAGGTAAGTCAGGGCACACAGCTCTGTTTTCAGCTGAGCAAATTTTGCCAGTTGCCTTAGGTAACTTGTCTTTTTGTGTTTGTTGCGCTTTCTGTGAGAAGATGGGTACAGCAGACACTGGTGTTGGGGAGCCTGGAAGTTGACTGTCTGGGTTTTTAATGCTGTATTCTGTATAGCTTTGTATGATATGGCTTCCCCACTGGGACTAGTTCGCAAACATTACATGTATTATTGCAAAGCATGCAACATAAAGAGGGCATTTTATGAAAGGGAATATCAGAGGAAACATTATAGCAGAGACCTTTATAGCCTTTCCATTATTATGGTTTAAATCTTGACATGGTCTTTATTTGCAGTGACATTGGGACCAGTAAAGAAGTGTTGTTTTTTTTTTTTTTGTCCTCCCTCCCCCTTTTCTCCATCCCCTTTTCATTCTTTTCCTCCACATCCTGTCTGAAGCTGTGGTGCAGAGATATGTATCATTAAACATGCAAGCTGCCAGAGAGCCAGGTTTCGGTTTAGGTGGAATCAACCCCTTTTGACTCAAGAGTTGGAAACCAGATGACTCACTGTGATGCATGTTTGTTGTTTTAAGTAACTGTCATTTTGCAAAATATTGTCAAAGCTTCAAACCCCGATTTCTTTCTTTTTTGCAGGGGAAGGGCTGTGTGTGTGTGTGCGTGATTCTAAAAGTGATCCTGTTCATAACTGAGGTCTTTCCCCTAAAGACATCCAGAAATGGGGATGTTGGCAGTGCAGAAACTTGTAGGGATCCATTTTTCCTGCTATCTGAAAACATATTCTCCCGGTCAATTACTTGAAAAGCCCCCAGGTGCTAAACATCTGGTGGAGGTTGTAGGGCCCCTGTTTTGTGCTTGTGGTTTTTTTTTAATATATACCCAAAGGGACAGGTTTCTCCAAAGGCAAGCAAGCAGATGGTTTTCATTTGGGGAATTTTAAGGAATGAATATCACTGCTGCTTTATCTTGCTGATTTCTAACAACACGTTAGTGTTTCCACCTTCTTTCTTTTGTCTGAAGTCAGCAAACGTGGGAGCAGGTTAACAGTAAAATTCCATATCTTTTACATCGTTTAGCAGCAAGGAAAATCTGAAGAGATACCTAGAAATCGCTTTATTTTCTGGCAATCACAGCAGTCCCCCTACAGTAAGTTCGGTTTTAAGGGCCCCTGTTTTCTTTGTCTTCCTAATTCAAATGAATAGAAACGTACTTGCATTTGTTGAGAGGCAGGATTCTGATCTAGGTTAAGTCAGTGTAAATCTGGAGCTGCTTCATCAAACCAGGCTTATACCTGTATACAACTCCTTGCAGGAGAACAGAATTGGGCCCCGTTTGTGATAACTGCATATAGTTCCCTTCTGATCGAATCCATTTATGGTCATATATTTCTCCCTTGCTTAGCTTACAGCCCCCCACCACGTTGTTCCACAGCTCGCATTGTGTGTTCTGCTGAAGTTCCTGTCACAAAACAAAGTGTGGTGACGTAGCCCAGAGGGACTTACCGCAGCCGATTGCTTTGTGTTAGAAAGTGGAAAATGAGCAGCTAGCTTTAAAGGGAGAGTTTTGCGGTTGGTTTCACCTTTTTACATTGAGATGAGGCATCTCTCAGAATCGTGGTAAAACAGCACTAGAAGAAAAAAAGGTGCTTCTGTTACTCTGAAAGTTTGAAAAGGGATGCCGGCTTTTGGAGCAAAAGTCGTTTCATCCAATCATTCTAATCAGGAAAGAAATGCATCGTGCTTACTTCTTTCTTTCTTTTTTTAAGGGAATTTAATGCTCGTGAAAGGTCAGGAGTCAATAGCTCTGGAAACCAAAATCACCTCACAGAGTGTATGCAGCCTGGGTAGCAGCATTGCAAGCTTTGTATAGAAGGGACCACCCTCTCCAGGGACAAGAGCTGAGCTCAGTCTCTCTGGCCCATTCAGTGCTTGGCTTCTCTCGGAGGCTGCCAAGAAGGATGCCAGTTCCTCCATTTAGCTGACTATCGTATAGACCTTAAAAGGGAAGGTTTTAATATAGTTGGCTGCTATATAGACTGTTAAAGGGAAGTTATTTATTGGAGCTGGTTGCCGTATGGATTATTACAAGGGTGTTCTTTTAGCTGCAGCTGGTATATTGACTGGTAAATGCGCTGGGCTGTATTGCTAGTAGCTGTCATATTGACTGTTACAGAAAAGATCTGTATTTAAGCAGTAGCACTGCACTGGGATCTCCCAGGCAGGATATTAATGCTAATTCATCTGCTCACCCCCTGCTGTGAGTGTTATTTGTTTAAATCTGTAGAATCCCACAGCGCGTTTATATCCTCACTAGAGTGAGCTCCGCTCCCTGTAATTATTTAACATTATATGCTGATATAAATTGTAACAGTTAAAGAATGGTAATGAGTAGCAAAAAAACACAAACTTAACCTTAGAAATGGCAGAGTCAGCTCTTAAAACAGCAGCCAGCAACTTTCGCTGTTCTCTCGCTTTTCCCAAGTCCATGTGCACAGTATTGTGCATACATTATGTGTGTGCGCGTGTGTGTTCGTGCTCGCTCTGGCAACTGTGCCAGGCAAGGCTGTAATGATGCAGAATATACTGTGTTAGCTTATGCACACACACATAATTACATACAGTGACTACATGCAGCAAGTTCCCCTCTCAGCAGTTCAGTTTCTTGATGAGCTGTTTGATGGGTGATTGAGTTAGGGCTACCATATTGATGAAGGAACTGGAGCTGCTGGAGGTATCCCTGGGGTTCTTTGCAGGGAATACTTGTCCGAAGGTTAAGCTAACAAGCCATTGGGTGTCAGTGTTGCTCCATGGAAGTGCAGTTGGCAGTGGGGTATGCCTGGCAGCAAAAACTGGACCTAGTTTTGGGCTGCAAACGTTTTAAGTGTTTGCCCACAATTTTTGTATTAAATGTGTAGCTATGCCAGCATTCTCTGTGTGAAGACGGGGGCGGGTATCGGTGCAATTACATCCTGCCCGCCTGCACTCTTTGAGGTTGCTTTTGGCTACTGTAATATGCTTGGTCCCGACTGTCCTGTGGGGCAGCCACATGCTTTTGTATAGCTGCCACGTTCTACTCCAGAAGTGGCTGTGCTTCTGGAGCAGGTGATGAGACCCTGACTTTCATTTGTCAGTTGTTTTTAAAAAGCTGTGAGGTTTGGAGACAAAAACCTATTTTTATGATGTGTGAAACGACAGATGGTAACATGCCTTTTAGAGCTGTAAAGAGATGGGGCATTATTTGGGGTAGGATGTTGATGTAGAAAAGTAAGTCATTTTTATACCTGTAATACGTGGCAGTTTCACATGTGTTACTTTCAACTAGCTGAAAAGAGGTCCGTATTAAAACAGAAGTATTTAAACCACAGACGGCTGCTTTATCTGCTTTTAAAAAAAGCCAAGTAGGAAAGAGAGCAAAATGTGTAAAAAGTAAAGAACATTCACTTTGGAAAGACTCCTCGTTTTCCCCCTTCCTCCTTTTGATTTCAGGTGGGGAGTAAAAGCTGGCGTAAGAGGAGCCAAGCTTGCGCTTGATTTGCAGAGCAGCGTGATGGTCGGTCGGGCTGCGTTGGCAGCATGGACCAGTGCCAGACTTCACCACAATTCATACTGTGTCAGTTTAATAAATGCACTACTTAAATTATGAAATTACAAAAGAAAAAAGAGAATGCACTTATTCAGACTCTTAATACATTAAAAATAAGGCATTAAAACACTGACTTTTTTTTTCCTTCCAGAATCAATAATGGACAGGAAGGGTTGTAGACATTAACAGTCATGGACATTCAAACTCTTATACATAAATTATCTTAGAAAAATGCACATAAGACTTGAATAATGTAAATACATTAATGCATTTAATAATTTAAACATTAAAGCGCATGCAGGAATTTGTGGCAGAGGCTGTTCTGAGATAAGGAACGGTCCTGGAAGTTGTGTGTCCCAAGATTGATGGCTGGTTTCCCCTTGAGAAAACTCTCCGGGGAAGTTGCAGAGCGTAGCTACAGTGACCGGCTGTCCTGAGGAATCCCAAGGCGTTGGCCAGCTCTGCTGCTCCTCCACCAACTGCTTCCCTGCTCCTTTCCCCAAATCCCAATGTCCTGAAAAGGCCAACCCGCAACATGAACTCTGTTGTTTCTGTCTCCATAGCAGGGGAGCTTCAGTTTATCTGAAAACGGTGGGACAATGGCAAAGGAAAGAGAACATGTAAAAAAAAAAGCTGGACAGTGACTCCCAGGGCTGCTGCAACCGGGGGGAAGGTCGTGGCACTGTGTGGGGTGGGGCACAGGGCTTCCATGTGTGCTGGTGGGAGGGGGAATTCATTTCTTAAACTGACATATTCTGATCCACTTACTCGCCCAACCTGAGAGCCAGCCTTATATACAAGCAGTGTGAGCAATGAATTTGTGTCTCCCTCTTCTGGGTCCCCACATCAATTTGGGGCTTATCTGCCAATACGACATCCATCTCCAGGCAACAGTACCAGGGGAGACTGTAGTGCCTCCCTCCTGCCTCCCTTCAGCCTTGGGCCAGGTTAAACTCAGAGCTGTCTCTGGCTCCAGCGTACTGACTGTTTGCAGGCTTCTTCCTGTTTTCACTTTTGTCCTCTTTGCGTTGAAGCACCTTCATCTGCTAGAGCAGCATCTACCTGGCACACCTAAGTCCTCCTCGTGCCAAGTGTTTTCCTCGGGACTTTGAGCTGTGTCGTGTCTGGTGGTGTAATTAGCTTTGAAAGGTGTTGGAGCAGCCCCTTGTATCTTCCGTGGGTTTGGAGCCCAGCTGTCGTTGCCATCTCTACAGGAAAGCAGGCAGGCAATTGTTTTAGGAGGTCATTTGCCCTGTACAGTACCACTTACAAAGTTGCATAAGGTGTCCTGCTTAAGCCTGGATACTGAGGTGACAGATGTTAATAAAAAACAGAACGTAGCCTGGTTGTAAAGGGAGAGGAGTTGGACTGGTTAATTAAAGGAGCCTGGCACAGGGCACCTGGTAATTATTATAGATGCAAGAAATCTGGATTTCAAGAGGGCTATGCTCATGAGGAATAACAAGGAGGTGCCCAGAACTGCAGGCTGTGGGCAAGAATGCAGCAAAACCAGATTCTGGAAATCAGATTTTGGCAGAATTTGTTCAATTCCTCTTGATTTATCTTTTAAATGGGAAGCTGAACTTCTGCATCTATGTGTGTTTGCGTTTGAATAGGGGAGTGTGCGCACGCACATATGGGTACACACAATGCAGATTACATCTGAAGAGTTAGAAGAGCATGCTGTAACTAAAGCCAAGGGAGAGATAGGGAAGTAGATGCAAGAGAGACAGACTTTGCCTGTGAAGGGTCTGGAGCAAATAATTCCCTGCTGCTAGGCTGGCTGTATTGATAATGTATTGGTGGATCTTTGGGGAGAGGGGTGCTTGTGACCCCCCCCCCCCAGGATCTGCTGGAAGCTTGCTTCCAATGTTTTGTGGCAAGAGAACCCCAAGCAGGTGTTGTATTATCACACACCTCCTCTCTCTTGTTGAAAGTCTCAAGCTCCTTAAAGTCTCTTCACTTCCAGATGCCAGCTCTGCAGCCATCTGGAAGTTAAATCTATATGTTTTGCCTGACGGGAGAAGAATTGGAGAGTTGTTTCACTTCAGTCAGATCTCTAGATGGACCCAAGTATCTCTGTGTTAACTACAGCGGTTGGTTATATCAAGGCTTCTCAAATACATCAATGGAAAGATTTTGTGGATGAACACATCTCCTCGCCATCCCAAATGCATAGAGTATCTCTTCTTCCCTTTCACAACTGTGACATTCCAAGGGTAGCTATGGTGGCAGTCACCGACATGGAAAAGTAATAGTAGGGAAGCGTTAATGTATTTTAAGCTTTTAAGCTGCCCTGCTGACTGCAGGGTGGCAGCATTGGTCTAGTGGTGAGGGTGGACAGTGGATTTTAGGATACCCGAGTTCTAGTTCCAGCTTTGCCACCAACTTGCTTTGTTGCCTTGGCCAAGTCATTCTCAGGGCCTGTTTCCCTCTCTAAAAGATTAGGATGCTGGTGCTACTACTTTAAAGGGGCCTTGAACAAAAGATGCTCAAAGCAAAAGGGTGCATGTGACTAAAGAGGAAAGTGGCTTAAGCAGTGGTTAGGGAGAAATACTTCGAATTGGGTTCTTTTGCTTTCCCTGTCCCAAAGAGGACTGGGTCCTTGTGTGGGTGGAGTAGTGTTTGCAGCTCCTCTACCTGCAAGGGAGGGGCGGCTTAGGTGCTGGAGTAGGCATGTGCACCGCAGTGGAGATTGTAGTCTATCGTCTGGGCCCTGCAGAGGAGGAACTTGGTGAAAAGCTGCTCAGGATAGGAGCTCCAGGGGGAAGGAACACTAGGTTGGGGATCTCCCTAGGCTCACAGGGTTTAACTGCCACATTTAGCTGGATTTAAGAGGCAGAAGCATTTATAGCAAATCCTAATGCTGTGTCAAAGCCTGCTTTCCGCTTTGCTGGCTTTGTCTCCATGGGGGTATTGCATACTTTATCCCATTTCACAGCCTGGACCCTTTGCCCCCTGCTTAGGGGATTACATGGGGCAGAGATGTAAGAATAAAGGGAATCTTGGCCCTGCTTGCACCCCTTTATCTCTGTATCTCAGTGTATCTCTATCTACTGTCACAGGGGCCAACTTTCCTGCCCTCCAGAACCCTGCCCTGAGCTGCTGATTCAGAAGCAGGCAACGTCTTTCGGGCTCTTTGCAGAGTAAATGCCTCTTGCCTGCTCTCTTGGCACTGGGATTTCATCCCTGATTTACGGTGCTCGGGCTTGTTAACGGCCCTTGCCTGCGCTGGGCACAGTAGTGATGGTGTGAAGGTTATCGTGTACATGGCTTGGCCATTGCCAGAAAAGTGGTGAGAGGGTGGATGTCTGGAGCAGCTGCACCTGCTGGGAGGGGGGAGGAAGAGGAGGAATAGCCCTGCTCTTCTGCTGAGCCTCTTGTGGTGGGATGAAGGTTTTGACAGCCTAATTTGGCATTTTAGGGAAGGATAGAACTGAGCAGAAAGATTCCCCCACCCACTTCTTACAGCCCAGCTGTGACAAACTGACAGATAATTAACAAATCAAGGCCTCCTATTAGTCTTGTCCCCAATGCATTGAAACAGCTCCTACATTACATGTGTCCTTTAGCAGATGCATGCACATTGTGGCCACTGAGGGTGGTATTCAGAATAGCTTCAAGGAAGGGGTTTAAGGAGGTGTCAGTGCATTGTCAGGCATGGTAGATGTTGTCTGCCAACTGTGATGGTGCAGGAGACGACCCCGGAAAGAAGCTGTGGCCTTGCTGCAGAGAAACCCCTTCATTCATAAAGGGTGTTGCTATGGGGTATCTTTTAGGAACCCAGGTTCACATGACAGGAGGGGACCTCCTGAATCAAAGTCGCTGGTTTTCACAGTGAGCGCTATAACACCAGTCCATGTGGCAGAGATTTGCACACCTGAGGCTAACAAGGATTGCAAAGTCTATATGCCAGCAGCAAGCTTGATGTGCAGTAGAAATTAGTGGATCTTTCATATTATGGCTTTCGTATCTGTCTGTAGGCAGTGTGCTCTGAAGCATTCCTCTTCCTCATTTCAACTGCTGGAACTCTGTATATCCCCTCAAGCCCTTATTTTTTTTGCCTAACGTAGAATGGGTCACTTCTCATTCTCCTTCCAGTGAATTAGAGTTCCTGCGTATACCGAGATGTAGGTACATGCAGCCACTGATTCTATGACACATGTTGGAGCAGAGAGAGACCTAATTGCATCAAAGCCACTCTTAGTTCATGTATGTGGAGCCCATCAAGCTGAAAGCATCCAGACAGCATCTGCTGTTATCAAATCACTCGTGAGTCCAGCTAATTAAAATAGAGCTTCATTTTTCTGAACCATTGTTTGGCAGGAATTCGAAACAGGTCTAACCCAATTTCTGCGTGTTTATGAGCCTTTATTATATCAAAGGTACTTTTCTGTAAATGTACAGGGCAGCATTAAATGAATTGATCCACACTGTATCACTGTAGATGCACTATGGACTTGCTAATGATTTCTCTTCCAGTTTTTTCCAGATATACTCCAGAAAGCTTGTTTTCTTCCTCCACCCTGCTACCCTCTTCCTCTCTCTTTCTTATTCTTGCTTTCCCTCTCTCACAAAAGACAGTAATCATCTTTGTATTTTACCCTTCCATGCTTCCTTCGGTCTACGGGGATTTTGTTGTATTATTAAAACATTTGCACACTTGCAATGCAGAATAACGGCAAACTTTATGCTCTAAACTAGCATCAGAGGTCTCTCTTTCTCTCTACCCGGGTTCTTAAACAGTGCCCATCACCACTAAACCTGGGGGTGGAAGACTGCTGAATGCTGCTATGTTGAATCTCTTTGGTATGGTGTGGGTTTTTTTTTTTTTTTTTTAATTTAAACTCTTCACAGAAGAATCTAGAGGTATCACATTCCTCATCATAATTTGTTACATACCAAACATGTGGGGGTAAAAATACACAAGAATGTGCTCCCTGAAGGCTGGTTGTACTCTTAGGTACCTGGAAGCTAAGTCATGAATATTCTCTGCAGAAAGACAATACCACACATAGGGCCATTCGGTTCAATATATATGAGCCTGGGTAGCAGCCCAGTGGAACGGTAAGGGGAGGAAATAACTATTTTCTAGTTCCAGATATTTACAACCAGAAGTGTCCATATGACATTCTTAAGTCTTAAGTTTAATTCTGACTAATGGGGTGAAATTAGGGAAGGGAAGTTTAAGGTTAGCATCAGGAAAACTTCCTGACAGTGTGATCTATTAGACTGTGAGATAGTTAGGGAGCTTGGGACTGTTAAAAGAAGACTAGACAGAGCATTAAAAATAAACCGCAGCGAACGATTGTGTGCTAGCTGGGAGTGAAGGGGGATGACCTGTTAGGTTTTTTCCTTCTATAATTTCTGTGATTCTGTGAGGTTTTTGATGATCGAAGCAGTTCGGGAAAGGCTGCTGCATTTAAGTGCATGTGTCCATACTGGAGTGGTTTGCCTGTGTGATCATCCTTTGAATTTCAGCGCACTGTATTTTGCATTTAATGCGATCTGCCCCAGGTGTATAGTCAACTCCTCTGTGAAAAGCTCAAAGACAGCATTCAGGAATTGGTATGGGAAGCAAGCATAATGTTTTGCTATCAGTAAACAGTCTGGGAAAGCTGTAGTTAATGTGGAGGGGGGGCACAGACTGCAGGTAGTGGTATCGCAAACCCACCCTATAATGTTAGACACAGAGTAGCTATGATAGATATCTCAGGACATCTATCCCCGCAACATTTTCTGGATCTAGCAGCTGATCACTCGGCTAATGCCAGGGTGGGGGCAGAACGAAAGTGCCAAGACCAGAAAAGGTTTGATGGGCTCCATGGCACTTGTGTTTGCATTCACTGTTCATGTTGCTGCTGGAAAGAACCACTTTAATCCCACTATTCTTACAAGAAATGCTCTTTCCTTTTTTGGTTTCAAAACAAAAAAAGTCGAGCGTTTGGTTTGAGGATCCAGAAGCCCAGGAAATGCATCTCTAGGGCTCCTCGTCAATTTGGGGCCTAATGAAATATAGAAAATACTCAATAAAAGCGCCTTGATTACTTTAAATGTTTAAATGTGGAGTTTTTAGCCATCAGGTTAATGTTTTTGTATCATTTTTTGATTTGATTGTAAGCACTTTTCCAGGTATCTCTGCCACTAGAGCGCTAATTGGATTTCCACAGATAAATGGTGCTAGCTGCAGCCCTTACATCACTGTGTTTTTACTTCATCATTATTTTATTTGTTTTTACTGTAAAGGTTAATAAATCTTTGTGTATTTAAAGCATGAAGCAGGACAGGCTGGCAGCAAAGGATGACAGCGAGAGGGACAAAGTTTCGACAGTACTTTCTAAAAACTGAAGGTTGGAAAGAGAAGCATTCAGGCCCTTTGCAGTATTTTAAAATGGGCAGCTGGGTGTGTTACTCAGCCAAGCAGCGATCCATAATCCTTCAGATAAAAAGCGTTGATCTCTACACTAGTTTTCAGACAGAGCTTTAAGGCATTTGAATTGGGTTACCATTGATTTTGGGTGGGAAGGCCACTGAGTAGTACCAGTCTGTTTAGAGAGAAATATGTGGAGTTTTTTTTTTTCTTTCCCTAAAGAAAATTGGAAACCTTTTAGTGCAAACACACCTGGGTACCCCTAGATTACCAGGAGGGTCGATACAAAACCCAGTAATATACTAGGGCCAGGGAAGTAGAAAAGATCAAGCTACATTTCTTTTGTCACAAAGAGGAGGGAAAAATAGCTCTGAATGTTGAGCTGACGCCCCACAGCAGCGTGGTCCTGGGTTTTCAGTGTTTGGCCAGTGCTCTGCAAAAGCATGGACCAGTTGTTGTCACTTAGCTTTACCATAATATGGACCAAGCGTTCATTGTGGACGTTGATGCTCTCTGCAGCATTTATGTAGGTAAAGGCTGGTAGTGGTTTTCTTCCTGAAGCGGGTAATTGTTTATTAATTTTTTAGTAGGCAAAAAGTGTAATTGTAATAATCCCTGACGTGCTGACTGCTCCAAGTTTGAAGAAAAATGAAAACCAGAAGCCACGTTGTTTTTGCTGTTTCCATGCTTTGTATGTATCAAAACTGTGTGGGGCAGAAGATTTCAAGGATCAGCCTTTGTAGTATTAATTCCCTTGGACATCTGAGCTTGATTTTTGGATGGTGGGGATTTGCTAACGGGTTTCTAGGTGGATACGGTGCATCTGTAATGGTAGGGTCTCATCTCGGGTATACTGTGATTATCTATCCGCTTGGTTTTCTTTAAGAAGTGAATGTACCAACCATGAACATTTCCAGATTAATCTTATGGGAAAATGAATTCGTCTTTGTTGAATATTTATGGTGTGGACAGCAGCAGTTCAAGCATTCCCCATGCTTTTGCCCCCCTCCTGGAGTCTGCATCCTGGAAAGGTTAAAAAGGAAGTTCAGTTTCCCTTAAAGCTGCTCACAGAGGATGCTACTTCTGAAGAAGCATTTTTGTGATGTGGACACCTGTCCTCTGGGAACAGAACAAAGACTGGTGACATGGCTGAACTGGCATCAATCAAATTATCCCACCAGCCGCTTGACTCGGATCAGTCAGCTCTTGTCAGCCACATTTTCTGACCCACACTCAGTTTTCTCTTAATAGGACAATTAACAGCAGCAACAAAGTGCAGTCGGCCTAGTCTCTGTTACAATGTGTATTGCGTTTACCATCCAGGAGCCTGGTTTTGGACCAGTGCTAGGTGCTGTGCAGATGCAGAACAAAGCAGTCAATCTTTGTCACAAACAACTTACACTCCAAGTAAACGTTAAATTTATATTGAGGTCTTTCAGTGGTCTGAACCCCTCTCTTCCCAGCGCCACTTCCCAACTGTTGTGCCTTGCATGATTTATTGTGCACCTGTCAGTATTTCCAGCCTCTCAACTGTTTCCACCATCAAACCTTTTGTTTGCCAGTTTCTTATAGCAACGCAAGCTCCTTCGTCTATTCCTGCATAGATTCTCTTTGAATTTTCTGAGATGCGGGCAAAGGTACCCATGGATTAATTAATTACCTTCAGGTATACGAATCCCAGCTACAACCCCATTATTTTTGCTTCAGTCTCATCGTTTTCTGTTATGACAAAGAAACACTTGGTTACTAGACTCCTTCAGGCAAGAATTAGAGGGTCCATCAAGAAGAGTTCTGCATAAAGTAGGTTCATGGAGTTGTGGATTGCTGATTCTCCAGTGCACAAGAGTTACCTCTGTTGCATACATATTTGGTGGCGGCTTCCAGAAATTGTGTATATTTTAGGTTAAATTCAGGGGAATCTTGAAAGATTTACGAAATCACAGGGAGCTAAGTTTATCTGAATAATTCTTTTGTGCTGATCCATCTATCTCGGGCGATGAGCCTTTCAGAATCCAACATGCCACGATAATTTTACCACTTGTGCTTTGTCTTTATTCATGACACAAGCCTTGTGTCCCCTCTACTTAATCATCCCACAGTTCAACAGCACGTGAATGGAGTTCCACTAGTCCTCCTCTGCCCTGCACTTAAAAGAACAAGGCAATATGTTATTATTGTTTCCCCCCTCTGCACATTTGAAGGTACTGTAGCTGGGATAAAAGGGACCATCTTTTAAAGCTGTCGGAACTGAACTCTTTGAGCATGGCAGTGGGAAGGAGTGAGAGCTGAGGGGTGTTGCCATCAGCTGGCCCTGATGACTGTATTATACATACTTTTAGTCCTGGAGTCACAAAGCAGTCTCACGGTTGTTCCCCTGTAGTGAGCATCTTGGACACTGAGTCATTACATTCCTTTGGAGTGATTCAGCTTAACAGCTTGACACTTTCATTAATTTTACAGCAGAGAGCCACAGTCTTCTCTGAGCTACCCTCTGCAAAAAGGATAGGTTTAAAGGGAACCAGAAGATGAATTAATGGGGGGGGGGGAAGGGGGGCTACTGTAAAGAGTTACAAAATGGGAGACTGTGTAATGAAGAAATCAAATCCCTCTCCCTATTCCTTGCATCTAACCCCTGCCCCATTAGATCAGTTCCCTTACCTGTACTTGGCAGGCTGGTATCGCCTAAACTTTGAAGCTGGACCCTTCATCTGTTTCCTGGGAGCATGGGCTTAGTGATCTCTGTCTACCCATAATGATCCAGCACTTTCAGCATTGAGTTTATCTCAGTTTTCTCCCTCTAAATAGGACTTCAAATAATTTGCTGCTGGTTGGATTTCAAAGCAGTGGAAATGGCAAATGTCATCTCTTTTTTTCCCCCCATCGTGTTATATTTCCTTTGGTGGCATCAGCAATTATAGGAAAGCTGCTGCCTAAATCAAGGCAGAAACACAGGAAAAAGGGGGATTTCCAAAGAATGATTATGTATTTAGCACGTGTATTTTTCTTCTAGGTGGGGGACAAAAGGAATATGATGCTGTCCAGAGTCGTCTTCTGCCCCTTAAAAATGCTCTGATACTTGCACCCTAGAATTAAAGGCGTTTGCTGCTTATTGACTAATCTTGCATACTGTGGTACCACATGTTGATACCACTCTAATTAAAGAACTGTTAGTATTTCTTTAGAAACTGCTTTTCTTGGCATTGTATTGCTTGTCTGTAAAAGTTTAATTTTGAGTGGAATTGGGGACCACAAATTTTCATCCAGATGACAGAATCCTTTCTCAGGGTACAAAAATGCATCTGTAGAGCCAGACAGCACATTCCCTTTGCGTGTATATATACACGTGTATGCATGCACATATTGACAGTCTGGCAGTTTTTTAGGTTTGCGTTTCTCTTAAAATGTGTGTCCTGGTTTCCAATGCTATTTTATTTTATTTTCTGCAAATCTAAAATGGGCATTGCTCTTTAAAACAAGTCAGATTTTGGCAAGCAGTACATTTAGGTTTTAACCAGACCCAAAAAAACTTTAGATGGCAGAGATATTTCACTCTGAAAGGTGGCTGCTGCACAGATGAAGTTGCTACTTTTTCATAAGGGCTTTTACTCCATATATCACTGTGTTTTAAGAGAGACTTGGGTCAATAATACCATGCTTTAGAATTCCCTAAATACATATTTACACAATAGACCTTAAAATATATTAGTCCATCATGTCAGCTCCTGTACACTTCTATCAGGGATGTTTTATGTCCCTAACATATGATACAATAAAACTTTTTGTATAGCATTTTTCATACAAACCATACCCTGAAATGCTTTGCAGAACTAAATAATACATTTACAAGGTTAAAATTTTAAAAGCTGAAGAGCGGAGAAAAGTTAAGATATGGATGGGAAGGAGAAAGGAATTTGAGAGGAAAATCGGAAACCAGATGGAAAATCCATGGGGCAGAGAGATGCAGGAAGACTGAGTCCTGCTGCAGGGGAAGCTTGTAGACAATGGTGAGGCTGGGTGAACCGACGGGGACTGATGCTCATGTGAGCAAGGAGTGTGGAAAGGCCAAGCCATTCCTATCAGCTGGAGGATATGTGAGGTGAGTCCAGAAACAAAGCTGGTCAAGCTGAGGATCAGGTGGTCCCATTTCTCCTTATGTGAGATGAGAATAAAAATCGAGGAGGAAAAGAGAATCAGAGGGAAATAGACTCATGAAGCATATCTAGATAGCTACAGGGCTTTGATTCAGAACAGTGGGAGTGGGGCAGCAGGGGACACAAAAGATTTTGCAACTTCTTCCTTTTAAGTCGTTCCATTGTACTTCGACAGTGCCGTGGGTCTCAGCTCAGTGGAGGTTGTCCCCTGCCTTTGACACTGGCTGGACACTGAGGAGAGATGAAGACATCTCAGCTGGGATTTTTTACGGCTTTATTATTGATTTTTTTTTTTTTTTTCCTTTTTCTTTTTTTTGGTCACCCTCTTAATGTAAATTAAGCAGGGCTTTTTTGTATGTGATAATTATAGATAAACGTATTTAAAGTAGATCTGAATTTTGTAGTCCTCGGGGAAAAAGAGGAAGAGTAATTTTTCCCCCCCGTCCCTGTCATATGTGCGTTTTAATGAGCAATTTTAAAAAATTGAAAATAAAAGAGGAAAATGAATAGGTGTTGAACCAGCCTGTGATATGTAAATGCCAACTAGTAATTACCTAAAACCTCAATTTTCTTTCTGTTTCATCTTGCAAAACATTTCATTTCCACTGAGTGAAAACACTTAATTTGGGCTGCGTTCGGTGGCGAAGCCTGCGCCTCCCCCGGGCCTCGGCTAGGGGGAGTACTGGCTCTGCTCTGGCACAGCTCCGGCAACTTTGTCCAGCCCAAGGTTATTCCTCTTGTGCCACCCGGGTGGTTTTTCTTGGAGTATCAAATGGAAATCCACCTGCCCACCTCAACCCCTCCCCACACTCGCCTCTAGTTTCAGGGGGCCTTGCTCTTCCCAGTATTATTGCGAGCTAGGTGATAAATGCTTCCTTGGCATATAATCTTTTCTACCTTTCACCTGGTTTTTATTATGTTGGCATTCTTGGGTTAGATTTCATTCACAGAACTCTTTCTAGTGGGTCCTCGGGACTTGGGATTTCAGATTTTATTACCCTTTCTTTAATCTCCCTTCACTGCTTTTGCTTTCTTTTCAGTTCAGGATTCCTGATTTTAAATCTGACTTGGGGCTTGTTTTCTTTCTTTCTTCCCTATCTTCTTTCAGATTATGGAACCTGCAAAATGCTTTGCCTTTCAATTTTCTTTATCCTCTGCTTGAGTGAGATCTTTTTAATGCTGTCCCACAGAAGTTGTGAGTAAGTTCACACAGGTTCCTCTGGTCCGGTCACTTTGGGGAGCTACCTTTTAATACACGATTGTAGAGATGCTACAGAATGAGGCCCCATTCTCTCGGGGGGGGGGGCTTCTAGGTGCTACCACCCTGGAAGTAATTCCAGGGTTTCACTCCAGTTAAAACGAGAGCTTTGTGCATCAGGTAAATGTAAATTAGTGTCTGCGTGCGTTTTTTCTCTCTTGTGGTCTACACATACCCTGATTAGAAAGGACAAGCAATTTTTGGAAGGGATAAATCTGGTCTCCTTGCCCCTGAACCCTGACTTAGGAAAAGGTGGGGTTTGCCCTGGGAACAGAAAGCTTGGATTACAGAGCTCAGTATGTGCGTAGTGTCCCAGGACCCTGACTCGGAGAGAGCTCTGCCTGGAATCTCAAGGAGCAGTGCCTCTTTAGTGAGATATATAGCTTCATAATTAGCCCCTTGCATTTTTTCATGAGTGCTAGCATCAGCGTTCTATGATGCGTTTCCCTGATTAACAGCTGCTTTGCAACTATTTCCTTGTGCCACCGATGACCATATTTGTCAAGCTAGTCCTGACAGAGCCCTGATTTCTTACTAAAACGCAGCATTTCTGTTTGAAAAGGTTCTCTTGCTCATTGCAATGCCAGGCTTTTAAGTCAGCCCTTGTTAAAACTTGGGTTGGCTTTAGCCTGACGCTTGTTAACAGGATTCTGGGTATCTCCTTTGGAGTAGGAGTGCAGAAGCCTTTCACAGACAATTTAATCTTCCAAGCCTTCCAAACATAGAGCTGTATGCTTGGGGGGGGGGGGGGGGGGTGTTGCAAGAGGCTAATGTATTGATCAGTCCATTTGCCCTGTAGCCATGGCTTTTTACCCTGGCTAAAATTGATTGGGTTTTTCTTGTTGTTTCCATATTATTTTTGTTAATACACTCGAAAAAAATTAATTTCAACTTCTTTTACATACATCGTATATATTGCCAGTGTTGATTGCTTCCGCACATGTAATGTAAACTGTCTGTGCATAGTTCATGGCCTGTGCCGCCTGCGCTTAATGAAAAGAAGCGTTGCATTTAAACAGACAGATCCGCTCAGAGGGACAAAATATCACCTCTTGCAGCATGTAATTCAGACCCAACCTTTAGTTCACAGGTCATCTTGAAGTCTCACTCTGTCAACAAACGCTGTTTCATAATATCCCACCGAGGGTTCCCAGGGTTAGGGAATCTAACGGAGCTCTCATTCACTGCACCCCTGACGACTCTTGCGTCTCTCTCTTTATCTGCCTGCATAGTTGTGAATGTTCAAGCTGATTTTTTTTTTTTTTTTCTTTCCTTTCCCCCTGGATGTGGGGGACACAAGCACTTGTCCCTGCGTTGTTCTTCTGAATACGAGTGGTTTACTTTGTTCCTGCAAGCAGCTGAATAAGCAGCGTGGGTTCCTTGGGTAACAACCCTGTTTCTGAGAATGTAATAACAATGAGGGCTGACCTCACCTTCGTCACAAATGCTAGCGAGAAGCAGTTTGGGGGTGAGGGACCTTGGCTGCAATGTCAAAATACAGTGCTTTGGCCCAGAATTTCCCCAGCTTGTTACACTCTCACAGCATCTGCAATAAAGTTCCTGTCTCTGTTTTACGTCTCTGACGCTGAGGCGGAATATTTGGCCTGAATTTATGTAATTTGGCCAGGCACAAATATAACCCATGGATAGTCGCATTCATCTTCTAATTAGAAAATCAAATGATTAGGCAAGATCTAATGCAGGGTTCTCCCCTCGCTATTGCCATTCAAGAGTGTCTCTCCATATCATTCCCTCGATGCAGAAGGGCTGGTAGGATAGCAAGTTTAGGGAGTTAATTCCCTTTTAACAACTGAACACAATATTTTTTCATTAAAAATAATAAATGACTGTGATCAGATGGGTAAATGTGGTCTCTTGGCTACTATGAGCTTGCAATCTGATATAAGAGGGGTGAGGTGATGCACGCTGCTTGGCAATGTCCTAATGCTAGAAAAATTTGGTCAAGTGTTACAAATGTTACAGAAATAGTATGGAACAATAAGTTACCAGCTGAGTCAGAATTATATTTGCTGCATGATTTTTCATCTATACCCAGGACTGCAAAGTGGGGCTTTTTTTTTTTCTGTCTTTTAAAGGACTGCATTCGCCCTTGTTTGTGCAAAGAGAATCCTTAGAAGATAGAACATCCTCGTGCTGTTTTTTAAAAGATTGGCACGCTGACCTATCCAAAATGATTTCATAAGTCGTTTATATAAAGAAGCTGTATTACCCAAATAAAGATATTTCAGGTGAACAAGTGGGGAGAGCTCTTGAGGCAGACATAAATTTAAAGGAACGTGAGACTCTGTGAAAAGGAATTAACAATTTGGGGACTTGTTTTTTTTTTTTTGTAAAGTTTGCTGCTGGCTGGTCATTTTATTTTGTTTTATATTTGTGACCTTTAGGGGAAGAGAAGAAGAATGATACAGGAAAGAGCTTAAACAACTTAGTCCTTGAAGGGGAGATTTATTTTTTTTTAAATGAATCATCTTGAAATGTTTACATTTTTCTAAACAAAAGTGTGTTCCAGTAAACAGTGACAATCAATAGAACATTAAAACGGGTCTGTTTAAAATGACACAAGAAAAAAGTACGGCATTATATCTTACAGATTTAAAAAAAAAATTGGTACCATTCATATATGAATCTTAGACCTTACAGAATTTCAGGTCTCCAAACCTTTTATGCGACTTGCCTCTGTTACTAGTTTGCTGAATGCAGGGGGGAACCTGCAAGAGTTCCCAAAGAAACAAGGAGTTATTGTAAAAAGGAAAGTGTTTTGATATGTTCACACATCTATGTGTCTGCTTATTTGGGCATTTTTTCTTATTCAGCACATTATCCTAAAGTTATTAGTTGGTGCGCTTTATGTTTCTGCATCCGGCTTAGTGATGTCAGTACCGTTTAAATGTGCGATTTGCCTATCGCCTGCATTTCCAAAGAGACAGATCAAGTGCATGTAAATGAGATGAAAATGTACTTTATGTGGGGTATTCTGCTGTATTACTTTATGACTGGAAATTATTGAATGCAAACTTACCAAAAAAAAAAAAAAAACCAACCCACCCACCTCTGCTCATTTTCCCCCCACTTGAAAGTATGCCGGGACTTTGTCAAATTCCCGTTAAAATAAATATGTCAATTTCATCTCCCCTCCAAATTCATTTATCATGCTTTTTTAAAAGGTGTTTTCTGCTTTACCTGATGTTTAAATTGGATTCGCTCGTTTATGCTGTTCTTTGCTGTATCCCCCACGTTTTTCTTAAATGAATTAGTAATGACAGCGTACTCCATCATACCCTCTCTACAGCCACTTTAAGGGAAGCCTGGTGATCTAAACCTTTTAACCTATTAAAGATGATTTTCCCCAATTGAATCAGACCCACCACAGGTGTAATAACTAATCATTTAAACTACACCTGCTATTATGTATTTTTAAGCCATTATGCGTGTTGGATAGATGATAATTCATGTTTATTGCATTGTCCAATGGATCCGTTTTGCCTACACTAGCCTGATTAATGTATTTAAAGAAATAAGAGATGCAATTTAAAAAAAAAAAACCCCAACACAACATTGATGGAATGCACTGAGTACATTGAAAGTGCCATTAAACCCATCAGAACTTTGCTCTCTGACCAGAAATGCATATTTCAGGGGCTGGATTCAAAAACAAGGTGGAACTTGGTCATTTCAATATGTGTGTTCTATTTTTTTCCCTTTTTACCATGGAACATTTTGAAAGCCTATTTAGATCTAAACTCGAGAAGCTTCATTGTAGCTTGAACTCTAGGAGACCTGCAAATCCTTTCTTTCCTCCTTTGACACCTACCATACCTTACAGGGAATACAGATGCCGTCTTTCAGGGATGGGGAAAAAAACACCCTTCTCCCCCTTATTTATGGAGGTCCATTTTCTACTGAACTGGAATGAAGTGATCTCTCACCTGTTCATATAGATGTGTATATCTCCTAAGTATTGTTTGCTTCAGGCTGGTTGTTCTCCTCTGTGCTCCATCCAAAGCAGTTGCCTTTTTATAAAAGCATATTAGCTGTTTACCCCAGCACAGAAGGAGATACCATGTATGGAACAGGATGGCTTGGATTTAATAATGGGACATGGAAAGTGGTCCCTAGATTAAATTTAGTCCGGAGTGGCATGGACCCGAAGTTACTGTGCTCAGCAGACTGTGTGAAAGGAGTTGGTGGCCTCAGCTCTGCCCACTTCACCAGCAGGACCATTACAATTATCAGTCACAAATAGGCCTCCTTGTTTATAATCCCGTTTAGAAAACCAGGGACCAAACGGGCCATGGGAAGTGAACTCTGTCATCCTTAAAGCTGATTCCTCAAGGAAGAGAGGAGGACAAGAGTATCTGCAGGAATTTGTCTCTGTGGATAGAGAGCACCTCTTGCTGGCACTAAACTCACTTTAAGAGAATGCAACTGTTGTGTGTGCCAGTCAGCATCATTCCAGCTCTTTCACTCTGTAGGGCTGTATGGGTCCTGAGTCCTAAGTTGCCTCAAAGTTCCTCTTCTGACGTGTCAAAGATACGGTCAACAGGCTGGATCTGGCCCACAGAACCCTATCATCAAACCTGCAGTCCTTGTTGTGTGTCTTGGATTGGTCTGGGGCATGCACTTCATGCTTGGTACAGGGCCAGTTTGGGGTGCGTGCTGCACGTGGCTCCTGTGCCAGACCACCTCTGCACTGGCTCCAGCGTGCGGGGGTGGTCTATAGGTCTGATTTGGCCCACGGACCAGCTCCATGCCCCTCCGTATCCTCGGTCTGGGAAGGCAGATGAGTTTGATATCCCTGTTCTAGAGCACGTCGGTGAAATTATATTCCTTAGTTCAGAGTTTCATGTGCAGTCCACCACAGTGAAGCTTAAAGCTGACATGCATTTGTATAGGTAAATTGCTGGAAATTAAAACTAAAAATTTTTGGTGCCTTTGGTAGGGTATTGTGACTGGGGATGTGGAAAATAACCTCCTACCTACAAATGACAAGAGAGTCTGGCCTATTGCCTGCAGTAGGTACCACAGTGGAAGAAATGGCAGCAGCCTCTTAGAATTCAAACAGAGACGTTGGGTTAGGCAAAGGTTAAAACATCAAAAGTCATCTGCCTTTCTTGTGCTCAGATAGCTCTAGACAAGTAGACTACATCTTGGCATGGAGGACTGCTGGTTGTCTCCTTACTTGCAATAGACCCTTGAATTTTTTCCTAACACCCTGCAACAATCTCAACTGCTGCAAACCACCTGTTATGCCTCAGTGCTGTGCCTCATCACTCCTGATTGTGCTTGTCCACGTAGCTAAGGATGGCACAACCTGATTCTTGGTCACCTCTGAGCATCCAAATAGAGACTCTGCTCGTAGCTAAACAGGGTTTCCTCTGGGAAAAGAGGTTTGGGGAGAAATTTTTCTTAGTTGAAATACCTGTACCATTCTCTCCAAGCTGGAGTTGCAGGTACAAACATTTCCCAAGGTTGGATCAGCTTTTGTCTGAAGCCCATCTGCATCTTGTACAGGATTTGATAGCTTGATGCGCTAGTTCAGGGTGTGTTGTTTAGAATTAGGATTTTACATGTTCCTGACTCAGAGCTTGTCTCTCTTCTGTTTCTCCAATCCCCTCACCCTAATCAGATCGCAACAGCAGTGAAATTTCTACAAAACTCCCGGGTCCGCCAGAGTCCGCTGACAACCAGAAGAGCATTTCTTAAGAAGAAAGGTATGGAGGCATCAATTTCATTCTCTCTTCTTGGCAAGAGTTAGAGTCGGGGTGTGGGCCAGAAGATACTGCTGTGGAAAATTAGGTATCTCCTGTATGAGAGAAATTATGGGGAGTCTGAGCAATGCAGCTTGACTTTCCTTCCTGCAGGTCAGAGGTGATATTGGCCCCAGATGTGGCATTGTAGAATGATGTATAGAAGGCATATTGGGGAATCTTAGGGTTAACTATCAACTTAGGTCCTCAGAAGTGAGGGCGGTTTAGAGTTACAGGCTAGTTGGTCAATTCTACCTCCTTAATGTCATTGGCTTTCGAATGACCAGCTGCAGGTTAAAAGGTCAGCTGCTTCCAAAGAAGAGTCGGGGAGAGGAGTGAAGGACAGGGACCTGGTAGAGTAAACAAGGTCAAGTTAAGGTCAGTCTTGGGGTCCTGATTTTCAGGCTGAAATGGCAAACTGCGACTGGATTTTGATAGCAGGGATAGAACGGATCCTGACAAATCCAATATTTCTCGGGCAGATGGACTATGCTTTGGTGACAGCTTGATAACAGGTTTTTCCCTTCTGTTTATAAAGGAGCTAACTCAGGGGTTCTCCTTTGGCTTCAAGTTTTAAGCCAGCAACTTAGCTACTCATTTAGTGTCTTTCAGGTGAAGTTCACTCCAGTTCAGACTGCCCATCCGAGATCATTCCATGCCACGTATGCGCTGAAGTAAATGATAATAAAGGCAGGTCTTGCCCTGGATTGAATGTAATGCTCTACAGAACAGAAAAGGTAGTTTGAATGATGGTGGCTGGGGGGGTAGAATTGCAAACTTCATACTTGGGAGGGGGTGAAGACCCATTTTTATATTAACATTACAAATTCAGCAGTGTTCTTTGAATTCTGTGGCTGTAGATCTTGAGCTGTGGAAAGTAAGGAACCCCTGAAATATTGTCAGGGTTGGAGATATGAATCATTTAGTGAAATCCCTGAGATCTGAAGGCACAAGATAGATTGTTCATTTACAAGCACCACACTGCTCTTCTTGGACCTGAAAGCGGCAAGAGTGTAATGGGAGGGATTGTGTTTGAACAAGCCCACCAGAAACAGTGCTTTGCAGGTACATCAGTTGGAACGTGGTCCTGATGCTAGCTGACCCCAGAGCATCCCAACATAGAGGGATAATTCTGCTGGGTGCATTGTTTTTACCCTCGCTTGCCATCAGGATGGCATTAAAATTTGGAGCTTGTTGGCTGCTCTGCTCCATGAGTTTTTCCTTGAAATATGTGGACCTACGGGGAGTAATTAATCATAAAAGCTTGGGGATTTCAACTCTATCATCGAAGCAATGAAGCAGGGGAAAGCTGAGCCTAAAAGCTGTGCTGATTACCCGGGGTAACCTGATACAAAATCTATTGTTGCCGAGAGATCCTTAGTCCCTAGTATATCGTGCAATATTATAACCGCCTGATCTTCTCTGCTGACAATGACCAGTTATTCCTCATTTTCTCTCTCAACGCAGCTGGGTTAGAATTTCATTTGCAGAAGGTATTTAGAGCAATTTAGAGACAAATGTCTCTGGTGTTTGCTCTGCACTTCCCCACCGCAGGCTTCGCTGAGCAGTTTTTAGTATCAGGAGCTCCATCTAATCTGTTTAATTTTAATAAATCCCTGACTGGGAGAAGAGGAGGGGTAGGGAGAGGGAAGCAGAGAGACACTGTGGCCCGACTAATACTTCGTATGAATTACTTGGCTAATAATTACCGAAGAGCAGAAACTGTTTGGTAGAAGTGTTTGTTCCTTTTTGTTAATTTCCCCCCTCCCCTTTGCACTAATTGCTCATCTAGAAACTGAGAATTAAGAAACAGGGAAGAGTGGGGTCTAGCAACGCCTGTCTGCAGCAATCGCTGGGAGCGTGACTACATGCGATTGACCACCTGATCATATCTCACCTCTGGCCAGTGCTCCATAGCAAAAGTTGCACATGTGCAGTCTCCCTTTATGCCCTAAGGAACAGGTGTAATTCTTTCCCGCCCCTAGATGTTGTAGTCGCTTCAATCCTGGGCTTAGGAAGAAGAAACTATAGGATTCAGTTTCCAATCTCATTTGGACCCTGAGATCTTCCCATTGGCCCTCCAAGGAGCAGTCCATTATCTTCCCTGAATCTCAGTAACCCAGATGCCACCAGGAGCTCTGAATCTTCTCCAGGCCTCTGAAGAAGTTCTGCATATTGTATTTATTTGTAATTGTTCTGCAAGTCTACAGCATCTTTCGGTAAAGATTTCAAAGAGTTTTACAGACACAGAGTCAACGATGTGAGAGGCATATGTCCGCAGTTCTTAGGTGGTTATGCTGTTGAACATGAGCCTGGCAGTGACAGAGGTGGTACCAGAACTAGCTGTCTATAGGCAGCATTCCCTTTGTGTATACATCCTCTCTGCGGGGGGGTTAACGGTTTCTTTGGTCCCAGCTTCTTCTGGGAGAAGTCACTGTAGAGAGTAGGTGAGGACCACTGACTGTCTGTGACAGCTGTAAGCCAAGGGGCGATGTTCTACCCATGGGGAAGCTTTCAGCTCCTCCAGTCAGTCTCTTCCAGCAGGAAAGCCTATGGGGAATGGAACTAAAATATTGGCTGTGTGGGAGCTCCCACCACTGCAGTCTCAGCTTTGCCCAGGAAATTTCACTTCTGGGACTTGCAGTGATGCCTTGCTTTGAATTATAATCTTACCTCTTTTTTTTTTTTCCCTTTAATAAACATCCCTTTCCTGAAAAGACAAATCCAATTTTGTTTCTCTTTTAATATTATTTAATATTTAATATAGAAATTGAGGTCCCTGTAGTGCATGTCAGTTCAGTGGGAAATGAAGGTTAGTTTAGGATCATCAGCTGGATTGTGTTTGTTGCCTTGTGAAACAGCAGCGGTGGGATTCAGGGCAGGCTTTCCCTGTTGCTGGTCGGGTAAGAATTTGGTGGTCTGATATTTTAGGCATGTGGGATGTGAGGTTGACAATAGGAGGGACGCGGAAGGTCTTTCAGAAGTTGGATGAGATTTCTCTGTTGTCTCGAGCACTTCTAAACTCCCAAATACAGAGGCATTAATGAGAAACATGAAGTTATTAGAATCGTTTATCATTTTCTTTGAAGCTTACACTGGCATTTTGTGTAATTTATGACATTTCGTCCTTTTTTTTTATCATGATCTTCTTCAGATGAAGGGGGAAAACAGCTGTTTCCCTTCAGAATATCTGTAAGAAATAAAAAAGGTTGGTTTTTTTTCTTTTTTTGTTCAACTATCTGATTCTGTTGATGAAACGCCACAGAGAACCAGCGGCACCTTGGGAGAAGTTAGACAGCATGTGGGGGCTTCAGCCCGTGTAGAGATGTCTGCTGTTAGCTGTCGTTAGCCTCGGCTGTCCTGTGCTGCTCTGCTACCCATCTAGTAGCTCACGTGACTTAATGCTGTGCTCTCTGAATCTGTAGTTTCCAGCTAGGGAGGGAATGGGAGCAGGGGCACTAGTAGTGGGAAGCTTCACCCGCTAAAGTACTAGCCTGGAACATGAGAGACGTGAGTTCAAATCCCTGTTCTGCCACAAGCTTCCCTTGTGACCTTGGATAGGTCGCTTATCTGTCTGAAACACGAAGGTGGAAAGACTTCTCGACTGAGAAGAATTTGGGAGAAATGCGTTACTGATTGGGAGAGGTTCCAGTGTAATGGCAGTGGGCATCTCAAGTAGATAAACTATGGTTCCTGTTTCCACTGGGGAGACTAGTCAATCTGGAAAGCCGGAGAGTCAGCAACTCTCTTCAGAAGACTTCTTACGTTGACGGGTGATGTTCTCATAACACAACGGACAACCTGCCTACAAGCGGAGTCAAGCTCCTCTTTGGCGGGTGAGTGGGAGGTCAGAGAAGGTGTTGCCCTTTTAAATGTTGGGTCTATTAATCTGTTTCATTACCTTGGCTCATAGCAATCAAGTTAATGCAGAAGCTTTCCCTGTGGTCCTACACAGCTTTTTGCAGTGTCATTCAAGTCACGATGACAGCAGCAAGGTAGAGATTCGGAGGGTGGTTGTCAGCTTAGAAGGCAACTGGAGGTTGAGAACTCTAGAGGCGCTTGTAAAGCGGCGACGAGTAATTTGTTCCGCTTTAAATGCTCTAATGCAGTCCAGGGCCAAGCATATGTGCTTCCCAGGAAACAAATGTCTTGATTCCAGGAGTCGCCTGTAGAAAATTGACTCCTTTCTGTTCCTCTTCTAATCACCTGTATTCCTGGAAGTTGAACCCCCACCAGCAGCTAAACCATCTCTTTGCCAAACACAATCCACTGCAGAAACCCAAGTGGATCACCTTGAGGAGCACTGCCTAGTGCCGGAGGATTTTAAGGAGAGTGAATTCTTCCGCAGATTTCAATTTAACTCTCTTTTATTACTTTTCTTTTTTATAATTTAAGTCCATTTCATGAGGCAGTTTGCATGTCCTTGAATGGAATCTCGTTACCATGAAAGCTTTTTTAGCATTGATTTCATAACAGTCTTAATTTAATAGCTCCGTCATTACTGAGAAGCCCTGAGAGTGAGGCCCTAGCTTTCCAGGTCACTGACCTTTTAATTACAAACCTTGTTCTGATGGCCAGGTTATCGACTGGACAGCTCCCAGCTTCTGCCCCCAGGATGAGAATGAAAATAACGGCCTTTTCCTCCCCCACCTCCAGAAAAGGGAGGAAAAGAAAAGTAACCTCTTATGTTTCTAAAATTAATTTTCTCCTTCAGCTTTACTTTGTAATTAATTCTTTAACATGTCTCAGTGAAGCTTGAACAGTTTTTTTTACAAAGCTTTTCCTTGAGCGCAAAGCACAGCACAAGGCAGCAGAGTCCAGTGACAGCTCATGCAAAAGACCCAGTTAGCTACATGCGCTGTCGAAACCCACCCATCTCAACAGGATCGCTGTAGTTCTCCCTTCCTGTTTCTGAAGACCCACCCACTTTGACTCGGGGATATGGAGATGGGGTCAGAGGTACCAGTAATACTTGGGGCACGTTGGGCATTTTGTCATTCTGTGCTGACTTGTTGGCGGGATATCGATTTAGAAGATGGGAAAGAATTGGAACTACAAGGCATTTACAATTTGATTTTTTTTGAGCCAAGCTTTACTTCTGTGTGTGCAGATCACTGGGCTAATAGGGATTTTCCCCCATTTGCACGTGCAGATTGGATAACTGGTTGCCTATCTAGTAAGTGTAACTGTCCATGCAGATCTCATCAAGTGCATGCACATAAAAAGAGATGCAGAGCCGGAGGCCAAGGCTAAGAATTCGACTGTTGGCAGTAAATGTTTGTTTTACCATTACATGAAAATACTCAGTGGATTAGGCAAGACAGTGCAGCCAGAGCAAATGGCATCAGTGCAGGATGAAAGGGAAATGCTGAACGACATGGTAAGAACCAGGATGGTTCCCAAAGCATGACATGGAAATTTGTAGCAGGTGCTCAAACACTGCAGGAACGAGCATGGTAAGAGGAAGACTTTTTAAACAGACATAAAATAGTGTGTGCTGAGAGGAAGTTAGCTGGCACTTTCCTGTAGAAGCAGAATATTTACAAAACAATTTTGTGCATTTCCATAATGCCTTTCATCAAAGGAGCTTGGAGCACGTTATACCCAGCAGCTGATTACACTTCTCATTACTCTGTTCATGGGCACAAAAGTGTTTTGTGAAGGTCGCTTTGCCTACCATTGAGATGCAGCCACCTCTGAGAAGCAAGGCAGCAGCTGTTCAACCCCACTGCAAGAGTTTTAGGACAGGAAATACGGATTACTGCATCTGAGTGATCTTGCAAGATGAGCTCTGGGGAAGGAGCATGTGGTTACTAGAGTTGAAAGTTTGCAAAGATTTTGAAAAGCACCATGGGATCTTTAATTACCACAAATAATCAAGGCCTCTGCTTTATGTCTATGCTGAAAGACAGACCAATGTTCCCCTATCTGTTTTACTTGGGTCCAGGGAAAGAAGGCTTCAAACCTTTCCTTGCAGTACCAGGACATTGTTTAGGGATCTCCCAACCAAATACTGAAGCAACACATCTGTGCTTATCACATGCGATACGATGGGTTCTCTGGAACTGATTTGGAACTCCTAGAATGAAGACGGAGAGAGTGAGCCCTTTTTAGCACTAGCAAACTTACACCCGGTCCTGACTGAATCAAGGGTATCTGTTGTTGCATCCACTTCTGGCATCCACTCTGCTAATGTTTGCCCAATACCAATAGTTTTCTGCACTTACAGATAAGATTTCCCATGCAGGTTGCTCCTGACCCAGAAGTACAAATGCACTCATGGACTGGAGATTAGGACCACAGCTCTGGATTCTGCATTAGTTTAATTTTTTTTCCTGAGAGTGATTGAGAATCTCCATCCATCTGCTATGAAGGGATGTCTTCCTATCCTGACAGTCTCGCATGTGCATATCCGTCACCTGCTGTTCTGTGCCAGCCTATTCATCACGCTGGCTCCTTCCCCCATCAGTTTTCCTACTGCTTGTGTTATCTGAACTTGTCATGAACTCGACGGATTTCTGCACCAACTCTTCCATGCCACGAGGAAACCTGCAGCAGCAGTGCCAACAAAACTTCCCCAAACAGTCAGCCACTGAGGTGTGCTTGGGAATTGGTCAGGGGCTGTTCCTGTTGGTCAGGTCTGCTGGGCTCTTTCAAAAGAAAGCTCTTTGATAGAGATAATCCTTCCTTAACCCTTTCTTCAGGATGTGGAAGTAAGGTTGGGGCAGGACACTGGAGTTGCATACAGCTGGAGAAAGCGGTTCACTTCTTGCCTCTGGTGGCTATGTGCATGGTGATTCAAGGGAATGCAAAAAGCACTCTATAATGCAATTCCTAGCTTTGCCAGTTATGTGATGCTGAAGTCCAAGAAAGGTGATAGTTCTCGATTACTACAGGCAATCATCTTTTGGCTGGTGACATAGGCTTTGCATAGCATAAATGCCATTAATTGTGAAATCAGCCAGCCACTGTTTATAGTGAGAAACAGCAAGGGTGAAATTTTGTGTGGGATTGGGAAGCATGACAACACTTTCTTAATATTTAGTGCAGGTCAAGAGATTTTAGAAATGATCTGTGTGTGTGTGTAGGTATGTGCACATGGGCTTGCGTTTTGAAATCCTACTCACTTATAGATGATTTGCTCATTTTAAAATAGTACTTTGATCCAGGTATGTTACATAATTAAAAAACATTTTTATAACCCCATAGAAGCTTCACACGAGCTGGGGTACAATTAATTTCCATCTCGGGGGAGCTAGTGAAATGTTGAAATTGGATATTTGTCCTGAATTGGGATGAAGAGTTCAATTTCTGACTCTTCTTTCTCTGAAATTTCACATTATGTCATTTTAACCTGTCAGAATACAGTATTTTGACAAGTTTGCTACACTTTCATTTAGCCTTTTTTATATATTTGATGCAGGTAAAATAATACCATAATTTAAACATCAAAATAAAACGTGTAGATAATTTGCTGTCAGATTTCAACAAAATCAATACATTTCTGCAATATGTTGAGGTTTTGTCAGATCAGCATTTTCCAGCATGAAAACCTGTTGAATTGCACAATTTTCAACACACTTTACTTAAAACGGCGGTGCTGCTTTTGCAAAAGTTCTGCCCGCAATTACCTGAGTACACAGTTGTTGGTTTTTGCTGGGGAATTTCCAGGGGCATCATACCATTTGATGTGTGCAAGACTGCTGGGAACTGCTGGCTTGGTGTTGCATTGTTGTATTTGCTGAAGAGTGGAGATAAAGCTCCACTTGGATCTCTAAAAAGATAGAATTAACAAGGCAAGGCAAACTTTGGGGCCTTCCATCTTTGAAGGTCTGTCCTGCAAAGTAACGTGTCCAGTGGGGTTTAATAAGTGCTCCGCAGTTTCACGTTGCAAAGATGAAACTCGCAGTGACTTTTGTCCTGTTTTCTGTGTGAAAGCTCCAGAAAGTGCACCACGAGAGGCACCCGTTTGATGTTTTAATGATGTTGCAAAGACTGCACTGAGGGAGAGACGCTCTCAAATTTGACAACCTCTAAATGCGCATTTTATTTGTTCCATAACAGAGGGTACAAGTCACATTAGTGGTAATAGCCTCTCTCGCTTACTTCAGCCTCACTCTACAACACTCTTGAACCATTTAGATATGCACTCGGCAGAACAAGAGCGCTGATTCATTTACAGTACATTGAGCGAACAGTCAGCCACAACTCCCACTTCTCCCAGCCTGCAGGAAATTCACGGGGATTTCAGTGGTAGCATCCGTCAACACCTTTGCTGTGTTATCATAGCTCGCAAATTCCTAGCACATAGGAGCAGACTTACCCAGTGCCCAGAAAGTTTTCTGTGCTCCAGAACATCAGCTGGAAGCTTTATTTGAACAAATAACTGGTATGTCACTGCTTTAACAGTGACTTTCACTTTGGCCGTCTGTCTGTAACTGTGTAATGGAAAAGAGCAGTTTAAACTGACTTTGTAAAATTAGTTCATGTTGCTCCCTCTGGGTGTGTTTTGAGCCATATTTGCTTTGTGTACTGCCAGAATTGGGTTTCTGTTCCTGGTAGCCCTGCAGAGCCAACACCACTATGGCAGAAGGAACTGAAGTCTATGCTGGATCATGTACCAGTGTTAAAATCGTTGGCTAAATTCTGAGCCTTGGATCTTTACTGTTGATGATGGTGAGAAGAACACAGATTTTCAGACCCTGGGTTGAGATTACAGCAGGGACGCTTAGAAAAGTTCATTTTTTACTTGTAATTTTAGCAAACAGCTGTAGATATCTTTGAGTGAGAGAATATAGAAAAAGAAGATAGGCCTTGTGGTTAAAACTTAGGACCTAGTATTGTCTCTGGCACTGATTCCTGGGCCAAGTAACTTAAGGTCTCTGGGTCTCAATATGTCCATTACAAGAATGGGGGCAGCGATGATTACTTCCACCGTACAGGCATGTGGAGGTTTAATTCATTCTAGTTTGTAAACTGCTTTGAGCTCTTCAGGTTGCAGATCACTACACGAGGGCTTATGCTGCAACATGTGATGTAAAAAAAATGTGAGTTATTCAGTGCAGTGAAAACAACACTTGCAGAGACGGAGGATTTACCTCTGTCAGCTGGGTAAGGGAGGGGGAGTTAGCAAACTTTAGAATGTCAGACTGCCACGGCTCAGGCAGATTGCGTGCAATCCTAATCCAGCCCTGGAGCTCTGACCTTTTGAAGCAAGCTTCACCTTCAGACAGGCAGAGAGATCTGCGTGCACTTACATAAAATGTTTTGGGATGGAAGGAGGAGTTCACTCGGCCATCCAGTCCAGGGTTTTCTCACGCTCCTCCTTGGCCAGAAAGGAAATTCGGTCCCCAGTGCAATCCATGAACAAACCAATTCTGGAGGGATCTCTTTCTCCCCTGGGGAACAAAGCAGGGTCTGTAATCTAGGGCATACCATGTGTTGTTCCAATAATGATCCTCTTTTCTGCTCCCCAACACTCTCCCTGACTTAAAATTGGAGGGGGGGGGGGTGCCCTCTTCTTGGAGAAAGGTGGAATTTAGTCTAGTGTTTGTTCTTTTCTGCTCTTCCTGATGGAGCCTAGCCCAGGGGAGACCCCACTCCCCTAGGAGGAGAGAAGAGAATTCATTCCCCGTGAAATCCGAGGCTCTCTTAAGTAAAAGCTGTTGACTTTGTCTTACTGTGCAAATGTGCACTGCTCTTATCAAGACAATAAAGGGTAAATGGGGTGATCTCTGCTCCTGTGGAGAGGTCGGATGGTTACATTACACAATCTTCCAGAGCATCTTGCAGCAAATACATGGGTTATATTAAAAGTTGCAATCATATCATTTTTTAAAAGTAAATTGCTGACCTTATGCAGTGGAATCAGCTTTATTGAATTTCGCCAAAAATGCGTTTATAATTCCCCCCCCCCCCCCCCCCTGCCTACACACGATATTCATGTCCTTGATGTCCATGTGGAAATGTCCCTTTTTATGGTGATAAACAAAATTAAATTTGTCTTTGTCTCTGCTGCCCTGCCTCACCTTTAAGTTGCCATCCTATGGGGCCAGAGACAGCAGTAGACAGACTCCCTCGGCTGTGTCTCTGCGCTGAGAGCTGGGACGTTTCATCGTGGTTTGGGGGCCACCGAGTAAATAAAATACCGGCATCTTGCACAGCCATGGCAGCTTTGCACATGTAGAGAAGAGCTAAAGATTAGGCTGGGAGTAGGTCAGGTCTTTTCTAGGAATGTTGAGGTGTGAAGAATCGATTTTGACTTGAGCTTTGCTCCAAGGCTCTTTCAGTTGCCATACACTGAAAAATATAAGCCCCACAGCTAATTGTTGCAGGGCCCATATATAATGATATTCCCTCAATATTGATGATTCATAATGACCCCTTCCTGGGGTGCCTGCAGCCCTCTTCCTTTGGTCCTGCAAGAGATGTGCATTGCAGTATGCCCCGGCAGTTAATACACTTTAGCCATTTACATGTTTGAAGCACTCTACCAATGTAAACTAACTAATTCTTATGATGCCTGGTGTGGAGGGAAATCAGTATTATCTCCTTTGTGTGTTCCCCTCAAATCTTTTTTTTCCCGCTGGGGAGACCTTTTACTTTTCCAGGCACTTTGCAAACACTAATCCATAGGCCACTGCTGGGAGATGAGACATATCCCTATTTTACCAATGGGGAAACTGAGGCAGGGCAGCTGAGAGCAAGTCAATGTACCAAAGGTCTAGTTAGACCTGAGGAGTTCCTGGCGCTCAGCCCTGTGCGTAAGCTGCCATAGTATGCTCCGTGGGACACGCTGATCTCTGTAAGCACCTTCAGCAAAATTACTCGGACTGTTTTCTCACATATTTTATTTACAGCGCTGTTTGGTCACTAATTTTATTCAGCACAGTCGACATTGATTCATCTGAGTAGAGGAAAGGACAGGCTTTCTCTGTCTTGTTTGGCATTTTCCCCTTTTTTTGCTTCATTTTTCCTTTTTGGTGGCATTTAAAAGGCCAGTTTTTCATGCACTAAGAGAAAAATCTCTTTGCTCCCTCTCAGAGTAACCAGGAGCATGCAGCTGTTAAACCCTGAAATATAAAATACATGTTTAAAAGATGACTCGCTGAGTGTGTTTAAAAAGAGCGAGAGAGAAGAGGTATTCAGGGGAACCAAAAAATAGCAGCTTCCATTACTGTAATTAAATGGCAGCATTTAACCTATCAGGCCGTTGCGTGTATGTGAGAGATGAGCAGGGAGCTGCATTTGAAATGATCACTGTATTCCTGGGGGAATAGAGTAGTTAAATAATTTGTTTGTGAGGTGTGAGTTCAGTGTCGGTTAAAGCGAGCATGTGTGTGCGCGAGGCGTTGGGGATGGCTATGTGTTTACCGAGAATACCCTCGAGGTTGGTATTTACTAGCACCTGCATGCTATCAATAAGAACAGAAGCTGCTGTTGCCCATTGCTTAAGTGATCAGAGGAGTCAGGGCCTCACCTGGTCCCACGTATTGCATCATAAAGGCAAAACTTGCTTCATGCAAGGCCGCCTGGGACAGACGAGAGGAGCAGTAACCAGGAAGAAAATGGGGGGGAAGAACCAAACAGAGTCGTTATGATAAACTTCAGATGCTGCAGTGACTGGAAAGGGCAAGTCGTTCTATCCGGTTGTTGGACTTGGCGCTCTGCAACGCAGGGGCAGGGATCCCCAAGGGAGCCAAGCCAAAGCTCCTGCACACGGAGATCTGCCGCTTAAACCTCATCTCCAGCAGCGACTTCCGTTGCCATAGAGTTCCACCTGCGCCTGGCATCGGCCCCGCACTTCAAGGATGTGGCTTTCAGATTGATCTGGAGTGACAGGGATCATCAAAACATATCCTTCCTGCCCCTTTATCCCTGACCCCAGCTCTATGCACTTTCACGTGGGAGCTGTTTTTACATCCCTGTGCTTGAAGAGTTGCTGGAGCCGGTTGCCTTGTGGTACCCTAGTAAGAGAGACCAAGTTTTCTGCTTAGTGCTCAGTAGGGCCCATCTGCCCACTCTCCTCTTTTCTATATATCTAAAGACCCGATGTTTCTCCAGAGGATACTTGGAGATTTTTAAACTACCGGTTATTGCTATCCCAGTAGAAAGTGGAGTCTGCAGATTCAGTTCCTGAGTCTCCAGCCTCGTCAGCTGCCGCACCCTCTGGTCTGACGTGTGTGCAGTAACCTGCCCACAGCCATTTCCGAATGTTTGCTCTAGTTTTTAAATGGGTTTGCCTTGACTTGCCCAGTCCTCCTTTCTTGAAGGTCCAGCCTAGGAAGTTGCTGCAGGAAGCAGTACCTGGTCAAACCTTGAGCTTATTGGTGTGAGCGTTCACCCCAGAAACCTGGTTCTAAGTGTGTCATTCCTCCAGTTAGGGAACAGGAGTATACAGCATGTCCTGTGTGCCCACGGGCTTCTCACTTGCTGGCTACACATAAGGAAGTGTTTATGGAAATGAGGAACAAACAGAAAAATAAGCAAAATTCACTGAATAAGTTTAGTTGCAAATTGCATATCTAATGCATGTGATGCATAGATCCTGAGACTTCAGTCATTCTCTGTAAATAATACCACTTAGAGCATATCTGACACTTGTCGTCAGATTCTCAGCAGTTTGCCTTCACTTTTATTCCTGTTTTACAGGTGGAGAAACTGAGGCACATGGAGGTTAAGTGACCTGCACAAGGTCAATGGTGGAGCTGGGAATAGAACCCCAAAGCATAAAGCCTTTTATTATACTAATAAGGAAACTCTGGAGGTGTGTTTTGGCATGGTAATCGGAGCCCCAGAGACCTGGAGGCAGTTAGTATGCTCTGTGCACGTCCCAAGAGAGTAATGATGAAACTCCTTTTATACCTTGCCACTCCAGTACTCTGTGTGCAGCCACCATAGTTTTTCCACAGTTTCAGCTTCATTATTTTTAGTGTTGTTAGCGTTAGTTGCCTTTTGGGCATTTCTTCTAGGCTCCTTGAATTTTCATCAGAAATCTGAAGAAGTGCTGAAGACTCATGCAATAAATACCTGAATACACCCACTTTGGATAATGTTGCCTTTGCAAGCTATTCTACATTTCCCCCCACCTTGTAGTTTTCAGTCTTTGCTCCTTATTACTAAGCTCGTTTTGCCTGAATACACACTCTTCCGTTTCTCGAAAGTTTACTGGCTTTACAGTTCTTTGGCTGCTGTTTCTCCTTCCCCACTGCCTGAGATTAACATCCTCTGTGATGACAAAGCTGGTGGTTTTCTAAATGGATGCGACTGTAGCCAGCAGAATTGTGAGCGGTGGGCAGAGACATACGTGTATATGTTTTAAAAATTAAAAAGTAGTTGTAGCTTTTAAACAAAATGTATTTCTACCCTTATCGGCAGCATCCACTTTTCATTTTACAGGTGGCTAGCTTTTTACTAGCATTCAGCAAACAGGATTTTAATGGTGTATAAAAACATCTTTAAAACAAAAGAATAAAGAATCAGAGTGGTTTGTAATCTGTAGTGAATACTTGCTGCCACGTGCCTTCATAGTAGCACAGTGGAATGCTTTCATTGCGGAGGAGCTGCAAAGCAGATTTACTTGAACTGTTCATGCTGTCATAATAATGAACACAGATGCGTTTTTCTTTATCAAACTAACCCTCTTGGTACACAGCAGATTATGTAGCTGCCTAATGTGGCCTCTTACTGTAGATGGGGAAACCGAGGCAGGAAAGTGCAGTTTCTTGCCTGAGGCCACAGAAGGAGTAAAATGGATTAACGCTTCAGTTTCCTTGATCCCAAGCCTCACTTCGGACCAGCCTCTCCCAGGTTGCGCTTACAACAGGCAGCAGATAGATGCTGTGCGCCTTGTTACAGCAACCTCCTGACATAGACGGGGTATAGAAGAAATGGCAGTGGCTGGTATGTGTATCACTGTCTCTCATACACTAAAAGGTCACTGACTACACACCCTTTATATGACTCTTCCTGGGATCAGCCCAGGCTGATTTGTTTATTCTGTTTCTTTGTAAAGCTTAAAGTTTTGATGGTAAAAGGAGCAGCATGTAACATCAAGGCAAATTGCCCTTTACATTCCAATCAATCTTGGGCGGTAGAGAGCACTCTCTGACAGCCATTGTCTAATGTAAAATATCCCAGATGCCCTAGCTAGTGCATTAGGAGCCATCAGAAATTCTGGAGTAATAGAAAGAACTGGGCATGGTGCATGAAGATGAGATTTCTCATTCTTCTGTATAAAAATTCTGCTGCACCCCAGACATCCGCACAAATCCTGTTAAATGATTCCTGGATAGGTATGAAATTGTTGACAAACCATCCCCTGCTCTCTTATCGGATTTATTCATTCAAATCCTTAGACTTCAAAAATTCTGGACCTGGAATTTCATACCAGGCATCCGCTCCCTGTAATAACAGATCAGCGTGATGTTGCCGACCCAGACATCTTTCATGTCTTTCAAGAGATGCAGAGCCCTATGCTAAAACTGAATGTATTTACACAATGATAAATCCGTTCCAGAAAAATTGAATTTTTATAAAAGTCTGGAAAGAATTGGACAGCAAACATCAAAATCACTTTCAAGCAAGGCAGTCGTGACCTGAATAGTTGGCCAGGCCTTTCAGTGGTATCATAAAGATGCCCTTCCTGACTACTCTTTAAAATATACCTCCTTCATGTTAGGTGACCCCACACTGGAGCTTTGAAGAAAGTTCCTTGTATGGCCAACAGTCATCTCACCTTGGGCTGTTTGCCTTCCATTTTTCCATTGTATGCCACCTTGCAAATAGAAAGTCTTTATAGCTGGCCATTGAGTTTGTAGCACCTTGACAAAAGAGGCACTTGAGCTTTTGCTGCTGTTGCTTGAGCTCTCCTGAAATAATTTAAAAGCTGTTTGAGTTCCTGCTGCCCCTTTCAGTGCAAGCCCCCAGGCACAGGCAGCCGGTGGGGGGAGGGAGCACAGCGGGGCATGTGCTCCCCCCCAAGATTGGCCCCTGAAAGTGCTGGGGGCCTGTTTTGCTGCGCAGGCCGGTGGCATGTGGTGGAGGTGGTTGGAGGGCACTAAGCTGCAGCGTGTGGGGCCGGGGCCCTCTGGTCCCCCAGAGAACTTTTTGGCCAGCCCCTGGGGCTGCCCACAAATTG
>NW_017728926.1:18742400-18757108 GCF_001723895.1 Crocodylus porosus
CCCGACTCAGGAGGCACCAGTCACCCATGCCCCCAGGGTGCTCCCTCCTATCCCTAGACTAAAACTGTGTCTTACTGTGAAACAGCCAGCAAAGGTCCTGAGCCAATGGGCCTGGTAGGTCATGTGTTGAAGGTGCTGCTGGTCAGTGCCAGTCAGCTCCGTCAATTTGGAAATGTGGTTTAATAGTTTCATATTAAAGATAAAGAAAAAAAGAAGCCCCTCCACAATTGTCAGTATCTTATTTCAACTGCAGGAAACTGCAAGTTTTTTTCTTTCAGCCCCTGAAAAATACTCTTTCGGATTGAAGAGCAAGCAAAGATCAGTTTCATCCTGATCAAGTTCTTCTACTAAATGACTGGTTACTGAAGGAGCAGACTTTTTTCACACTGAGGAGATGTTTCTAAAGCATGAAGGGGTTTTGGCCTCTTTGGTTCCTTTTGGGGACTTTTTATCTTGGGCCCCTTTAACAACACAGCTGGTTTATTTTGGGGCTGTGGAGACCAAAGCCACTGCAGGAGCGATTGACCCTTTCCCTCCTGGATCCTTTGGCACAAGGATTTCCTGGCATGATCTCCAATTTAGCAGAATGATGATTTCACAGACAATCTTCCAATCCCATTTCCAGTGCCTGTGACAAGGATGGCAATTGCTTACATGAAAAAGCAGCGTTAAGTAAATATTGCTGAAATTTAACTGTGTTTAAAGCTTTTAGCTTTTGTCCCTGTATAAGAAAGTAGGATCACTGTTTCCTTTTGCTCTTTATTTAATCTCCTCCTCCCACATAGTGGGCGTGTCTACATGAGACGCTTACTGCACAGTATCCAAATTACACGGTGCAGTATCCAAATTACATGGCATGATAGCATGCCAGTCAAAAACTGTGCTATGTGCTTCTCCACCACGTTTTTCGGCTACTGCAAAGTAAGCATTCAAAAAAAACAAAACCCCTGTGCACCGGGGCTACTGCTTGGTAGCATGAGTTACTGCACGTTGAATTAGTACTTGGTTTACCAAATACTAAACTTACTGTGCGGTTACTAGGGTGCATTAATGAACGTGTAGATGTGTCCAGTGATCTTATTTGTATTACAGTAGTGCAGAAGAGCCCCAATAATGGTTTGGGGCTTGGTTTTGCCATGTGCTGTGCAGGAATGTGGCCCAGAGAGCTTCACAGACTGTACTGTAAGATGACAGTGCAGGTGGGTACCACAAACAGAGAGCATTTTCTTTCTGTGTTGCTCCTTTCATGCACATGCCGATCTGATGCCAGCTCCCCTTCCCTTCTCCATCTGTGCCATACTGCTCCCTGCTATGCGACTATGCTGCCTGGTTCTTACTTACCACTCCCTCCTGTTTCTCATAGGTGCTGCCCAGTGCCTGCGCTCCTCTTCCCCTCCAACTTACAAGGCACACGTGGCCTGGCTCCCAGTCTCTACCCTTCTCCCAATTTTGGCTGGAAGCTGCAATGTAAGATCTATCCGAGACCACATTCTGCTGCTTTTTCTGCCTGCTTTTATTTTAGCTGTAATGAAGTTCAGCTAGGTTGGCTTCCTTTCCTTGCAGCAAGTTTTACAGGCCCCTCAACCCTTTTAGTTTTTGTAATAACAGCTTGGAAACAAGGAATAGTATGGGCTGGTGAGCACAGTTTTGGGCAAAGGGGACCCATGAGTCAAAGCTGCTGTTCCCAGTGCTGCCTTTGACCTGTTGTGTGAACTGGGGCAGTTAATTTCCCTTCTCAGTCTGTCTTATCTGTTTAGACTGTAGGATCCTTGAAACAGAGGCTATCTTTTGCTCTGCCTGTAAAACGCCTTAGCAAACTGGGGCCTGATCTCTGTTGGAGCCTTTAGCCACTAATCATGTAACACACAACAGTAGCCACCAGCCTGGGACCTGCCAGCTCTCCATAACGTGCAGCAGATGCTCACTGGTACCAGTCTGGGATATGGTGTTTTCAAACAAGTGTCAACCACTGAAAGCACCAAGCATCCATTTCCTTCGAGATGGCAGATATTTATGTTATGATAACATTACAATTACATGGTTAGCACCTGCCTCATTTGTGACCTGAGTTTCCTAAGGGTAGTGTTTTGTACGTGCTTCCCTAAACCAAATATCTGTTGGCCATGTCTCATTCATGGTAAATAACTGTACTGTTGAATTAACTTCTTACCATGGACTCTCTAATCCCCACAGCCTCTGATGTATGGAGGCACTTGGTCCCGCACGTAACAGTCTCAAGCCATGTGCTTTCTGAGTGAGTTCTACAATAGAGAGTGTGCCCTGTGCCGCCTCCATAGCTGTTTGCTATGAGTTTGTCTTCCAGTTTAGCCCCATATGTCGTGCTTTTTATGTTAGAGGAAACCTGTGTACTGAACGAGCATTGTCATCTGCCCCTTTAGTACCCCACAAAGATCTTCTATCAGATAATGTTTCTCTAAATTTATTACGATAAAAATGAACAGCTGCAGGCGAGAGACCTAAAAATAGGTACTGGAGATGATGAGTGCAATTCCTCGTATTTCTAGAAAGAGAGATCTCAATTCATGTTCTGTAGAGTGGTAGCTTGGCTTGTGTCTTGTTTGCTGGTCATACAGTTCCCTAGAGCAGTTCTGTGCGTCTCTTAGGCATGTGCCTCCTTGGGAAGAACTGGCCAAAAGGCAGGTCTCGCTATGGATTCTCTAACTAAAGACTATGAGAATTTATGGTCCTACCTCATTTGGCTCAGACTGTGACACTACCAGCTATCCTCTTTGTAACTAAGACGTTGTTTGGAGCAAAAGCTATGATGGTCAAAGTGGGCATTCTGCTGGATAGAAGGTAGTTGCTCAGGAATTCAGAGGTCCAAATCCTGCTGCTATTGCTGCCTTTAGCAATTTTGAAAGGGAAAAGGTCCGCTACATTACATCACATCATCCATTTACTTCTTCGGCCCCCAGTACAGGATTGTTCTCTTCCCCCTCTTCCTAATGCATTGCCCTGCAAAGTATCTAATTTAGTACTGGAAGCTGTGCCTGAACCATCCCTCCCTTTTTTCCTGTGTGGCAGAGATAACGTACTTCCCAGGACTGGAGAACTCTCCTTGCATTAGAAGAGGAAGACCTGACCTCTCCTATAACAGGTGAAACTGTGTCTTCTCTGCTTTGAAACCACCAGTGAAATACATTTTGCACTAGCTTGTAATGCAGTGATTTATGCTGAGAGATGCTGTGTAATATCCCAGTGTCCTTTTGCCTTTGTGTTTTATTTTTCCTCTAATATATTTTTGTGGGCGTGTTCCCATGTATGGCGGGTATTTACCCAAAATGCCCAAGGCAAGAAAGATGCCCTAAGTTCTCCTTCACTGGGAAATCTTCCGTGCTCTTGTGCATTCCCTTTTCCACTCTTTCCTTTAATGTTTTTTCTTTATTTTCTAAATTTTATCGCAATTTTTTCCTGCAGCTTTTGAAATAGTATTTACAAGGGACAGCTCATTTAAGACAGAAAATAACTGGAGAAAAAGATAGTCCCTTCTCTCTCACGCACACATGCATGCGCACACCCATGTGCATGCATGCGTACACAGACACACACACGCATGCACTTTTTTCATGACCAGGAACAACTTTTTTTCCTTGTTTTCTAAATGTGAGGAGTTCAAAATACACAAGAAAAGTTGCAGCACTTGTTCCTGGTTTTCCATTTAAAGACGCATTAAACAAGAAGCCTGCCCTTTCCTATTCAGGGCGAAAATATTTTGATCCAGTTTTCTGAAGACAATACTCATTTCATGAGAATATTTAATCAGTGGAAAATAGGGAGGATTTAGTTTGTTTGTTTAGTATTTAACCAAGTGAATAAGGCAGATTAGGGGAAGGGGGGGGGGACTGGACCCATAAACAAGGTGATATATAATATTTTTTTTCGTTCTCCTTTTAAATAAATACCGATCAGCTTTATGTTCGGAGACAATAGGAGCCGTTGGCTTAAATTTGCAGTTTACTGTATTTATGGCTGTAATATCAAGGTGCTGCCGTCGTAATTTCATGCCCCAATGAGAAGAGCAAGGTCGAAGCAAATGCTTCCATCGGCATCTGCTAACACACTAACTCATAAACAAGGCCCGGCTGGATCAGGTGGCACGGAATAATACAGGCTAATGAAATACAGCACAGCTTTCCATTACTGTTAGTTTTTACAGTGTCGTCATTACGTGTAATTTATGTTTAAAAAATTCAATTTTATACAAGGCTCTGGGAAATAGGGGTCTGCAGGTCACCCGACGACTTTTAACGGCTCTGAGAGTCCTTATTGCACTCCACTGTTCCAACAAAATGTTAATAATAAAATAAATAAAAAAAAAATCCCCCCCTTTTACTTTTTCTTCTTTCCCCTGCTGAGCCTCTGGTTCTGTCCGTTTAATTTCAGGCACTTTAAGGAGAGTTTGGAGCTTTCAGCTGCTGGGGGGGGCAGCCCCCTTCCTCTGGGGTTTGGGGAGAGGAACAACTGCCTGTTCACTTTCCTTTTGTCCCTCTAATCAATCAGGGGGGGCTGTAAATGGAGTAAACACAGCTGAGGAGAGGGAGATACTTAACAGCCTCTCTCCCAAACCCTCACCCTCTGACATTGCCCTCCTCTCCTCCATTACACTTCATTTTATTATAGACTCCAAGAGCCTGACCAGGAAGAGAAACTGCTGCCAGTTTGGGTTTGCTTTTTTTCCCTCCTAACATCAAAATACTCTTATTTTTAACCCTTTCTCCCCCACCCCTAATGGCCCAATGTAATATTTATCACTGTGTTGCCAGTCAGATTTTTCTCTTTTTAGTTTTGTGTAGGATAAACCAAGAATCAAAGGGACACAAACAGATTAAAAATGGATATGAAATATATATTGTTAAAAGTTCATAGCTGTGTAATTAACAGCACCTTGAATGCCGTTAATTGGATGATTAAAGCTGTGAGAATTCAAAGCGAGCTCAGTTTTTCTTAAAATTGCCTTGCTTTTTGCATTTTTGTATTTGAGACCGGTCAGCTCATTCACTTTGACATTCACATTCCCGGGCACTTGTACAATGACGGGGTTATGAGTGCAGCGGGGGATGTCTAAATCCAAGTCAAGTATCTTCATTCAAACAAAGGCAAAAAAAAAAAAAAAACAATTTAAAAAATCAGCTGGCTGCTTCTGCTGACCTTAGATTTTGGTAAAACCTTCAGTTGAAATTGAACTTATGTTGCCTCTTTAACAAGGGCAGGTGGAAGGATAAGGATCAGGAGCTCCCCATGAAATGTATTAAACGACATGAACTTTTTGGAGGTACAAGCGTGTTAATGAACAGTAAGACGAGCGTCCCGGGTAAAGAACCAGGTAGCGGCGTATAGAACTGACTGAACAGGTGGGCTCGTTAATCTTCAGCCAATCCCAGGATATTTTTATGGCGATTCTTTTAAAATGTGACCATGTCCTTAAGAAAGCAGTTGGCTCTGTGGCTTTCAGGAACAGGACCGTAACGTCGTTTCAGGATTCCTGCCAGCAGATTTTCCTTTTAGTGATGTGGGGTCTGATAGAGACTTCATGCAGACAGGTAGCTCGTTGTTCAGCTGAACAAAGTCAGCCCGTTTGGGTTTGTTTGCTTTTTAACTGAAATCATGAGAAAAAGAAAATCCTGTTTGTCTCTGGTTTGGCTCCGTTTGCCTCAGGTGTGACAACAGCCCCAGGGCCATCTAGCAGACAGAGTGGTAAAAGGCTGGGTTGGAGAATCCAGGAAAGAATTAAATTATTTTTTCCTGTCCACTCCTAAGGAGACAACATATTTTCCTTTTTCTAGTGAGAATTTTTCTCCTCAAACCTGACCCTTTCTTCAGGTATTAATGAACCTGCGGCCTCAGTTACCAGACTGGATAAAACACTGGGGAACATAATAAAAAGAAAGATACCTAGACTGGATGGGGACTGAATATGATGCCCTACAAGGAACGTGCAAGAGTTGGAAATGACTCGTTAAGTCATCCAGTCAATCTCCCAGCTGATGCGGGGTTGCTTCTTTATAGTACGTTTTCCTAGTGCTCTAGCTGCTTATTTGAAACTCAGAATATCTGGGTTTGAACCCCCAGATCTGCTGCAGATCCACTGTGTAATCTTGGGGCACGTAGTTTACCTCTGTGCCTTACCTGCCCATCTAGAAAATGGGGACAAAGGTATTGTAAGAAAACAGGCTTTGATGTATTGGAGATGCTCAGAGTCCATGACAATGGATGTTATAAAATCACATAGATAATTTAGTTTTAAAAGTCCCAAGCAAAGAAGTTTCCAAGTAGGCATCCCAAGTGCAGGCTTAGAGCATGGCCTGTTTTGTTGTCTAACAGTGTAGCTGATTGACTCCCGAAAATTGGGACTGGCAGGAGTGAAGTTGCTGAATGAGCGTTGCTGAGAACACCTGAATGCAAAATATTGTTGGGTGCTGGGTAATGTAAATTAACACCCTCCAACCTAAAAAAGAAAAATTGAATGTTTTATGAAAATTACGACTAATTCTTGCAAAAAGCCGCGGCTCTACGGAGGAGCAAGATAGACGGATGGGGGAGGGGAGGAGGTTTGCATTCTGTAGGGCTGTGAAGACAGTTTCCTCGCATCCTTCTCCTCCGCTCAGTCCTTGCTCAGTACCCTCTGCGGTTAGATTATTCCTTGCAGATAGCAATCAACTGGAAGGAAGTGTGTGTCTAATTTGCATGAGATTATTTAAAACAAAAAAAAAGGTCTGCATTAGTCAGGGTGATGGTAAACAACGCAAAGAGATGCCTTTTATAATATAGCCGTGGCTCAGCTTTCAAAGCCAAATATAATTCACTTACAATTGGCAGTTTCCTTTATTGTTCCTTTTAACCTTTTGCATTCTGCATGGTCTTGATCTCTCTCTGACTCCAGAAGATCTAAAATGTTTGTCTTTCATACCGTGGGGGAGGCGAAGGTTGCAGGGGATGTTCTGTTACACTGATGTGATGCTATTGACACGCTTGTTCCCAGAGACGATCATATTCAGTGCAAGGCTTTAGTTTTTGTGGCACCATTTATGCACCCAAGAGAGAGCGCATATACTGTTTGGGTAACCAGCTTTGTACTGGAAAAGGGCAGTAAGCAAGCCTGTGGATACTTTACAGGTCTCACTGGGTTGAAAGAGCTATCGATTCTGGGTGCTGGTGTTGGACAGAAGTGGCGTACCCCAGAGCTCAGAATGAGTTTTGATGTCCATAAGCCAGTGCACATCCAAGAAGGGCCAAATGGTGGGAGTATTCTTGTGTTGTGAATCCCTGGTGGGCAGAATGACTGAGTGGTGCTCTCTTCATCGCTTTTCCATTTTTTAAGCACTTAAAATGTCCCAATCTGCTCTACACACATATTAACTTAGGGTAGTACCAAGATGCCTAGGCTTCCTTTTTGTGTAGGCAAACCGGAATTCATATGGGTGAGTGAAGTTAAATGACTCCTGCTATTGGTACCTATTTCTGATTTTGTTTCATATTCAGTAGGCATGCCAGGATGGTTAAGTCAAGACAAGCTACTAGGCCAGACGGATCACTGGTTTGATCCCAGCGTTTTCAGTTTCTTTGAAAACGCTATAGTTTTTTGCATTCCTGAGTTTTGGAAAACAGTTTCCTGGGTTTGGAAAAGTTGCTCTTGCTGTGAGCACGAGAGAAGAAAAACTTTCATGGCGAAGTGTTAGAGTCCTGAGAATAGACTCCTTAAAATACCTAATAAATTTTTGCTAGTGTTCATGAAAAGTGCCAAAGTGACAGCCCTGGAGATAGACATTTTCTCTGAATCCAGAAATGGTGAGCTGAACTGCTGGCTTTTTCTTTCTCTGGCCTTTAACCCTGACCTTCAGTAGATCTCTTGGTGGTTAGAGACCGAGGTGATAGGTCTTCGTAAACAGCATAGTTGGAGATGGACAGATAGGGACGTATCCAGTCCCTGTACTTATTTCGGTCTTGTACTTTCATTATTAACAATGAAGCCAGTTGTAGTAATGTTTTCTGAGATGCTATTAGTAATGTGAATGAAACCGCTGCACAGAGCCACAGAATAGCCATTGGATGGTAGCAGCTTTTACTCTCTCCGAACTTGTGCAGGATTCAAATCGGCAAACTAAATCTGAAAGCTTTCATATCTCATTACCATTCACATGCACTTTCTCTTCCCTGTTAAAGCAGGATTCTGTAATGGAAACAGTGACACTCGAGTCTTGCTAGTGGGCATGACCAGAATAATGCAAGAAGTAAATTTTATCTATAAAACTTTTTTTTCCTAAACAGGATGAGAATTGAGGGGGTAGTAGGAATGGGAAACAATGAGCATTATTTCCTGTTCTTTGCATAGCCTGAAGATCTCAAGGACAAAGCATCCTCCATAACTTACTGTACGTTTCTCAGTGTTAAATGTTATCACATCTGCTATCTTTGCATGGAAACAGAACAAAATGCCCTTTTTTAGAGAGCTGCATTTGCAGTCAGCAGCTAATATAGCCTTGTGTGTCTGGCTCCAGACTTATAAAATTCCGTGGTTGCTAGTGATCTATAATGCCAGCATCTGCTTATGCTCTCTCCTCTATTGGATAATTATGAATTGGTTAAAACAGTTCCTTTCTTATTAGGATTTTACTGTCTAACAGGGCTCACGTACCATAAATATTGCTACTGGGGCTTTAAAACAACCGCCTGAGTGAATGTGTCCATGTGTCTCTTATTGCTGTCCCCTCTTGGTTGCTGGTCTGTCTGTATCTTTGCTATATGAGGCCCGCATCAAATGCAAGACGATTGTTTTTAGGTAGGTTGGTTGTATCCAAAAGTGAAGCCCAGAACTTCAGATTTAAAATCCTACGTGTGACATTGACAGCCAGCTCTGATCTGAAATGGGTCACTTAACCTTTCTGTGTATGAGTATCCCCTTTTTAAAATGGGGATAACAGTACTGAACGTAAAGGAGTTCTGGGAAGATCAGCTCATAATTATAAAGCCCTCTAAAAGACAGGCATGGTCACTGCTATGTGTTATAAGCCTTGACATCTATTCCTGGCAGTGTTGCTTGTATTATGGATTGCTCTATCAGACTCATAGCATGCAGTCAAATTTCAGATCCTGGATAAACTCCTGTAAGCAGGCTTTGTTCTGTATTACATCTCACTGTGATGTTGAGGAGCACTGTATTGTAAAGGGGATAAAGTTCATGAATTCCATCTACCAACAGTACCGAGCATGGCCATGCAGCTGAACTCCATTTATCTTGAGTAGTGTTGGAGAGAAAGTGCTCCTTCCAGCTCTTCTCCCCATTCTGAGCTTTACTCTTTCTTCCATGCTACCCCTTATGCTTGAAACAGCTTTCCAAGAGTCGAGTGGCCTCTTTCTTCTCCTCCAAATCTGTTTCCTTAACACATGCTTCTTTTGCAAACGATGCTGCTTTCATCTCCCTTCCTTCTCTCATATGTGCTCTGTATACAGTGGGGCCACTTGAACTACTCTGGAAATTCCTCAGGGCAAGGACCTTGGCTTTTTACCTGTTTCCGTGTGTGCTAGGTGGCAAGGTACAAGTGATAAATAACTTTTCAGGCTAATGGCATAGTCTCTTTCCTCATACCACTTTCCTTTTTTCTAAAGCACTTTTCCTTCTGTTTAAAAAAAACAAAACAACCCAGCTGTATTTCCTCCTTCACAGATGCTGGTCATCATGGATCTTTCAGCTGCTTTTCTCCCCCCCCACCCCGCATTGGCCAAATCCTCTCCATATGTTGTGACTGCTTACAGATGGGCATCCTGGCATTTCCCAGTGGCAGCAGAGACTACATCAACGTGTACCATGTGTGGGGCTACTGCCATGTGCAAAATAAAAACCAGGCTAGCCTCAGGCAGTCTAATCAGGCTGTGATAGGCTGGGGCAATGCTAATCTGAAAGTTTGGTCTTGGCTTTGTTTTGATCTGTTTTGTTATAGTTTTATTTCCTCCCTGCATTCTGTGTCCCATTCATACTAATCAGAGTCAGTCCTGATTTTTTTTCTTTTTATTTCTGCATTTGTCATAAAATAAAGCAAATTATTCCCGTCTTCGGAAACGATCTAGACTAATTAGTCGTCTAACCCAATAATTAGTTTTTTGTTTCCCTGTCTGTTTTCATGCATTATTGTTAGTTTTTTCCCCTCTTTTTTTTTTTTACACCATTACAGATTAAAATGAGCCACATTTGCAGTTGATGGTATCTTTTTTTCGGGGGAAGAATGGAGAATTGCAATAGAAAGCTACTTCAAAAGCAGCAATAAACTCAAGGATAAATTAAGGAAATTGAATGAGCCACATTTGGAAGCAGCGTTGAGGCTAATATTCTGTCGCTTAAGGTTAAATTGCAGCAGAGAGAGGGGGAGAGATTTCAGTGAATCCAAAATTGGGGAGGCAGTCACCATCAAAATCCTTCTGCAGCTTGAAAGGGTTCTGCCTGGCTTGAAGATTTAATTATGAATGCGTCAAGTGAGTAAAAGTACTAAACTTACCTCCTTTCCTCCTCTCCCCCAGGACTGACGGATGAAGAGATCGACCTGGCTTTCCAACAGTCGGGCACTGTCGCTGATGAACCACAGTCCCCAGGTCCTGCCACGCAGCTGGTGCCAACTCAGCCCCCTCACCTTGTGCCGTACAGTAAGTAGCCTCTTGACGGTACTTGATACTCTCATTTTGTACAGTTGTTTTTCTTGTCCTGTGTGCTTTTTTAATGATTTCAGATTTTAGTGCTGGACCCCCGGAATCAGCAGAATCTGCCATGGTGGTCCCCTGCAAATGCCCTGCTTGTCAGAACCACGAACTAGTGTTATTTTAAATACACTTTTAAATTCTTGATGCAAGTGACAGAAGTATGCAGCAGAAACCAACTCAAGAGTGTCACACAAGGCAACTGGGGATACAAGCTGCAGTCATTCACACTCTAACACAGTAAATAAGTCTATGATATCCTTTAGATCGGGGTGGGCAAAATGTGGCCCGCGGGCTGGATGCGGCCCGCCAGGCCATTCTCTCCAGTCTGTGGGGCCCTTAAAAAATTTAGAAAATTTAATATTTATCTTCCCCTGGCTGCCTGTCATGTGGCCCTGGAGGTCTTGCCAAAACTCAGTAAGCGACCCTCTGCCCGAAATCATTGCCCACCCCTGCTTTAAATTTAGGAAGCATGACCCAGAAAAATCTGGGTTCTGTTCCTGACTCTGCCACTGACTTACTGTATAAACATAGACAAGTTTCTCATCTTTTGTAGGCCTCAGTCTTTCCCCTCTAAAATTAACAATACTTGGTTTGATTTATGAATCTCTTGTTAATATTTACATAATGCTATGAGGTTCTTGGATAGAAGGTGCTATAAAAGTGCAAAGTAACTGTTATTTATTGTTATAACAATGGGACTTGTACACGAGATCACCTTTATTTGGCAACTGCCTATCTATGGGAGTCCATCACGAAGTATCCACAAATGCACCGAGTATAATTCTGCTGCACCTTAATTAGGAGATTCACCTCCCTTAAGCTACTGATTGTTGTTGATGGCTTCAGTGGTTGTTCAGCACGGGAGCGTAAAGAATTGGAGCACAGAGGGCAAATTACATTATAAGCTCTTTAGGGCACAGATTTCGTCTGCCTGTGTGGTGATCTAGGTCTAGCACAATTGGGGCCTGGTCATAACTGAGGCTTTAGGTGTTATTGGTTTACAAGTAAGAGTGAACAATTAATAATGATACTAATTTATCTTTGGGCACACCTTGCATCATGTTATTTGACCATAGGCTCACCCCATTTTAAAGATGGGCTGCAGAAATGTTGTATATGTATGTAGGAGTGGCTGTGCATTTAAAAAAAAAAAAAATACATGCATAGTACCTTAAGGTCGAGCAGAATCTGTATAGACTTAAAAATTTACATACCCATTTGCATTTTAAAGCAAACCTAGCAAAAAAGTATCTGAGCTCCATATAGTAAAAACTGAACTACACACCATTAAAAATCCATCACAAGGAGCTGTTTAGCTTAGATGTGTGGCTGGCAGTTTGAAAAGCACTTTACTTACCTGCCAAATGCTAAGATAAGGCTTGATATTGCTCCCACAAATTCAGTGAGTCCTAGTACATAGCGTTGTTGCATTAGAGGATGCTGATGCTCCCTTTCATTGCAGGCTACATCATCCAACTATCTCAACACATTTTCTCTGTGGTCCAGTAGGTCGGGAACAGAACTGGGAGATCTGTAGATTGACTTGACCACTGTAGCTCTCTGCCACCAACTTAAAACTGTGTGAACTTGGCCATGTGATTTAACCAGTCTGGGTTTCAGGGTCTGTGTCAGTGAAATGGGGTTAATATTACTTACCCTCATTTGTAATGTGTTGTCAGAATTTTAGATGAAAAACAAACCACATAAATGCTAAGTTTTGTAGTTATTATTAGACAAATGGAAAGTTTCTGTTGCTTGCACTGCAACCTGGTGCTTTATTTAGATCCCATGCTAGGCACTATGCTGTTTAAACACAGTAGAGAAATTCTAGTTCAGTTCCTCTGACCCACAGAAAGGTCTACATGAGATGATTCCTTTATGGCATAATTTTGCCAGAGATGGTCCTAAACAGGCTCTTGCTCTTGTAAAAACCCTTCATTTTGGGGTGGCAAGAAAAAGATCTGAAATGAAAGCCTCGATTTCTGTTGTGAATGGGCTACACCAGGATCGTAAATCCCAACACCATTAAATGTTTTGGTGCAGTTAATGAAATCCAACTCTGAATGTTGTGTCCTGAGCTAATACCTAGCTACTGCATTTTACAGGAAATAGCCTAAAGTCTAAAAGCTGTCCATCTTGTGTTAGTGCCCTCTTATCACAGCAGTTCCCAAGCGTAGCATAGCCAGCTTCATTCAGGATCTGGTGTAAAAACAGTGTTGGTTCTCCTGGTTTCTCATCAAAACCACTAAAGCCCCAAAAGGTCACACAAGGTAAAAATGCAAGTACTGGCATCAGTGACAGCCCGTACAGTTTTGCTACATACGGATTTCTTATAGCCTCAGTTCTGGGATCCTTGTGATGAGGTGAAAATCTTTCCTTTTCAAAACCGGAAATTTTTAGCCCATCTAATTGCACAAAAAAACTTGAAGGCCTGATCCCTCAGTAACCAAAGGCAAAGGAAAAGCAAGATCAGTTAGTTTTTTTAAAACCATATTTAAGCCAGCGTCATGATCTGGGAGACCCAACTGATGCTTTATTGAATGCTTGGGGATGGTGATTATTGCACAGAAGATCTATCCTGGTAAAGCAAACAAAATCTCATGCAGCAACCCCAAATCAGGCCAGAGACGACCACAGGGGTGAGATTAGACAACACCTTTAACTCTTTCCTCTTCCCCTTCCCCATGCTTTGCAGATCCTTGTAACTACTGAGTCTCTCAGTGTGGTTAAATTAACAAGGCACATGCATGACCTTTTCCTTTAACCGCACTGCTGTTGCCATTCCTTTCCCCATCTCTTTGGTTTGTATTATTGGTCAGATTCAGTTAGGCCTGAATCCATGTCCATATCAGCCTGCAAAGCGCGATTCAAAATGCCGAACTAATATAAATAATATAAATATAACAGAGAAATTGCTGGAGAGCTGACACCGTCAGAATTGACTTTAGGGCTGTGTGTCCCTGCAGACTTGGTCTAATAATTTTTAAGGTGGTTTATTTTTGTTACAGCTCCTTCATCTGTTGGAGGCTGATGGCTTGAGGGATACTGAAGCAGAGACCCGAATTCAGCCCAGGCCAATTGTTTCTGTAATAGTTTGCTAAATCCCATAATTTCTGGCAAAGTTTGTGAGCTCTGTCTTGTACAGAAAAATAATCTGGGATACTGTCTGTTTGCTATTTCTGTGATCTTAATAGGTGATGCTCAAAAGCACCCATGGGACAGAACTAGTTCAGCAGAGAACTGAGACTAAGTCCTACAAACTAGACTACACTGTGCTCCCTCTCTTGTGCTCTTAATAACTCAGGCCTTTCTGAAGGAGAGAGGCTCAGAAAAGCATTTACGTTATTTAAATGCCTCCTGCTGCGCACATTGTGCCAGGAGTGTTGGCATTAGAAGGTGTTCTGATATTTTGCTGGAGAGCGCTATTAGCTATATAAGTATTAAAAAAAAAAAAAAAAAAAAACTTTGTAAGCCTTATAAATAGCATATATCTTGCCAGCAGCAGAACCTGCCCCTGGCTTGGCTTCAGAGAAAGTGCAGTAACTTTCAGGGGGCAGAGAGGGCAATGAAATTCCTTGAGTTCCCAGTCCTTGTCTTGGAGCTTGGAGTCTCCTGTCCCATTCCTCCTCTACGCCCTACTCTAGGGGTAATTCTTTCCCTCCACTTATGTACTTTTGCCAAGAGGTGTCAAAACTGCTCAAAAAAAAAAAAAAAAAAGAAGCTTGATTTTGATTAATATAGAGAAACAAGACTTTGCCTGACTGATAATAAAACTGATAAATGACATTTGAATTACTTGTAGCGGTAATTTATTACATAAAATATCTTTTATTTGACATGCGATTAGTTGCTGGAAGCATCACTCAATCTGACTAGTTTAAACATGCTCTAAAATGAACCCCCTGTAAAAAAAAAAAAAAAACAAAAAAAAAACAGGGCTGTCTACTCGGTGCTATGAAATATACTAATCCAGGAGTGAGGACGAAAATCTGACTTTAAAT
>NW_017728926.1:18757208-18785102 GCF_001723895.1 Crocodylus porosus
TTTTTTTTACCTTTCTCACCCCCTTAATTACAAGCAAACTCCAGGGAGTTTTGAGCTAGGTGGGCAAAGCTGTGTGCTCATCATCCAGGCATTGTCTGTGTCTGTGTTCTTCTCCAGGGTATTTATGGCCTCCGTTCATGGGTGCTCATGCAGATTTTACACCTTCTAAAAAAATCAGCGACTGCTTTTCTCCCACTCTGATATTCTTTCTCCTCCTGCCCTTTTCTTCATGAGGCAGGACTCTGTAAAGTAAGAGGCCTTGTTCTCAGATAGTTTGATGTGGTGACTCCTGGTTATCTTATCAGGTCTGCCTGCCATAGACTCACTGTTTGTCCCAGAAGAAGCCAGCATTCTGTGCCTCAGTTTCTCAGTTCGTAAAGTATAGGTATTGATCTGACAGATTTTGCTGTGGCTCAGTGAGCCTTAATTCACTGATGTCAATCCAGGCCGATCCTGCAATGAAGTGGACGCTGAGCAGACAGTTAGCATTTGTTCCTGGAGTGCTAATTGCACTTGTTCCATGGCCACTGCTAGCACTTGTGATTGAATAAGCTTAGGGAGACTCCAAACCTAATGATCCAAGGGAGGGAAGTGATGTATTGCTATGAGCTAATGTTGTTCAGGCTTCTTAATGTGTCAGTGATTCAGCTTAGCAGGGTATGGGTGACTCTTATTTACCCTGGTCACCTCTTGGTGGGAGGATATTAGCAGAGATCAAGTACATCCAGAATGACGTGGTCCTGGACCTTTCTGGCAGAATATGGAGTCTCCAGAGCTGCAGGCCACTTTTGGGATTAGTACTGAACTTTGCTGGTAATGCCTTGTCTACTGTAATACTGTATACTGTACACTGTATACTGACCCACAGAAGTTTAGGTCTCTGCTTTTTCTTTCTGCTTCAGTATGTCCAGCTAAAAACTGACCTGGTCATCCCCACGTGCATTTCCATAGCCCTTTGTATAGAAGCTTCACTATATATCCCTGTTGGTCACCAGCCCTCCAAAGGGAGTGCAGAACTAAAATACCTTTTGCGGACCTGGATCATGTTATCTTTCCTCTCCTTTATATTGCAATTCCAGTTTTAAAGATGGGGAAACTGAGGCATAAAGGTTTACTCAAGTCTCTGAGCAAGTGCCCAAGGACATGGAGAGGAAGAGCTGGGTTTAGAAACTGGGGTCCCAAGTGGTGGTCTTGGATTTAAATTGTAAGCTAGTAAAGAGAGATTGCAACTGAAAAGGGGCTGCTGAGATCAGCTATGATATTTCTCCTCCCTGTAATGCTAATGTGGTCAATGAAGAGTCCTCGCTGTGTCCCTCCCTGCCTTTGCTTTCCACTTCCTCCCCCCCCCCCTTTTTTTTTTTTGCCACAAGACTGAATTGTTTCACACATCTCTAAAACGAGTAAAATGGCATTTCAGCTTCTTGTCTTTATAGACTCTCTGAACTTTAGGAAAGATCATTCTGGTCCCTTTTCATTAATAATGAAAACCAGGGGGCAATAAAATGTTCTTAGTGTGAGCATTACAGGAACGAGGGGAGAGATGAGGGAGGTGAAAGGGCAGTGCTGACAGGGACCTACAGGTGTCTCCTGCTTCTACTCAGAGGTCACAGCAGATGGGAGAGATCTGGGAGCATCTAGGCAAAGGCTGACGATCCATATGCAGGACGCAATTGAGAGCCACAGAGCCTGTGAGATTAATTAACCCTTTCTTATCGGGAGTTTGCTATGGGCTGAGCTACATTATCATGGAAGGATATTTGTGTTTGGATCGTCTCGGCAGACAGCTGGCAACTCAGGGGTTCAAAAGCCAGCTGAGCTGCTGATTCCTGTACCTGAATGTCCCAAGCATGACACCAGGTTTCCTGGTACCTCAGTCTAGCCCAGAGTTACAGTGGAGGTAGTCGTATTTAAGGCACTAAAAGCTGTATGCTGCATCCTGAAATCTAGAGACATGGATAAATAGCAAATTGTCACAGACTCTGTAACGGCTAAGCTTGCAGCCTTAGATATCCTTGTTCCCCACTCTTTCGGTTTCAGTGGGCAGTGAATGACTGAGATGGAAAGGAGACAAGTTTTCAGTCAGTCCTGCCAACGAAGTCTCTTTCTCCTGGAAGCACTGTGTGACGGTTTGGAGAGGGGAGTGCTTTTCCTGAATGTTGTGGGTTGCATGCGGAGTTGGATCAGTCTGTTTAGAGGCCACATGCCCGCCTCTACCTCCTGAGTGCTTGCCCACATCCTGCCACTGAACTTTAGGAAAGATCACTCTGCATCCTCTTTATTATTAATGACAACCGGGGGCAGTACAAGCTTCTTAGCAAGCTCGTTCCAGGAGCTGAAAGGGAGAAGCCGGTGGAAACTACAGGTGTTTTCTGCTTCTTGCCACAGAGGAGGCAGCATCTTTGCTTTGTTCAGTCTTTAAGCTCTGGTGCAGAACGGTGCGTTCAGCACCTCACGCTTTTCCCCACTCTTCTTCCTCTCTCTAATGCATATTCTGGCTTTGCTAGGTGTGGTGAACCTTGGCTCCTGCTCTTAATTCAGCCGAGAAAGGCACTGGATCCTCAGATAAGCCTGTAAGGAATAGATCCACGAGACAGCGCAACACTTTTCCTCTCTCTGTTCTTTTATGAGCACACTTACGGTCCCAAACAGGGTTTTCTCTTTTTGAAAAAGGCAATCCCAGGTGGCCTACTGTTCTGCCATGGTTCAGATAATCCAGTTTCCATAGCCATTAGCACTCAAGGGAGCAGTGGCTGGTGTCATGTCCATGCGCCTTCAACTCTTCAACCTGAAAGTCCATCCTGGCATTCAGAGCTGATTTGATGGGGTCCCCTTTTTTCCCACCAGTTCCTTGAAACTCCTCTTCCTTCTCCAGTTTCAGAAATGATGATCTTTGAAAGCACTTGGTTGACAAACTAGACTCAGCTAATATTAACAGTACAGAGATTTGCCCAGGGTCAGTGCAGCACAGATTTGGGTGTCCGCTCCACACAAAGAACAGGCTGAGCAGGACTGAGAGACCTCTGTGGATTACTGATGTGATTTTTCTCCTTTCTTTTGTGTCTCTGGAGTTACTCTGCTCAGCCTTAGAAAACAGAGAAGTTGGCATTATTCTTCCTCCCTTTCCAGAGTAGGCATTTGCATGGGACAAAAGTGACTCACCCAGAGGTCTCTATGCCTGCACGTTCTGACCATGATTCTTTCTGGCTTTTGGCTATTAGGTGCACCGGGATCTAGATGGCGAGACTACAGTGCTTTGGCTATCATTATGGCAGGGATTGCCTTCGGCTTCCATCAGCTTTATAAGGTAAGTGGTGTCTTTCTGTGCCACCAAAGTGGCTTTTGCTCTAAGAGAGTGGTGGTTGTGCTTCCCATATCCCAGCAAACATGCTGGCTCTAAGCAGAGATGCAGTCCTTGAACCAGCTGCTCTTATTGACTCTTCTCTGGATGTATGGATGGAGCTGTATGGGTGCTCCAACAAGAGTCAGTAAAGTGGGAGCAAATGCCTTAGACAAGTAATGATGATAATATCTAGTTCTTTTATGGCACTTTTCCTTGGTAGAACCCAAACAGCCACAAGTGAAATAGGTATAATTGTTTGCATTTTTACACCAGGGGAAACTGAGGCATAGGGAGGTGAAGTGACTTGCTCAGAGTCATCCAACATACTAGTGGCAGAACCAGGCATATAACCCAGGGGGCCTGAATCCCAGGCCTCTCTCTACTAGGCCACACTGCTTCTATGAATTATTTTGGCTGGTCAAAGGCCAGAAGAAGAGGTGCTTACCTCCTCTGCGGGATTCCCAGTGTATGCATGCCATTACTGAGGCTGTCTGCTTAATCGGAACCCTCTAGAGTAGCATTGCTCAACCCATGGGTCGCGACCCAAAAGTGGGTCACGAGAATATATGGAAGGGTCTCAGACAAACTTTAAAACTGGATTCTCTTTTAAAGGAGAAAAATGTGGGAAACAGTGGGTTTTCCCTTGCAGGCTGGCAGAGTTCCAGCTTGCAAAGGGCTGCTTGGGTCCCCCATGTCCCACGCCTCCCTACCCCACACGTGTACCTCTGCCCCACACACTGGGGGCAGTGGGTCAGGAGTGAGGGGCACCGGCAGGACCTGGGGGCTGTTTTCTACTTAAACTATTTCCTGGGTCTGACCTGGCCATCGAGGTTTACAAATGGGTCCTGGTACAAAAAAAGGTTGAGAACCACTGCTCTAGAGCAAGCATATACACTGGTTATGTGGTAGAAACACCCATCCAGCCCATTTTTGGGTGCTGTATTTCTCTGGTTAAACATGTGCTCAATTCTCTCACTGGAGACCTGCTCCCCATTGCTATGGAGAATAAAATTACAGAGCTGTTGGGAGAAAAATGCATGTTATGACCAGGGATCCAGGTTTTCTGTTTCCCACAGAAAATCAGGGAAAAAACACGGATTTTCCCCTTTAACTGAGAAAAATGCGGATTGTGCATTTTAATGGGAAAACATGCGGATTTTCCACTTTTGCAAAGAGCTCTTTGCAGGCTGGCAGAGTTTCAGCCTGCAAGGGGCTGGGGGAGCGGGAGGAGGAGGCCAGGCAGGGGGTGCCGTGTTCATATGCGCTCACACATGCACATGGCCACCAGGCAGCCTGGAGAGCAGCTCCCGCAGATAAGTCTGGAGGGGACGGGGGGGATTGAGGCCCCTATGGGGATGGAGGGAGTGAGTTGGGCAGGGCTGGGGCTGGGGATGCTGCCCAGTTGAGCAATGCATGGGGCTTGGGGCCCAGGGCTGGCACATGTGCCTGCAGGGCCCCAGTAGGGAGTGGGATGGAGCTGCAGGCAGCTCATCCAGGGGGCTGGCTCCCCACTGCTGCATGTACTTTTGGAGGTGTAAGGGGGACACATGCCCCCCAGATTTGTGCCCACGGTGGGCTCGGGCTCCCTGCCCTGCTGCCCTCCCTACCTAGGGCCTCCACAACCCAGCGGGTGGGATCTGGCTTGGCAGGACAGAGTGGGGCTGGGTGGGGAAGCTCCTTGCCGCTGCAAGCCCTGCGCCACCCTGGCGAAGTGCCCCCTGCCTGCCCAGCAGCAGCAAGGGTGGCAGCGTAAGAGTTGTGCCCTTTGCTGCTGCTGCTGGGGGAGCAGGGGGCGCCTCGCCAGGGTGGCGTGGGGCTTGCAGCAAAGGCAGTCAGCTTCTCTGTCCAGCTCCGCTCTGCCCTGCTGGGCCACGGAGGCCCCATGGGGAGGGCAGCAGGGCAGGAAGCCTGAGCCCACACTGGGCAGCCTGCCTCCGCCCCCATCATGGGCTTCACTCTGGCTGTGCTGCCCGCAGGGGAGGAGGAGCCAGGCTCCATGCTCTGCCACAGCAGCCACTGTCTCCTGTGGGCAGCAGCCAGGGCTTGGGCACTGCTGAGGGGGCAGGAGGCTGCAGACTTGGTTCCCTGGCCCCATAGCTATGGCAACTGGGGGCCCCCTCTGGCAGGGCTGTGGGGTGGGGGCTGTGGGTGGGGAGTGAGGGGCCTGGACCTGTGGCCTGGGGAGCTCTGATTTTCCATGATAAAAATCCCCAAATCAAATATCAAAATGTATAGGTACTTAAAATTTATTCTGTTAGAGTGATTGAGGCACTGGTAGGCTTCCAAATTGATTTAAAATTGTAGATATATCAATAAAACATTGTGTTCAATTGATACCGATATGTATAGTGGAGTTTCATTTTAATTGTGAATTTTAGGCGTTTTTAATCACAGAATTTGCAGTTTTTAAACCAGGAATACTAGGATCCTTGGTTATGACTACATAGCAAGGTGTGAGGTCAGAACCCCTTGCTTCCAATACCAGTGGACTATGCCTTTCTCTCTGTGTGCAGATCCCTCACCTTTTCGCCTGCCACAAGACATCTTGGTTGGCCAGCAGAAGCTGCCTTCCCTTTTATAGGAGCCAAAGGTGTATTGGGCCAGCTGCTTAAGCGCAACCGGATAATTGGCCTTAGCAGTGATTTTTGTGCCCGTGGTGGTAATTGTCCTTATTGGGTAGATTGCCGCACCCTGTCACATTGCTGATTTGGGTGTTCTGGGAGGTTCAGAAGAGAATTGTCTGCTCTGGCTTTTCAGAATGGGCGGAAAAAGTGGAGTGACAATGTATGTAAGTGTAAGCATGTGTTTATACACATACTCAGTGAGAGAGCTGTCTGCAGAGACAGCCAAATAGTAGAGTACCAGTATGGTAATGGGAATCTAGATGAATGCTGCTTTATACCCTCTCTCTCAGAAATGCCTCCCTGGAAGCACTTATATCAAGGGCCAGGTTAAGAGAGTGCTGGTAGGCAAGGTGCTTCCTTATAATCAGGGCTGTTTCCACACACCTGCCCAGCCCCCTCTTGTCCCAGGCATGTTGTGTGTGAACCTGCTCTCATTAGGCTGCACATTCAGTTCACATGTGCTGTGTCCCAAGTGGGATCACAGCAATTAGGGATGGCTGCGACCTATTAGATCAAGTCCATCCCCTGCAAGGGCAGAATGAGTTTGATTTCATGGCTGCAGTGTATGCTATCGCTGAGCTACATCCTTTCCTATGGTGCACTGACCCCCATCCCTTAGCCCTCGGTCCACAGCACTCTGCTTCCACCGTCGCCCCGTCTTCTCTATGTTCTTTCCTGGCTCCCTGTGCCTCTAGTTTTGGTTATCCTGCCTCCAGGACTCTATAAGGTCTGTCGTTCCCTTGGCCCCTGTGTATCCATACTCTTATGGTCTCCCTGCTTCTCCATTTTCTGCTGAATGGGTAGATCTCAGGTATCGTAAGAGGCCTGCAGTAGAGACTGAACTCCATCGGCGTGCAGATGGAGAAAGTCTCTGGACTGAGAACTTTTCCAGTAGCCCCTAAACAGAGACAAGAGCTTCTTCTCAGGAGCCCAGAAAAGGAGATCCCAGTAGTTCAGTTTTTCTCATGGCTGCTCTGAGTGCCTCCATTCAGGGGATCTGTATCAGTTGTGCGATCATGGTCATATTTTCTGAAGTTGGTGTGGGAATTGGTCTGATAGGTCCTGGGGTTAGAAGACACCCCGGTCCATCCCTGTTTCTTAACGCAGCCTTCCTGCTCCATGCAGAAATACCTGCTCCCTCTCATCATGGGAGGCAAAGAAGACAGGAAACAACTTCAGAGGATTGAGTCGAACATTTCTGAGATGAGTGGCAGCGTGACACAGACAGGTAAAGATTAATGACTCCATCAATTCACCCCTCAAAGCCCTTCTGCCTGAATCCCCATCCTGCCAAGACCCCCACCCCTCCTCTACCCCTCCGTCTCCACTTTATGTGGTGACTTCATTTATCTGCTCTGAGAATCTGTTCACATTTGCAAATGAAGCCGCCGTCATTTCGGTTTAATTTGAAATTGCTTGTTTACTGTCGGCGCGGCCTCAATTAATTATGTTTTTACGGAAAGGCTCCCAACCTCAGAATATTAATAAGGGGAATAAAATGACAGCCTTTCGGAGGGCTGTAAAGTTCATTTTTAATTTCTGCTTCTCTGAGGTTTTCGGGGGCTTTTTTGGTGGTTTCTCCCCCCCTTTTCTCCGAGAATCCAAAGCAGGGGTCAAGAGAGTCTGTAATTACTGTGCCTTTCCTGACCCCAGCCACCTTCTCTGTTATTGACTCCATAGGGCGCCTGTTCATTACCCAGTGCCCTAATGATGGCCCAGATTAGCTGTTACCTGTCACACCAATAGACATTTTTTTTTTATCAGCTTGTTTACTGGGTGGAAGCACTGGATAAAATACCACAGCTGAAGGCAGTTCCTCACCACCCAGTCGGAGTCCAGCGGGGGTTTGAGAGAGCTCCTCTGAAGTCCAAGGCAGGGCACTAAGTATATCCGGTTACAGAAGAGGAGAGAGGGTGGTTTATGGCCACAGGGCTGTTACAGCCATCATGGGGCGAAGGAGCAGGTGGTTTGAGGGTGGGAAGATGCTAATTGCACCTGTTGGCAGCGGGTGTGGAGGAAAGAGGCTTTCTCTCATTCCTCCCCAGATCTTGGGGTTGATCCAGGGACCTGTCAGTTTCCAGACGAGATCTAAGCCCTCAGCACCAAGTGCCCATGCGAGGCCCAAGACAGATAAATGATACAAACATTGTATAAGTTCAGGGAGATGTACAAATCATAAACCAATATAATTAGAAGGGAGAGGTTTTGGACGGATATACTGTGGGCTATAGACATCTATACAATGGAAAGATAAACTAGAAATACTGGAGGTTAGATGCAGTGCAGGTAGATTACCCATAGTGCAGATAAATTATATGGATTAGAGTGAGCGGGCGTGTGTAGATAAATTAGATATAGTAGGAATAAAGGCATCTTGTAGCTAGACAGCAGGAAGGATGTGTGTGTGTGTTTTTCAGTTTAACTGAAACTCTCCTGCCGTTCCTCCCACAGTGACTCAATTACAGACAACTTTAGCCTCTGTTCAGGAATTGCTGATGCAGCAGCAACAGAAAATCCAGGAGCTCACCCAAGAGCTGGCTGCTTCCAAGGTACCTACCTTCATCTGCGTGTCCTTCAGAGTATCCCTTAGCCCTTTGGAGCATGCATGACTTCTTATGGTCACCTCCCTAACCCATCTCCACATCTTCGTTCTATTTCCCCAAGTTTCTTTGTAGCTGGTCCCGTCTTCCTGGAATATCTGTGCAGATTAATAGGTGTTGACTTTGTGTCTACACTAAACATAAGGCTTTTGAGATAATGTTACCTGCATCCTTCATGCCTGAAATCTGGTTTGTTCTGAACTCTCTGACTAGTTCTGTAACTACCTCCAGTAGAAATTTAAATCGTATCTCTAGTTGGTGAAATGGAAGGACAGGGAAGTAGGTGTTACATGGCAATGAAGACAGGATGACTGGTCTGCCAGCCTACTGACCAGACTGGAAGGCCATGTGGGTAGAAGGTGTTTTTTTTTTTTTTTTACTGTGATACCAACTAGGATTGCAATAGAGGGTGCTCTGTTTAATGTTCCATCTCTCTAGGTGTCTGTCAGTCCAAGTATTTACACTGTACCTATCACCAAGGTAGGACTGGATGGCTGAAAGGAATAGGCTTATGAGGTTCTTTGCATCCAAGTCACCTGTTTAGATCGAGGTCGTGTAGTGACTGAAAGCTTCTAGGTGATCCAGCTGAAATGGATGATGGTCTCAGGCCAACAGGTAGCATTAGTTGCCACCTGTGTCATTCTCAGGTTAAACAAGGATCCCAGCATGTCTAAGCCAACACGCCTCATGTCCAGACTAAAAGGCCCATCATTAGGATGAGAATGGCATTCAGTCACTGTTGACTGTGCTTGTGATGAGATTGCCAACAAATGAGCCAGTGGGGGCTCATACTTTTGCAGCGTGGTTACCAGTGCATTTGGGGATTATTCTGAACCCCATCAAGCTGAACTTGGATTGTGGCACTGATACTTAACCTTTTTCATCTCCAAAACACTTCACCGTCAGTTGCCAGTCACTGCTGAACTGGCCTGGATTTGAACTGGTCACTTGGAGGTGAAAACTAGCAGGGCCCTAGGGTCATTCTGCCCCACAACTGTTGCGTTCAGTGGTCTCTGGGCAGTGAGAGCTTTTGCCTTTTACAACCAGATGTCTGAAACAGTTAGGTGTTTGTAATGCAGTTGTCCACCTCCAGGACTAACAGTCACTCTTCCCCCAGGCTCCGATCTCTTATAAAACCTTTGGTCGTATGTAACTGGTGGGCCACCTCTGGCTATGTGGCGTACAAGCCATACAGTAGGAATCCCTCAGTGGCAGAAATGTAAATCCAACCATGAAAGCTGGTTTATGGTCACAACACTCTGCTTCAATTTTCTTTGGGAGCTGTGGCCTGTCAGTGGCCTAGAGCCAGTCCGGAAATTGGAAAACTGTTTTCACGTCGTAAGTGTTAAGATTAAGACCACATGCTGATCCTGGAGAAGGGAAGAAGGCAAAGCAGCCTTGGTGGTTTAGAGTGTCTTTAAAAAGTTCTTCCTCCCCCTTCTCCCTTCTGCGCTGAACTGGTAGTGCATGCTGTTATGATATCTAAACCTCATGTGTACAAAGAAAGGCTTGGGCAACCCCACAAACCAGGGAGTGAAAGCTGTGTTTTCTCAGCTGTAATGTAAGTTTTTATATCTGCTTTTCAAACTCCTACTAGCACACTGTAAAAAATTAAAAAGAGGCGCTTTAAGTAATTAAAAAACATACATAAAAACTCAAGGCTTGCATTTTCTACAACTGTTTTTTAAAGAGATTGGCTAAAAAGCCCCAGATGTCAGATTTTATTTCTAAATCCTAGGCATCTGGCACCATATGTGTTTTGGAAATTCGAGTCCTTTGCAGGCCAGTGAGTGGAAAGCACTCCCTTGTTAATGTGCTGCTGTAGCTTTCAAGGTCTTGGTGAGCCAGAACAGTGGCTCCTGGATTCTCGCTGTCTGAGGGCTGGGAGTGTGAATCCCAAGGGAAGGCATCTGTGTATATCACAGCTACCACGGTCTGAGCCTCTTCCAGCTGGAGTCGCTGTAGGGCATGCTGGCTGTGAAGGTGCTCGCAGTTATCCAGCCCTAACTGAAGTCTGTGTAAGGAATGAATATGAGCACTGGCTGTGCTGGTGTTCAGCTCTTCCAGTCCCAGCTTCTCTTCCTAGAGATGCAATCTGGTAGCTCAAGCATATTTCTCTTTGTTGAGATCCAGTGGAGAAGTTTTTTGGCTCTTCAAATATCTGTGGATCAGAACACTGATTAACTCCATGCACTGTGAGCCAGTGGCTGTTTCTTTTGTGGTTTAATAGAAATGAGTTAGCAGACTTGGCCCAGTTTTTAACACTTAGTGCTCAGATTATAATCTGCACCCTTAACTGCTGAGGGCAGTCCCAGGAAAGAGGGTGAGACTCAGATGAGTCACTTAAGGTGGCTCTGAAAATTTCATCCTGAATCCCAGGCTCTCTTCTCAAGAAGTGGTCCCTTGGGGTCAGGGTTGAGCATGCTCTTAGGTGAACACGGGGAAGTCTTCATTGCCTTTTCAGGGGCTGCACTGGTTCCCTGCCTTGCTGGCTGGCTGGCTCTCCAAGGTTTTCTTCTGTCAGCCTTACTGTAGGGATTCCTATTTATCCCCCTTGCAAATACTAGCTTCCTCTTTTAAACAAGAGAAGAAAACTCCCTTTAACAACAGCCATGTATGGTGTTTGGATCTGATTTGTGTAATGTCCTTTGGAAACAAGATTAACCCTTCCCATTGACTGAAGGGAAATCCTGTGATGCCTGCTAACATCAGAGCAAGAATTGTCATAGGCTATTAGTGATAGAACAGTTGGCCTCTCTGGGAGTCTGTTTCCAGCACCTGCTCCTAGTTGTGCAAATCCTTTTGCCCAGCAACGAGAGCTTTTAAATGCTTTGCTGAAGACTTTGCGAGCTTTGAGGGGGGGTGGGAGAGAACAGCACAGTTCTCTGAACGATCTCTCAGTGCCTACTCTGACCATTACCTCTTGTGTTTTGTGTCCTAGGCTACCACTTCCACCAACTGGATCCTGGAGTCACAGAATATCAATGAACTGAAATCTGAGATCTACTCATTAAAAGGGCTCCTCCTAAACAGGTATGGAGGAGTATGTAGGCTGGATTGTGGTGGGGGAAGGGGGTTTCCTTCAGGGAATGAGGCAGGCACCGCCGGAAGGAACTAGGCCTGGTCCTCCACTTCCATTTCATCTTCTATGTGAGGGTCTCAGAACACCTCACAAACATTTCTTTAATCTCAGTGCTCTTTGTCTGCCGTCGGAAGTAGCTAAATTTTCTCATTGCCATTTGGGATAGAGACATTGACTGACTCATCCTCAGTTGTAGAGGCAGGAAGAAGGTTCGCATCCCTCTCTCTGATTTTATTGCAAGAGTACCATTGCATTCTTTGTAATCCATGGTTCATTAGCTCTGTTGGAGCTTTTGGTCCTTCCTAGCCTGATATCCATCACTCCTTGTCCACTTGTAAGAGAGGCTGCCAAGTCCCTTTTCCAACAGAGGGTTAGGACCGGAGGCCTGTTGAAAATCAGACCAAATGGCTTCTGGAGGCAGGTGTGCTTGGTAGACATCGAGGCCTGAACATTGCTTTGATTTTAATACTTTTTAAAGAGGGGCAACCTGTCACGCCACTGTTCAGCGGAGGTCACAGATCCTGTCTCCATTCGGTTGGGTCATGCTAGCAGCATTGTAGCAGCAGGAACACTTACTGAAGCCTCTTCAGTTGAGGGGAGGCCATTCTAGTAGGTCTGTGGAGGGATCACAGGCCTGTTGGTCTTTTTTCAGCTGAAGAGCACAGCACACAGTCCTGCTTATCCCTTTGCCTCTAGTGAGGACAGTTCTTTTCTCCGTTAGCATGCTTGGCAGGGACAGCAGCAAGGGAAAAGCTCCCTGGGGTGGGCAAGGGGATGGCTGTCATGGAAGGAAATTCTCTGTTCTGCAGCCAGGGGCTAAGTGCTTTAAAAATTAAACAAAAAGGGCAAATCTCCCTGCAGTGAGCAGGCGGTGGTAACACTGGAGCCAAGAAAACTTCCAAATTAAATTTCTTGATAGTATTTGTGATACCAGGGAATAATGCAGGCATGAGTCTGTGCGCACTAGGAGAAGATGGAAGCTGGTGTAGCTGGGCTTCTCCACAGCTGGGGTGGCGGTGGGGGGGGTGAGGAGATGGAGGTGAGTGCAGTTGTTTTTAGGTCTGCACAGGTTGAATCTGTTGCACCAGATGTCATCCCCTGCAAGGAGGCAGGCAGCTTCCCCTTGCCCCAGCTCTCCTCTGGAGCTGTGTTCCCTGCATCAGGTGTGTGAACTTCCCCCAACACTTACGCTTCCTCTCTAAGGGCCTGATCTAATATCACTGTATGTGCCCAGTTCCCACTGATGTCAGCCAGGGCTGTGCTGGCTGGGGGAGTGTAGGATCAGGCCCTGCATACGTTGTTCTCTGGATGATAGCATCTTTTGAAGGCAGCAGGGGAAGCCCATTCCTCATCGCACTGCCATCTGCCCTGCTTCCCATTTTGGTTACCTGTGCTGCTGCGTAGGACAGACAGGCCAGGTTATCACCTGGAGTTCATTGGGGTAACTCCTTGGAAATCTGTGGGACAAAACTGATTTACACCAACTAAGGATCAGGCCCAGATGAATAGTGCATACTGTGACAGGAGACCATGGGGCAGTGGATATATCTCACAGGGTAACCAGGTGGGTAGAGTAGAGCTTGGCTCAGAGCCAGGGTACTGATGCCCATAGTTTCTCCCTGCAATGGGACCTTTCTGGACTAGTTAATCTGCGATTGTGGTGCAGCAGAGCAGTGCACTCCCCCTTGTTTCCCAAGGCAGTGCTTCCCAGGGGGTAGAGCTGGGATGGGTGAGTTCTGAGTCTGAGTCTCAGCTCACACTGTGAAAATGGCCAGGGCCCATTTTTTCCCACTTCAGTTTGCTCGTCGGTGAGTGCAGATGTGCACAGACTTAATGAGCGGGTGCATGTAAAACAGTTTGGGATCATGGCTGGAGAAGGCAAGGGGCTGTCTTGTGGCTCGCTGGTTACAGTAGGGACTTGGAGCCCTGTTCTGCATGATTCCTTGAGCGTGCTGCTCGCCTCGATGGCTGATCCCTTCTCTGAAATGATAGCCCTGCTGTCCTAGTAATACAAGCCCCTTTCTTTGCTTTCCCTCCACCTCAAGGAGGCAGTTCCCTCCCTCCCCATCGGCCCCCAAGATCCCATCGTGGCAAATTCCAGTGAAGCCTTCCTCACCCTCCAACCCTGTTGCCACCAACCACAACAGTAGCAGTGATATCTCTCCTGTCAGCAACGAGTCCACCTCCTCCTCACCCGTCAAGGAGAACCATAGCCCAGAGGGGGCAAAGGTCAACTGCCACCTCCTGACCACAGAGGAAGGTGGCAAAGCGGTTATTGATGTCAAGGGCCAGGTGCGGATGGAGGTACAAGGTGAGGAGGAGAAGCGGGAGGACAAGGGGAACGAGGAAGAGGAAGAGGAGGATGATGAGGACGATGACGTCAGCCACGTGGATGAAGAGGAGTGCCTCGGGGTCCAGACTGAGGACCGGCGAGGAGGTGACGGGCAGATTAATGAGCAGGTAGAAAAGCTACGGAGACCTGAAGGGGCCAGCAATGAAAACGAGATCGACTAGGGCAACTGGGCTGCTTCTCCTTCTGCCCTGCATCTCCCTAAGCCTCCCCTCCTTTTCTGAATTGCCTCTCCTGTTCAGTGGAGAAAGCTTCCCTGCCCCAGTGATTCTCCCATGATTCACCTTGAGTAGCGTCATGATTGTCCAGTGAGCAAGGTGGGTCCTGTGTCACCCCAGGGCCATGCAGCATCCTGGTGGCTTTCTTTCCCTTTCCCCACACCACCTCCTGCCCCAGGTATCTGAGCTGGGGTCACTGCCCAGATTGGGAGAACACCTTACCATGGCCAGAGACTCCATGGCTAGAGAAAAAAGTCCACTTGCAAATGCATCATTCGTGAACTAGTCCAAACCTTCACTGCATCCCAGAGCCCTTCCATCCACGCTCAGAAACCAGCTGGCCAAGCCCCTTCTTGTTCCCAACCACATCTTGGTCCCAAAGCAGTTCTCCCTGTTCACTGAAACATCCCACCAGATTTTACTCCTCAAACCAGGCTGTTTAATCCCTAAATACCCCATCAAATCTTGCTCCCAGGCCAGCCACCTGCCGCCCAGACTTTGTGTGAGACCCAACTCCTGAAGCCGTTCAGCCTTTGAGAAACACTGAAGTTCTGGCAAAGTCCAAAGGGCACAACTCCCTACACTCAACCTGGTGCCTCTTGTTAGGGATCAGGCCCATAGAAATGGTCATGAGGCCAGGTGCCCTTGACTTCCCTCTGGTGAAAGAGTACTTCCCCTGCCGACATGATTCGCACCTGATGCCCCATTCACTCTCATTTACTGTGCAGGGAAAGGGTAGCTCACGCCCGTTTCTGACGTCTTCCGTTCCATTAATAGCCTGGCCTGAATGAATCGGGCGATCTTGGCTGCTGGAGTAGTCAGTCAGTCCCAAGTCTCTGCAGTGGTTCTTAGCTCATCTAAATGGTCTGTCAAGGCCCGTGTCCAGCGTGGCACAGGGATCTGCCTCGGCAAGATCCTGTTTGCAGTATGGAGAATGGTTCCGACGCAGAGGTGCACCGCTCCCCTCCCTGCCCGGCCCGGCCCGGCCCGGCCCTTTTTGCCCCAGGAGGGCTAAACACAAAAACAAAATGACGAGTTTTGAATTCTCCTGTTTGCAGCATTGTGTTTGCAGCTGGTAAAATGGTGGTGTCTGATTCTTATTCACTGCATAAGAGCCTCTTAGCAGAGCAATTCCTGTAACATCTGAGTCTCACTGTCCTCACCAAGCAAACGTGCTCGTCTGTGTGATCATGTATAGATTTCAAATATAAAATACGATTGTATATAATTGTAATAAATATGAGTTACCACTATTTAACACTGGGCTGCTGTGGCTGACTTTTTTGGGAGGGGGTGGGCAAAAGAGAATGTGGGCTCTGGAAACGCAGCTCTTAGGCAAACGTTCCCCAAAGTTTATTGGGAAATGTTTGTTAGTTTTATAGTCAGCTGCTCCCGTCCCAGGTTCTCCCAGCAAAGGGCAGTGCAGAGCACAATGGAGGATCTTGGCAACTGAGGCTACCCATGGACCCCTTGTCTCCCCGCAGGAGCTATTGATTGCAGTGAGCAATGTAAGTAGCTCTGATGGTGCTATAACTTGATGCTACCCCAGGCCATGGGGTATGCGCGGTATGGAGCAGATGCCTCATCCTCAGGGCAACGTGCAGCTCTTCAGTCTCACCGTCTTCCAGAAGGAGGCACTAAGGGAGATGGTACGTGGTAGCTCATGACTATTTGAACCCCACCATCTCCGAGCAGGCGGTGGTGCAGGGAGCAGCATATAGCAGCTCAGCTCCTGCAGTCCTATCTTCACTTGACAGAAATGTTTGGCTTGCTTCTAAAAAATGAGGGATTTACTTGATTCCTGAGTATTTGGGTGTCTGGTACACAGTGACATTTGCCTACTCAGGGGGAGAGGAAGGGACCTTCATATTACTGTATTTAGACCTGCTGTTGAATGTGATGATTTCTCATTCCTTAAATGGACGAATATCTTCCCCAGGAGTCTCTCTCTCCCTCTCTCTCCCCCTCTCTCTCTCCCCCGTAGCATTCACTGAGAATGTTGCATTTAGCTAAAACAGGGCAAATTTGAGTGTGTTTAAAAGCGGAGGCTTTCCTTACATGATGGCACTTTTTGTCTTCCTCAAGCCAAGAATCCTCATGAAATGGAAATGCGGGGTGAACACAGGGAGGCAACAAAAGTATTGTCCTGCCTGTGTACATTTTATATACATAGAAGGTTTTGAAAATAGAAAGTGCTTGGACAACAGCAGTCAGTGAAATGTGGAAAATATGTTGCTGAGGTATGCCCCTTGTGGAGTGACTTACGAGGTTTACAGCACAGGCAGCCCTGAGGTTTTTTTCCTTCCCTCTGTGCTTCCAATGGATAGCTAGTTCATTAACAAGGCGTGTTTTTGCTTTGAGTTTTTCAAGCCTTCCTTTGCTTCCTGGGGTAGCGATAAAGTGTGATTTTTTTTTTTTTTTTTCCCCTTCTCTTCCAAACCTTGCTCTTGCAACCCTTCCTACTCGGGGAAGTCACAGCTTCCCTGTCCCCTACCCTGCAGGCCAGATCAAAACTCTGGCTTGCTCAGGAAAAGTAACCCTGAGATTGTGCTGCTGATACTGTGTTTATTCACTTACAGGTGCTGGCTGAGGGGACCCAGCACACCAGCAGGGAGTTCTGAGAAAGCTGGGCCTTATTGCCAGCAGGTATTTCCGAGAGTCCTGGGGGCTTAGTTCCCGTGCGTTTCCCATCCTGCCTTTGCTTTCCACAACAATCTCATAACGAAAATATTGATGACCAGACCAAGGGCAAAGGGGCAGTGATGGAAACGGGCTTTCCCTCATCGCCTTGGCTTGGGATTCTGTAGCTGCTGCTGCAGGGATCAGTATTTTAGTCCTGAGCTGCGCTTGTCCTTTAATTCATAATTCTTCCCTCCTTTCTGCCCCCCATCCCCGTGGAACCTAGCTTCTTAAATCAGTAGCTCTGGGGCAGTGGCCAGTATGTGCTGGGCACACCGTGGCACTAGCTGAACGACTGGGGAGCAGGGATCCTTTTCCCTGCAGGACAAGGGAGATGACACCCTTCTCTGTCTGTCTATCAGGGTGGAGTTACTACATCAAGAGCCCCCTATTCTACCAGACTACTGTGCAGTAAAACCAACCCCTGGATGACCGGTGCCTTCTGAGGTAGCAGGACCCTTTGTTCCTCTGTTAGTGTGTGATTGATTAATCAGACCATGGCATACGTGGCTGTTTATGGGCATTTTTGCCATAATACAGGAGACTGAGAGTTGTGCCAAAAGACTGATAGGTCCCTTGCATCTCAGGAGACCCACTGTGAAGCTGAAGGAGTGGAGTGGTAGGTGAGGATGGTAAGTAGCAGGTTCCCTGGTGGCCTGAGGAGGGAGGTTTGCATTAGGTGAATACATTGATTGTTCCAACCTTAAGGGACACCAAAGAAAAAAACTGCAAAGGCAGGAGGGGACATGAAGGAGGGAGGCAGGTGGAGAGCGAATGTCGGGAAGGAGGAGATGGAGCTGGCAGAGAGAGATTCGCTGCTTTAGGCCTTCCTCCCTCTGAAACACCATGGACCACGCCAGAGCAGATGGAGACAGCCTGCTGCTGTCAGGCAACATGAAGACATAAGAGCTCATAGTCCAGTGTCCATGAGCAGCAGTTTTGGTGCCAGGGCACCTCTGGATACAGGCCAAGGTGGGAGGCATATGGAGAGGGACCTCTCCGAATCATCTTCATTTGACCCAACCATGGCTGGCAAGTGAACCTGGCTTTGTGCCCTCAGAATACAGGGCCAGGCGAAAAGCTAAATGTGAGCCACTTTGCCGGGGCTGGGAAGGGGACTGATTGTGGCCCCTCTTTCCCCAAGGACTGCTGGAGAAGGATAAATTCCCACATTCTTGGGAACAATCAGCATTTTCCATTGTGCACCTTTCTAGAGCACAATCCAGGATATTTGGGCTAGGGACACAGGGATGGGCTCTGTGGGGCCTCATCCTGCCTGGCTACTTGACCGTGGCTGACTCACTTGACCTCTCTGCACTGTACCAACCAACACCAAGGGGTCTGGTGAGGCTTAAAATAAACTGCCAGAGGAAGGCAAACTTGGGAATCAGGCCCAGATTTCCACCCAAGCCTGGCCGCTCCATGCAGCACGCCAGAGTAAAGGCGCTGAACTGTGGTGCGGGAGGGGGCTGCCTGGCTCCTCACCCACCCAAGCGCACAGCTCCTGTCTGGGAGGACCGTTTTTTCCCACCATGCCTTTCTGCACCTGGAACTCTCTAGTACGGCAGAGCTTGTGGTCCGCCATCCCGGGCCTGCCGCCACTTGCTGCCTCTCCTGCCTACCCAAGGATTAAGTGCCTGGAAGTCCCGCTGCATTTCCCCTCCCTGCCCCAAGCCCTGTGGAGCCAGCGCGGCCAGCTCTGATGTGTGATGGCAGAGAGCACTGCATCCTGGGATACCTTCAGGCAGCCGTGGCCATACAGCCAGGAGGACCACCTGGAGCTGGGAGTGAGCCCCACGCAGGTGAGTAACCTGTGCCTCCTGGGGTCCCGTGCCCAAGGAGTCTGGTCGAGGTGTGGGAGGTGCCAGCATCCAGCCCAGACATTGAGCTCAGCCTGTTTTTACTCTGTGCCGTCAGTAAAAGGCTGCAGGGGCTTGGGAGCAGTGGTTTTGCTGCAGTGCTGGTGCAGCTGTGCAGACCTGAGGGTGCGGCTGAATAAGGCCCTGAATCCTGCTCCCTCAGGTGCCGGCAGCCTGCGGATCCGCCCTTGATATTGTCCGTGCTGCTGGCGGGTAGGAGCCCCCCCATCGCGTGACTTTGCTTTGTACCCGCTCAACCTGGAGCCGGTCCTGACTCACGCACCCAACATTGGTGTCAATCATGGCTGGGCCCCGTCTTGAGATGTAAGACCCCCTTCCTAGTGCTGGGTGCCACGTGAGCACCGGGTAAGATGGCTCCTGCCTGAGGAGCTGACGGTGTGAACAGGGAAGGCAGAGCAAAGTTGGGAGAGGAAACAGGCACAGGGAAGGCAAATTACTTGCCTGTGGTCCTAACGCAGAACTGGGACCAGAACCAGCCTCCCCGCACGCTCGGGTTGGTGCCCTGCTAGCTAGACCACACTGCCTCCCCAGGCGTTTGCCCAGCATACGTGCATCAGGCTACCTGCATCAGTAGCCCTGGCTCTTACCTGCACGGTGGCAAGATTATAAATGCACCCAGGATGAACCAGGGGGAGGAGAGACCTGGGTTAAGGCAGACGGTCTGGTTTGCTGAGGGGCGCAGTGGGAGCTGAGCTTTGCGTGTGCTTTGTGGATGGAGGGGCTGGCATGGGCTTCCTCGGCTCAGGGAAAAAAACTCCCATCCCCAAAAGGGAGCAAATGCTAACCTAATAAAGGCACCAGCTGGACGGAGGGAAAGCAGCCCTTTGGAGGGAAAAAAAAAAAAAAAAAGAAAACCTCCTTTCATTAGAAAAATAATATATTTCATCCAAATAAGGTAAAAATATTTGAAATGGGGCAGAAGTGAGCACCAGGCAGCATCTGTCAGGCCCTTTCTGGAAAGGGGAAGATTATTAAACTCAATTACAATTTATTTTTGTAGAGTGTCTTTCAGATGAGAAATTTCCCCAAATGCTTTGCAAGGCGGCTTTGTGGGTAGTCACAATATGGAGCATCTTAGAGAGAGCCCCCCAGTACCCACTGGCACTCTGGCCCTCTTTTTTTTCTACATCTGCTGTAGGATTTAACCCTTCAAGGATATGCCATCCATCCATATCTCAGCAAATAGGGAAGGATCTGATCTAATGCCAGCTCTGGGAGCATGTCTGTTTGGCTTAGCGCGGGGAAAGAGACAATATTTTTTCTTTACTGTTTTCAAGAAGATTCCTGCTTTTTTCTAGGATTGCGTCTTCTGATCAGATTTGCTGCCCTGCGTTGTTTTTTTTTCTTGCGTCTGTCACTTTGCCAGACAGTCTGTCTGTCTCTTGGTCACTTGGCCTGCCTAGCGTGTTTGTCTTCCACTGCCTCTGTCTGTTGATCTGTCTGTCTTTCTCTGCTGCTGTCTGTCCATCTCTCTCTCTCCAGCTTTCAACTCTGAAACGCCTCCAACTTTACCCCTCAGGCAGTAACCAGGGTCTTGTCTGTATGAAAAAGTTGCAACGGCTTAACTCAATGTTGTTTTTTAAACTGATTTAGTTAGAGCCACGCAAACTTCTGTCCAAATGTGCTTGCTTGGTTTTGACCCAGGCTTATTTTGGTTTCAATTAAAGTGGTTTAAACTGAAGCAAATGTTTCCACGCAATGTAGTTTCCGAAGCCAGAGTGCTGCATGCCGGCTAGGCAGAAATCGTCGCTTGTACACTCCAGGTCCGACAGGGGCACTCGGCTGGGCAGTGGACCCTGTTGGTATAACCTGCTCTGGCTGCGAGCCGGGAGCTGCATGCCAGGGTGGGGGAATGGACCGGGCAGGACTGAATTCACCTGCTCCTTTGCGCTCAGGTTTGGTGGCCTCAGCTTGCTTGGATGCTACAGGCTTGTTCCAACACAACTATCGCGTCCTGTCCTTGGTACGCAGGGTGACGGGGGCTCAGGAGGCGCCGAGGGTGGAGCAAGGTGTCCTGATGGAGCTGAGTTAGGTGCCTGGCATCTGGCGTGCAGGAGACGCTCCGAGTGTGTGCGTTATGCCTGGGCAAAGCTGCTTCAAGGAAGGTTTTTCCTGCTACCGGTATTTAGCCGTCTCAATTCCTCTCGCTAGTAAAAACCAAATCCCCCCCAACCCCACCCTGCTCCTCACGGACCAGGAGAGACGCAGTGTCCCACTTTCCAAAGCCCTTCAAATTATTTTGGCCCCTGGTTTTAGCTCTTATGTTGCCTGCGCATGGTTAGGTTTGGGTGGGTGCCAGGATATGCCAAGCCCTTCACGTGGTGGGGCGTTGGCGTTGGCTGTGGCTGTGGCGTGAGCCCCGTGTCACCATCAGATGCCTTGCTGCCAGGACTTGGAGCGAATGCTCTTGTGGCTGGGTTGCAAACGGTGCAAGGCAGCGCCCCAGACTGCCCCAGTAAGTGCTGGCTAGTGACTGTGGGAAGGGGGGGCAGGGCAAGGATCCTTAGCCGGCCTGTCAGATAAATCTTCGTGTGTTTACTTAAATCCTCAGTGTTTCTTCAGTTGTTTGTTTAAAAAATTTCCTGCCAAAAAAGAGCAAAAGGAAGGAGGGAAGCCACTCCCACCAGCCACGCCACCTCGTCCAGGGCCAGAGCACGGCTGGGGCCCAAACTCGCCCCCCACCGGGTTGCGGGGATGGGGCACAGCCTCAGGGTGGGACACTGGGGAGAGTGGGCTGTATCCCAGGGGTTAGGGCAAGTCCGTTCCTGCAGCCCCTCTCCCAGTCTACCCATGAGCAAGCCCCTTTCCCAACCCCGGGCGGCATTGTCCTGCTACAGAATTTGCCTTTGTCAGCTGCCAGGCTTTGACGCCGCTTGGTCAGGACAGGAGACAGACGGGGGAAGGCCGGGCCTTCCTACCAAATGTGGTGTTTAGACGCATAATTCCCTGCAGCAAAGGCTGAAAAACACCCTCAGTCACTCTCCCGTTGAGTGACACCAATGCGCACGCAGCCCTCTACTTCCATGTCCCTCGAGAGAGTCTCGGTCTTACACTTGCTCACACCGATTTGTCGTGTCCCCCCCCGTTGCACGCTACATGCGCAATGAGCTCATGCCCTTGCAGGCATGTAGACTGCCTGGCATACACACCTTTGCACACACGGTTTCACCTGCTTACACACATGTGCATTCAAATATAGTTATACTTGGATGTGCTCTGTGTGTAGACGTGCACACTCAGGCTTTTGTGGGTGCACTCAAATGCTAGATTTATGTACTCATGGAGAGCCATCCTTTCTGCGTGAACACATGGGCACACTCATGCTTTCATTCTCTTGGCTTGGCCAGAACCAAGTCCCACCCTACTTCGCACAGCAAAGCAGATTGGAGAAGTTTTTTGTTGTTGTTGTTTTTTTTTCATGAAAGCAGCTGCCTTTTGTTTAGAGCTGGCACAAGTTGCTCGTTGTCTTTCAGCAAGACCCTTAACATTCAAGTTCTCATAGGAAAAGAGATGAGACTTTATTGTCATGTTGTTATGCAGCTACTGCCTGAAGTTCCCTCCACTCCAGGGGCAGGGAGGAGCTCAGGAGAGGTTTGCCTGGAGGAACTCACCGTGTTACTAAGGTCAGACTGAAGCCCCCAGTTGCTGCTCTTTTCAGAAGGGCCTCTCTGCACTTGGAAATAACCTCTGCAAGTTTGGGTACACAAAGTCTTGCCTCTGAGAAATGAGTGTGCAAAAGTGTGCAAGGGGATTTGACAGGCAGCTTGTGAAATCTGAGCCTAAACATTGCTTCCCCTTGGCTTTTCCCCCTTCTCTTTATCATCATTTCTCTCTCTGGCATATTTTGTACTATTACCCTCCTGTCTTGTCTGCTGCCTTCTACTCCCCTTAGTATTTGCACCCAGTGAAAATCGTTGCCTAGCACAGTAAGATAGGCTGGGCCAGGAGCTGCAGAGCTTGCAACCCAGGGTTGAGAGCTGTGGTCAGTGCTTCAGCCTGGGCATATTGTTTCCAGTCATTTCCTGTTCTCTCCCATTTACCTTTTGCTTCTCTGCTGCCCGCAGTTGGGCAGATCATTTGGGCATGAGCGAGGGGCACTGGCAAGCTGGGCGAGGAGCCCAGGTAAAGTACAACTCCTTCATTTCTCCTCTCTGGACCAGGAGGACCCTGTGCTGCAGCCGTTGGTCTGCAGGGCATAAACAGATCCCATTCCTGACCTTCGACAGGAGTGCTCATTGCCTTGCTCCTGCCCTCTGCCCCAGTCCTGGGTTCCTCACCCAGCCTGCCAGTGCCCCTTACTCATGCCCAAGTGATTCGCGTGTGCTGTTCAAGGCCTGAGCCCTGTCCAGCTCTAACCCCAGAACAATTCCCATGTTTCTCTAGATGAAAGTTTTATTTTTTTGCAGATAGTTTGTCCCCCAAGCTCCCCCCCCCCCGGCTGTACCAGGCCTCAGAGCTCTTGTAACATTTTTTCTGCAGCTGTCTCAGGCTGAGACGGTGAAAAGGTTGTGGTGCTCAGCTTGTAGCACAGGTGCCTGCTGCTTCCTCTTCTCCAGAAGTTAAAAGCACCCTGAATTTGTCCTCATTTAGAGGTCAGAGGCATCGTGCTGCCAGCAAATTAATAGATTGAAACACATTTTCCCACCTTTTGTGTTCAGTGGCACAAGCTGTGAGGAGCATCTCTCCAGGTACCAGCAACACTTAAGCACACCTTAGGGCCTGGCTTGGCATTGCTGCCTTCTGCAGCAGCCGCTGGCTGCTTCCCTCATCCACACTCTGTGTTCTTGAGTCTTTGTAGCCCTCTCGGCATGATGGTGCCCCTGATGTGTGGCCCAAACATGAGCTGGAAGGTAGCTAGGGAAAAGGAGCGGCATAGAGCACTCCGCTGCTGTAGATGTTTCCCTGCTCGTTGAATAAATCCATCTGTTCCTGCTAGCCCCCATGGTACCCTGGGGGCTAGTTTAGTGCTTGGGAGATGCAGACTCCAGATCATATTTCTTCCTCCTGGTTGTTTTATAGCAGACAGGGTCTCCATTTGCCCTATGCCAGGATCTGACCCCATCTCACGAGGCCAAAGTCACTTGTTTCTCCAGCTTCTGTGTTACTCAGAGGGCCTCGCCACCCAGGTGGGTTGAGATTGAAAACTTGTGTTCCCAGCTCTGCTGCAAAGAGAGAGAGGGGAAAAAGGAGGCTCAAACTCGGGTCTTCGTATACTGCAAACCAGGGGCTGCTACCGGCTCCTGCGGAGCAGGCCTGGGCCCTCCTCAAGCTGTTGGGTTTAGGAGGTGGTGAGAATACTGCAGCTAACCCTGGCTGAAAGGCACCACAGCAGCATTTCTGCCTCCACACCCAGGGATTTTTTACCTGGGGTTTGGGAACCAGGCTTCACCAACCTGCTGAGTTGGTGGGCCTGCGCTGCCTCATCCCTGTTACAGTTAATACGTGCACCAGGCTGTGGCTGACCTACCTGTCAGCTCCGGCTCCATGCAGGTGTTCTCAGGTGGGTGGATTCCTCTTTTACTTGCACCACAAAAGACAAGGCCAGTTAGTGCCCCCGTCATGACCAGTTTGTCTGCACAAGCAGCAGCAAAGCACTTGCCCAGGGCCTGCCTGAAGTACTACACCGCACCTGGCAGCAGCTTCCACTGTGAATAAGAAACACTGGCCAGTGAGTCAATGGCAGTGGCTTGCGCAGCTGCGCCAGCCCTGGCTGTACCCTGCCTGGCACCCACCCCCCTGCTTTGCTCCTGCTGCTCTGTGGGTCACAAAACCCATGCGCCTGCGGCAGGGGCCTGAGCTGCCCCGTTGCCAGCCTGGCAGGGGCACAGCAGCAATGGCTTGTACGTGGTCAACCTGGTTTTCTTATTTTCCTTCAGCCCGTAAGTAAGGAACTCTTTAAGTACAATGAGCGCCCTATAAAGAGCAGGTATGTCCCAGTGTGAGCCTCTGAGATGACAGGGGAGGGGGACAGGGTGTACAGCATTGGGGATGTGTGTGTGTGCGTGCACACTTGTGCTCGTGCTGGAAATGCAGCAATGTAACTATCCCATGCGCTGCGGGCAGCGCTCCAGCAAGAACAAACATCCGCATGCTGAGGTCGGATTAGGAGCGTGTTCGGATAATGACATCTGAAAACAGGATGGCTGGGAGCAGCAGCGGAGCAACCAGGGGGCTTTGAAAGAGAGAGGAGTCTTAATCCCCTCTGCTAACAAGGAGGCAGCTGCTGCCAAGGCACAAGGCTTGGCAGGCTCAGTGCCGCTGCTTCTGGGCTCCCTTTGATGGGTGGCAGAGAGGACAATGAGGCACAAACAAGCACCTTGCCGTTGGCAGAGGATGGGAGGGACCAGGCAAGACTTGGCAGGGGGCGGGAGGAGAGGGGAGGCTTTCAGTCTGTCACTCCCTCTGACTGCAATGTGAGCCTCTGCAGCAGTGGCAAGGGCAGGCAGTTGCTGCCCCCGACTCTCAAGCACTTCAACAGGACAAGTATCAAAGTACTGTCCTGTGCTGGAACAGCCAAGGGGAGCAGCTCAGCTGGCACTGCCAGGGTGGAGAAGCAAGGCTAAGAGGGGATGGGTACAATGCTACATTGCCTCCAACCCAATCAGTCCTCTGTGAGTCCAAGGCAGTCAGGCCAGGCCAGGCCAGGCTAGGCAGGCTGCTGGCTTGGTACAGGGCTTGAGCGTGCCCAGGTGAGAGCGGGCTGAGGCTGCAAGTCAGCTCAGAGGCAGCTGTTGTGCCTCGTGCGCTCAGCCCCAGGGCATAGGCAGTGTGGTGTAAGCTGCAGCCGAGAGAACGTGGAAGGACGAAAGCGGAGGTGAAAGGTTGTCTTGTGCTTTCCTCCCCCGCCCCAAAAAATAAAATAAAATAAATACCCCTGAGCTAATGTAGGCGGAGTGACTAACTGCACCGTCTCCATTGTGTTCGCCTATTCTGCACCCATGTGGCTACCATGCATGGTGGGGAATGGATGGCACCCTCTAATTTTCACTGCTACAACACCATGTAAATAACTGAGTTTTAACATCCACTAATAAAGTTTTACATCTGTTTTCACCACCGCAGGACCTGCTGCTCTCACTCGCTGCTGGACGCGGGAATGCCTTCCTTCCCAGAGCCAACAGCCCAGGGGCTGTGCTTCATATCTCAGAGGCAGGCATGCCAGCCTGCAACAACAGCCAGCTGTGGGCATGTTCTTGCCAAAGGAGGCATCTGCCAGGAGGCCAGGTAACACTAGTGTGTGGAGAGTGGTACTTGCTCTCTGGCTTTCACATGCTTCCTCGCTCTTGCTCAAAGACAACGTCAGCCTGCATTTGGGTTTGATGGTGTGGTTCTGTGCGCTCCTACCATTGCATAGTGCTTTCATACTGCACCTCACAGGAGAGTGGTGTTCCCATCCCAGTCTCAGGACTCCAGGGAACCCAGCATCCAGGAAAAATATTTTTTCCCATTCCCCATATGGGGGGCATTACCTAGCTGGTTCCCCACTTGGTCCTCCCTCTGCAGAGCCTACTTGGTAAGCTCCTTGACTATCCAGCATCACTACATCCGCTGCTCTTCTAGGGTCTTATCTGAATCCCTTGGAAGTCAAAGACAAGACCCAACCCCATGGATTCAGTGAGCCTGTGGATCAGCTGCTACAGTAAGAAACGGGGTGTGTTGTACAGATCAAAATACTAAGCTCTGCAGTTGCAGGCTGGGGGAGCTACAAAAGTACTTAAACCAGTGTCTGAGCCCCCCAGTGCAGCTGGGAATGAGTGAGCACGCAGCAACCTCGTGCCAGCCCTATCCTGTGCACTGTGAAGGCTCCTTCATGAACTGTGCTCTTGCAAACAGCTTCAGTAAGCTCTGTAACTAGTTACACATCTGCTAAAACACTGTTGTGATTTGGGTCCATTCAGCAGAGCTCAGTCTCTTGTGAAGCCAGGTCTTTAACACTGAGTATTCATGACAGTGTTAGGGAGGTCCTGATGCTGAGATTATGTCTGTGTATTGTAGTATCATAGTGCTTAGGGTCAGAAGGGACCTAAACAGATCAGGTCCGACCCCCTGCCCCGGGCAGGAACAGGTGCCGCAGTCATATCACTCCAGCCAAATATGTGTCCAGCCTCCTCTTGAAGACCCCCCAAGGTAGGAGAGAGCACCACCTCCCTTGGGAGCCCATTCCAGAGCCCGGCAGCCCTAACTGTAAAGCAGTGTCTCCCGATGTCCAGCCTGAACCTTCTCGCTTAACATTTGTGGCTGTTATTCCTAGTCACCCCAGGTAGTGCCTGGGGGAACAGGGCCTCCCCCAATGCCTGCTGGGCCCCCTGCCCCCGGTGGGTTTGTAAACGGTCACCAGATCCCCCCTCAGTCTGCCATTGTGGAGGTTGAACAGGTTCAGGTCCCTTAGCCTCTCCCTGCTGCCCCTGATCATGTGAGCCGCCTCCTCTAAACTCTCTCCATGCTGTCCACATCCCTCCTGAAGCGCGGCGCCCAGAACTGGACGCGGTACTCCAGCTGCGGCCTGACCAGTGCCGCACGGAGGGGGAGGCTCACTTCCCTGGACCAGCTCAAGATGCATCTGTGGATGCAGGACAAGGTGCAATTAGCCTTACTGACCATGTCCTTGCATTGGCAGCCAATGTTCATCCTGGAGTCAATTAATGACTCCAAGATCTCTTTCTGTGTATAGAACAAGGGGGTGTCTGGACAAGGGGGTCAACGGTAAGACAGGCTGAAAAGACCATAGTTTCTTGGGTAGTGACAAATTAACCCAAATTCAAAGAAACAATCAAAAGGCAATGCCATTGTTGGTTTGTTTGGGTTTTTTTTCCAGTTTTTATTGAGTGAAAATGTCAAACCTTGCATCAGTCATGCAAAAAAAAAAATCAAATAAATAAAACACATATATTAAATTTCTAATAGCACTAAATTCAAGTGGAAAAATATTCAGTTCTTAATAACGCAGGTGCCGAAGAGACCAGATTCAAGTAAATCAGAGCACACCATCCTGGTTAGGGTGTTTTTTTTCACTTTCTGCATTTTTTTTTTGTCTCAAAACCTATATATATATCTATATATCTATATATATATGTATATACATATAGATATATACACACACACATATATATGTGCATACATA
>NW_017728926.1:18785202-18788908 GCF_001723895.1 Crocodylus porosus
ATATACACACACACATATATATGTGCATACATATTATTTTTATATTTATATATATACACATACATATTTATAAAACATTAAAAAGAGCATTGGTGGTTCAAGCATTTATTTCCCCCCAACAGAAAGAAAAAAAAATAAAACAACAAAACAAAAAAATTACACATTTAAAATTCAAAATGAGCTAGCAATGGCTTATAGTCCTAGTGTGCAATATGGATATTACAAAAGGCTAGAATTCTCCCTCTTTGTCTTTTTTTTTTCATCGTTTTTTTTGTGGTTTTTTTTTTTTGTGGTTTTTTTTTTTTTTAGTTTCCTTTTTTTGCTACATTGAAAAAAAATGTTTATTTTTTTTTCTTTACAAAATTCCTTCCACACAGACTTTAATCCAGTTGAGTTTGTGGCTAGAATGGTCTAGTCAATCTTTTTTATTTTTTTGCTCTTCAGCAGCGAATGGTAGCAGATTCGGGAGGGTCCTTCTCAGGGTTTCTTTTGTTTGCTTTATTTTGCTTTGAACAATCATTCAGTCTCTTCTCTCCTCTTGCCCCCTCCTAAGCCAGCCAGTTGAGTCTCTCTCTCTCTGGTCCTCAATTTAGCAAGCTACTTTTAAGTATGTCTAAACTCAATCATACGCGCTGCCCCATTGGCGTGAGTGCTTAAAGTGAGGAACATCTTGCTGAGTTGGGGACCTGTGTGTTGGTCATGACTTCAGTTCAGTAACACACTTAAGTATGTGCTTAAATCCATGCATCTTCAGCCACCCCTTAAGCACAAGCTTAGCAACACGCACATTTTTTTTGCAGTCTCACTGAAATCAATGCAGCTTGAGCATGTACTTAAGAGAGGTGCTGAGGCAGGCACGTTGTGTGGCAGAAACTAAAAACAAGAGCCTTGGGCTGGGCTGCTGTTTTTCACCCATGTCCATTTTTCAGTTTTAAATAAAGATATAATAGGGCTAAAGAAACACAAGACTCCATAGCCGGGGGAAGACTCAGCAAACAGCACCTCGGGCAGGGATGGGTACTGGGCCCAAAGGAGAGCTTGGCTGGAGCGGCTCAGCTTCCTTGGGGCATCCAAGGGTACTTCCCTCTGCAGAATCAGGCCCTTGCTGCGGGGGGTGATTCTGGTAGCAGCCTGTCAGGAAAGGAGTTCTTTCCCAGTGCCAGCTCTTGAGTACAGGAAACGCATCGGGGGTGCTGGGAGAGGTGAGATGTGTGGCTAGGTGGTGAGGATGGGGGATTGAGGAGAGAGAGGGATGAATTAGTAAACCCAGCTCAAGCAGCAGGGTCGTGTCTGGAGTTGGGGATGGAGACAGTGGAGTGGTTCTTCTCTTATCCCCTTTTCCCACAGATCTGCTTTCTCCTGCCACCTTGCCAGAGTCAGTCACTAGAGGCTGGCAGGAGGGGTGCGGCTCCTACCTGATTTACAGCAGCAGGTAGGAGTCTTAATGAAGCTGATTTCAAGCAAGGCTTGGCCATATCTATCCTATGTAGCAGCTACCGGTTGAAGGGAGATTCCCTGCATCTTACTCTTTCCAGTGGGGTGACCCCATGGGGCTGATCAGGAAACCCAGGTGGGCTTGAGTATAAAGTTGCGAGAAGTCCCATTGAAGTCAATGTTCCCACTGAAGCCTAGAGAGAAACTCCCACTGATTTAAACAGTGCCAGCTAAGCATGTAGGCTTCTAAGACTAGGCCTCGTGCTAGGGCTGCAAGGTTTCCTGTAACGCCTATCGCCAGAGCAGCCGAGCACTGGGGAAATGCACAAACAGAAAACCCACAACAAAATGCCAGAAGCAGTCTGTCTGGCCCCAGCTCCAGAAACCCCCAGCCTGGATGCCCTCACTGCACCCGAGGGCGAGGTAAGCATCATCACCGTTAACGGGTGGGGAACAAAAGGAGAGGATGGTTCTCCACCATGAGTGAGTGGCAGGAGAGGTGGGGAAGACGGGACAGAAGTAACCAAACAAAATAATGGAAAGCAAACCAAAAGAAAACCCTCTAAAAATAAAAGCCACACAAATAACCGAGCGAGAGAAAGAACCCCCCCCCCGGGTACGTCACTGAACTACGCGTGGCTGTCAGCTTGTCGTTCTGTTTGTTTAGTCTCTATAAAATTCAAGTTCAAATGCGGAATCGTGCAGCTCCGGTCAGTGCTGGAAGCACGACGCGGCTTCAGACCCCAGGACCGCGGTCCCTCCCATCCCTGCCGCCCCCGCCAAACAAACACTTAAACAAAGAAAAAAAAAACGAAAAGAGAAAAAAAAAAATTGCACACAAGTAACCATACCTAGGCTCTATGGGCTGGCCAGGAGGCAGGCAACCCCGTCCCTCTGGCACTGGCTGGTTCTTTTTGTTCTCTATTGAGTAATAACTTTTACAGGAAAATACTGTACAACTGTTTTTTTTGTCATTTTTTTTTTCTCCTTTTGCTCTTTTTTTTTTCTGTCTTTCCTTTTCAACCGTTCTCCAAATGCCTCGTCCCCACGGCAGAACAGCTCGGCCAACACGCGCCTGCCTGCTCCTTGGGGAAATAAGGAAGAAACAACCCAAACTGCTTGAGGCCTTGATCTGTTTAGGGTGGAAACAAATTACCGGGGTTCCCTGGGGCTGCAGGCGCTTGGGACGGGGGTGGAGGGTGGGGAGGAGGCTGAAACGTCAACAAAAAAATAAAAGGAGGACAAAATTAAAAAAGCTCCAAGCTGCAGGCTCAAGGCTCCCGGGTGCCTTACAGACTGCCCTGGAATAACTGCCTCAGGGTCTGTTTGCACCGTAAGGCCTCTGAAGCTAGTACGTCTGTAGACAACCCCGTTTCCGGCCTGGGATGGGGCTTGGGGGCAAACCGCAACCGTCTCAGCTGTGAGCACCCTGGACAGTCTCCTGTAGTGTGTGTGCACGCTCACCTTCTGGGTCCTGTAACACCTGAGTGGCGGGGCTGGGGAGACGGCTGGGACTCGCTGGAAGGCTGCCGGCCTGGCCAGCTAGCATGCTGCGGGATGCCGGAGCCGTGCCTGAAGCACGTGCACGGCCTGGCCACGTGGAACGGGGTAGCGTGCTGCTGCACGGCAGGTAGCGGTGCCCTCAGGCTCCCCTGCTTTCAGCGCCATGGGAGTGGCTGGCAGCAGGGGTAGCAGCAAGGGCTGATCGAGACCAGGACCAAGAAGTGCAGCAACATACAACTCCCCAGCCACAGTCAGAGCAAGGAAGCCCGCCCAAGGCCTGCCTTGACCTCCCTGCGCTCGTCTGTGGCAGGGGCTTCACCTTCTCCCGCCCGTTTGGGAACTTGGCAGGAGAATTCATTGGCCCCTGCACAGAGCTGCTCGCTCGCCACAGCATGAGGGAGAACGTGGGGGTGTTGCTTTTGCTCGTCAGCACCTGCCTGGGCAGAGGGCAAGTCGCGTTTGCCAGGTGGCTTTGCTGGCGTGGATGGCCTTGCTCTCCATGGCATGGGCGCTGCCCTCCGGGTTGTCCGGGGGCGAGGAGGCTTTGCTCACCTCCTCCTCTCTTCAGAGCCCTCCTGAGACTGGGAACTGGCTCTGCTGCACCACAAGAAAAAGAGAGCCTCACCCTCAACAAAGAGGAGAAGTGCCTGGGGTGGGGTAGGATGGGAGAGGGGCTTAGCCCCCGTCCTCCAGTGTGAGTGACAGACCCTCCCCCTGCCGTACGGTCGCCTCCTCCTCCGGTACTGCCGTCATAGCCCTGCCCGGAGGC
>NW_017728926.1:18789254-18810104 GCF_001723895.1 Crocodylus porosus
CTAAAACCATGGAAAAATAACATCCCGAAAGAAACCGGGGGGGAGGGGGGAGCCCCGCCTGGGCACGCAGGTCCCACATGCCACGCAGGGGCCGGGGACCACAGCCAGCACTCTTGGGGTAGCGTCTGTCTCGGAGGGTTTCACTGCACTGTGGCCCGTCCCGGCGCCTGTCATCTGCAGGAGGAAGCAACGTGGCGTCGGCCCTGTCCCTCTCGCGGGGCCCGGGAGCGCAGGTTCCCTCCGCTGCTCCGAGTCCCCTCCCCCCTCCCTCTCTCGTGCGTGTGGCATGGGGCGTTTTGTTGCTTGCCATCCCAGTGCTTTGTTCTTGCCTCCTAAGGGGTCCTCTTAACAATTCTGTTTAAGAGCAAAACCAAACCGCTGCTGCTGCTGTCTCTAAGGTTAAGGAGAAGCTGCTGGGGAAAGGGTGGGGCCTGGGGCTGGAGCAAGGGCGAGGGCTGAGGCAGCAGCCGGAGCAGGGGCAGGGGTTGGAGCTGAAGTGGGGACCGGGGCTGTGGCTGGCTCTCCCAGTGGCCTGGAAGCATTGCCGTGGTCTATGGAAGAAGAGGCCTCCTCTGGTTCCCTGTCCTCTTTAGCAGCCAGGCCCTCGGGGTCAGGAAGCGACTCCTCGGAATCCGTATTCAGGTCTTCCTCATCGTCGTCTTCGTCGTCGTCATCATCATCATCATCCTCTTCATCATCCTCCTCCTCGTTCATCTCCTCATCGTCCTCCTCGTCTTCTTGGGAGGAGTCGTCATCCTCTTCTGCGTCGCCAGAGTTGGATGCCACTGTCCCGCCCTCCTGGGGACCTGCCCCTGCTCGGCTGGGGGAAGGGCCCCCAGCCGCTTCTGACTGCTTCTTGCTGAGGTCCAGGGAGTCGCTGAGGCCCACGCCAGCCGCGTTCTGCAGGAAGAAGAGGGAGCTGCTGGCATCCGTGCCCAGGTTGAGGGAGCTGTCCAGGTTGACGGAAGAGTTCTGGATGTCGTACTCCAGCCCAGTGGAGTGGGGGAGACCCTCGGGGCCAGGGGAGATGGCGGGCAGCTCCCCTCGCTCCTGCTTTTCGTGTTTGCGCTTATGCGAGTCCATCTGTGACATGCCCACCACTGTGTGCTTGCAGCCGGGGTAGGTGCAGTGAAAGTGGGAGCACTTGAGTTTGTACTTGCAGTCGGGCACTTCGCAGTCCACGCTCGAGCTGAACTGGCAGAAGCCGGCGGCACTGATGACGTCCTGCTTGCCGTGGTGCTTGCGGTGGGCTGTCACCTTGGTGCTGTCGGTGCAGCGGAAGCCGCAGCGCAGGCAGTGGAAGTGCGTGCTGTTGCCAGAGAACTGGCAGTCGGGGAAGTTGCAGCTCAGCGAGGACTTGAAGCGCTTGAAGTCATCCAGCACCAGGTTGTCAACGCGGTCGTGGTGCTGAGCGTGCTTGTACATGTGGGTGCGGCCACAGAACTTGTAGCCACAGTTCTCCCGGGTGCAGTGGTAGTGGGTGACCTTGAGGGAGAACTGGCAGCTGGAATCTTTGCAGTCCTCATAGAGGTCGTAGCGCCGGAAGCCCTCCAGCATCATCCCCTCATCCAGCATCTTGCGTGAGGATGCTGTCTTGCGGCGCTTGCCGAAGGGAGACATGTCCTCAATGATCCAGAAGCGCTTTTTGGCCCCGGAGGCAGTTGGCATGGTGATGGTGTTCCCTGGGGACAGGAAGGGAGAACGGAATTAGAGGGGCAGCAGGAACCCGCATCCCCTCCAGCACCTGCCAGGCTGACCCAGACCCTGTTCTGGCTCACAAGCATGGCCGAACCGTGATGCTGCAGCCAACGTGATCCCACTCCAGCATCCACCTAGGGGATTCTGTTGGCTGGTACCTGCTGGATGCTACAGCAGCAGGGCTTGGCTGACACATTCCACAAAGGAAACCCTTATGGCTGCTGCTTTTCTAGCCTTAGCCCTGCCTAGGGACTGGGGGCTGCTTCTCAACAGCTTTGTGGATCTCCCAGTCACTTTGCTGTTCCTAGTCCTCTTTTTCCGGTGAACTGGCATTTAGCACCGGGGAGTCAGCTCATCCCAGCCAAAAGAAGAGGGCACTCTACTATAGTTTCACAGAAGTTTGCTGGTTCCTTTCACCCTGTGCCATCCCCAAATGCTTTCACAAGGTCTGCGCACAAAATGCATTCTGGGCAGGGGCAGCACTGGTGCAATTCTGCACAACTGTTGAGGCGAGGCAGAAAGTGAAGAAGAATCCCAGATTTAATTGAAGCTGCAAGGGGGATTTATTGAAGCAAGATGGACTTTGGCCAGGAGACTGTAACATCCCTCACCGTAATGAGCCTACATATTACAGTGATGAGTACATTTAGAAAGACAGATGGACAGATGTTCAATGGGGCTAATTCTCATCATGACTAGCCAGGAGGCTGCACATGAAAATACCACTTTGGAAGCTTTCCCTTGGGGGCCTCCACAATCAGATTAAGGGACCCACATCAGGCTCCCAGTTTCACCCTGACAGGCAGGATCGCTGGCTGAAACTGGAGTCCCAGAGGATGAAGCAGACACCAACAACTTGGCCACCTCCTACCCATTAATGTCCTTGCACCACTGGTTATGCCCCAGGTCACTTACAAGATGCCAGCTCCAGCATGCTTGCAAACCTTAGAGTTTAATTGGAAATTAAAGTTCACAACAAAATAGAGATCTCTGAGCTGGGTTTGCAGCCTGATGAAGACAGGTATGACGGGTGCCATGCAATGCCTGCAGTCTGTGCTCCAGACAATCCACAGCAGTTTGCATTTAGGCCTTGGGGTCTGGAGGAATGTGCAACCATTTAACTTAATGCTACTGCCAGCGTTCTGGCTGGTGAGCAGCCCTGAAGGTGGTGGGTGCTGATTTCACCCTACCCAGCCTCTCAAACGATGTTCCCCTACAAAGGGGCTTGGCAAATGGCACTGCTGATGGGCAGCACAGTCTGAACAATGCACCTCTGGCATGGATGGCAGCAGGCCAGGCTGCCCCCAGCATGCACTGCTGTGTGCCTGAACTGGGCAGACCCTGTCGAGCAGGGAAAGGCTCATTCAGCGTGCGGCACCTTGCTAAGCCGGCTGCTCGGGGCTTGTTTGTGACACTCACGGGGAGGGGATCTTAGTGATGTATGCACATGTCCATTAGGAACTGACCTAAGCCCCACCAGTCTCATTTAGCCACAGATCAGCCACCAGGGAGGAGATAGCTGTTACAGATTTTAACCAGATTCAAACTAGCAACCCCCAGGTTGCAGTATCGCCATCCCATAACCATCCAGGCCCCCTACACACACTTCACAATCAGTTCTTATGAGCAACAAGAAGCACTGCTGGTGCCTGGCTCCCTGGGCAACTCCTGAACTTATTGCTACTGAAAAAAAGAAATCTACACCAAAGCAGAGGAGTCCAGTCTTGGGCTGAACTCGGATCTCATTCACACCTGGGTAAACTGGGAGTAATTCCAACCTTCAGGGAAGACAGTCTGGGATTAAGGCCTTGAATCTGTTTAAAACCTCATTTTTACTTCAGCTGGTTCCACTTTCTCATGCAGAGAATCACAGAAAATTAGGGATGGAAGGGACCTCAGGAGGTCATCTAGTCCAACCCCTTGCTCAAAGCAGGATCACCCCCAGCTATAGCATCCCAGCCAAGGCTCTGTCTATCCGGGTCTTAAAAACCTCCAAGAATGGAGACTCCACAACCTCAAGAAGGCTCGAGTGAGCAAGTCAGAGAAGACGCAGGCCGTCCTGCTCTCTCCCTGTTCTAACCATTGCAAAGTGCCCAGTCCCTGTAACTAATCAAAGGCTGAAAATCCTCCACAGGCACAGTCACAAGCAGCCCTCCATCCCAGTGTGTCCAGTCAGCCTATCTCATTGGCAGAGGTAGAAGTGAGCATTTATGTGGTGCTTCTACCTGGAGTTCTCAGGATCCTTTAAAAACTATCAACCCCTTTCCTGCAAAAGGAAGCTGAGGCACAGAGAGGCCAGGTGATCCTCTCTAGCCCACATGGGGAGGCAGTGGAAGAGCTCAGTGTCCTGCCCATCATTAGCACTGCCCACTGGATCACATTCTCCCGCAGGGTGAAAGTCATCCCTTTGCAGAAGGCCAGTCTGGAGCACTTCAGTCCTAATGAGGCGACTGGAATCACTCCATGCTTGGTCTTTACCTGGTGGGGAGATGGAGAGGGACGCTGCCCATTTCCAAGCTGCACCTTTCCAAGGGGCCTTTAAAATATGCATCTCACTGGCACGAATGAAAGTGCTCTCAATTAACTGGGAAGGAGCTGGGCTGAGAAAGGAGACTGAGGCCAGGGTGCACCCTGAAAATCATTCCCAGCTGGACTGAAAAGGCCCGAGACATCTCTGATCCCGCGTCGGACAGCAGGTCAACCCGGTTCTGATCCCCATACAGCGGAAAGGCCACAGGTGTGATCTGTCTGACATCCAGCTTTGCTTCCTGCAGCTCTGCCTAGGCAGTCGCAGTCGCAGGCACAGGGACAGGCACAGGCACAGGCACTGTGGGTGTGAGAGATGGTACCGAGACCTCTAATTGCATGGTGTATCATCTCAGTGGCATCGGTGTGACCTCACGGGGTGTGGTGGTGAAAGCAGCCCCAAGCTGTGGGGTGCGTATGTGAATGGGGAGCAGTGGGGCTTCAGAACCGAATGGACACCAGAAACAGGAAGCCCAGTCAAATGGAAATCAAAGAACCTGCAGTGATGTGTAGCAGAGGTTGGGAGTCACTGGACTGGGTGGCTCAAGAAGCTTACAGCAAGCTCTGAGAGCATGATGGTACATGGTCAGTGTCTTGCTTTTGGCCCCCCCAGCTACTGTCAGGAGGTTCAGAAATGGCCATTTTTGTTACACATGTTACTGTCAAATTCATGTCAGGATTTGGGTTGGTGAGAAATTGTTCCTGGCAGCATGACTTTTCATGGGGATTCACTGTGTTATCAGCTACCTTCTTTAACCGTGTTTGTGGTGTGAGATCATTGTGCCAGCAGTCCAGAGGAGGACGCCTGTGGGGACAGGGGATCCCTTGAGCAGAGTTAAAAGTGATGGAGAGGTGGGAACACCTCTTATTGACCCAACCGAGCTCAAGGGTGGGGAGAGAACAGTGGGCAGGATGAGCAGGGAGGAGACAGGGCAGGGGGTCACTCAGAGATAAAGCATGTAACAGTTACCTGCTGCATCCTGAACTAGGGGAACATCACTTTTTACTGGAGTTGGAGTGGCAATGATGGGCGAGAACCCAGGCGTGCTGGCGGCAGGCATGACAATGCCCCTGCTGGATCCGAGGGTGGCACTGAGCAGAGAGTATGATAGACAAGATGGAGAGAAGAGATAGGGGAGGGTGGGGAGGGGAGACCTGAGCAGGGCTTGTGAGAAAGATGGAGGAAGAGGTGGTGGAGGTTGTTGTGCATTGTGGGTAGCATCATCGGCAACGGCAGCAGTAGTAGTAGGAGGAACCAGGCAGCCTGGAGAATGTGGAGAGAAAAAAAAGTAGAAAAAAACAAGAAAAGAAAACAGGAAAACAAAAAATACCAAACAAACCAAAACAAAAAGAAAAGAAAAAAAAAGAACCGAAATGAGAACCCAAGAGCGGAAGCCGTATGATGAAAATGGAAAATACATTCACACACATATGAAACGGAACTGGAACAGAGACGAGATGGAAGGCGCGTGACTGACAGCAGCAGGAGGAACAGGGGCGCTGCAGGAGATGGGGTGGCCTGAACGGCAGGGAGGTGGAGTTACAGTGTCTAAAAGGAAAGTTGTCCTGAGTGGTTTGTGTGCATCCAGCTGCACGGTGCCTGCCCGTGCTTGGCCCTGCTGTGAGCACTGTGCCGCTGGGGGCAGGGGGAATCCCAGAGGCCTGTGGATTCACTTGGGTGCGCGTTAGTTGGTGGGTCATTTAGGAGGCACGACTGACGCCTCTGACACTGGGCTAATTTAACAGGGAATTCCAGGACCCACTGCCTCTCTGGAGGAGCATCAGTGCTGTGTGGAGCTGTCATTATCATGCAATGTTTGTATCAGAGCAGTGCACAGAGGTTGTGTGTTAGTGGCATGTGTGACAGGAGAGGTCAGAACATCTCTGTTAGCTGGAGAGCTGCAGAATGTCAGTGGGAATTACTTATTAATTGTATTTCCTACTGGTATTTAAACGTAACAGAGATCAACCAGCCAGAAGTTTGAGGAGAACCCCCTGAGCAGAGACACACCAAGTTTAAGTAAAGTAGGAAAAATACCCATGTGCTACTGAAGTCCTAAATGAAAGGAAAGTTTGTGACGAGACCCAGAGAGCCAGGGAGCCTTGGGGAGGGCTCAGAGAAAAGGCTGTCCCGTACCAGGCTGACAGGACCCAGGCCACCCAAGGGCACCCTTTGCGAGTGCCATGGGATGGGTGACAGGAGCTCTTTCACTTGGGAATCCTTTGAGCCTCAGGAGTTCACAGAAAACATGTAACTTATGGAAATGGAGGGCAGCCAAATATCGTTTCTGAAAACCAGAAGTGACATCAGCATTGCCTTTTAGCATTCCTTCCTAAAAGAGGATGTGATGTCAAGGAGGCTCGTCTGTGCATCTCTGTTGCTCTGGAAGTGACATGGGAGATTTTGATTTTTTGCATCACTACCCTTAGAAGGGGAGGAGCTCAGTGGGTTACTTTTGTGTGCCACTTCCTCAAACAGTGATGTCAGGGTTTCCCTGCATCCATCACTTGCTGAGAGGGAAGTGTGGTTAGATGGCTGCTCCTGTTTAATCTTTTGAGCCCCAGGAGTTCAGAGAAATACCGGACTTCCAGATGTGGCACAGCCACACAAAAGATACCAGGGAAATGTGGGAAGCAAGAAAGCTAGCCCTTGGGACTCAAGTGGAGATGTTAATCAGCTCCATTGGGCAAGATCCTCTTCACAGAGGGAGAAAGAAGAGGGTGGCTGCAGGTCAAGGATATCCTAGGGGAAATGTGGCAGAGGGAGCTAACCTGGGAGAAGGCAACATCTGCTAAGCTGAAGCTGACAAAGTTTGTAGGAGAAGGTATGGTTGCTTGCTGGCCTCTACTTGTGAATTCAGCTCTCACGGCAGCAGACGGCTGATAATCCATTTCCCCCAGTTGCCCCTTACCTGCCGACGTGCTCTCGTTGCCCACTGGAGTGCTGGAGCAGCTGCGGTCCATGTTGGAGGACTCGGAGGAGATCCCCCCAGGGCTACAGCCGGTATAATCCATATACTCGTCTGTTTCTGTGTCCATCATGCTCTGGGGTCCCTGGAAGGAAGCTGGGGTCCCTGATGAAGCTGGGCTGGGTGCCATGCTGCCAACGTGGGGGAGATTTTCATTTCTTGGAGTGTGGCCAATAACCTGCAGCAAGAAATTGAGACAGGGATTTCACACTGAGCGCGAGATGTCAGGACCAAAACCATCTGTCCGCGTGTTTTGTTTTCCCTGACATTGTTCTTCGGGGATAGCTGGACCACGTTGGCACAGGAAACCAATGGCACTGAGGCTGGGAGCATGAGTACTGCCTCGTTTGGAGTCTGGGAACATTCACCTTGGCACTAGATCCATGGCGTGTGAATTGTGAGGCACTCAGAGGCTGGGAGTGTTAATCTTGGCACTAGTACCCCAGCATGTGGATTCTGATGCATTCAAAGACAGGAGGTGTTAATCTTGGCATTAATGCCTTACTATGGGGATCCTGCTGCACTTAGAGCCTGGGAATATGAATATTGGCATCGCTATCCTGGCATGTGGATTCAGATGCATTCAGGTGGGAGGATGTCTATTGCTATCGGTGCCTGCTGTGCGCTTGCTTACAAGACTCATGAAGTCAGGGTGCCTGGGTGGCAATTCCAGCTGCACAGGACTCCACAGGAACCGCTGCTACTTACACAGGCACGAGCCTGCTCTGAAGTCCATGCCCCTGCCTCTACATCAATCCTGGTACCCAAGCCAGCTAGATTAAAGCCAGCCTGGTTTGTCTGTACATGCTGCAATCGTGCCTCCCGGCGGGAGAGCAGACATGTGCCTAGAGTGTGGGAATGTGACTCGTAGCACTACTGACCTGGTTTGTGGGTTCTGAGGCTGGGTGTGTGTGAGTCTTGGCACTAGCCCTGCTCTGCAGGGAACCATCAAGGGGGCATCACTTACAGACGCAGCTGCTACTTAAATAACCAGTGAGTCACCTGAGTGGGAACTCGGTCAAAGTTTTTCCCCAGCATCCTCCTCATGTGCTTCCTGGCGTGAGATGTCATTTGGTGCTTGAGCAGGAAGGAGAACTGGCAGCCCTCTCGAATGCAGTGGAAATGACTGTTTACCTGGTTATACTTGCAACCTGCCAACACAAAACCAATACCAATCCAGTCTGTTAATACAGCAACAGTAGGGGGGGAAGGGGTTGGCGGAGACGCGTGCTGGAGACAGCACAAAGCTACCGCCACATTGATTTCTGATGGGGTGGAGAACTCTGGAATGGCTGCAGGTTTCTCAGCGGCAGCCCCAGACCAAAAATTAAATTGTTCCCTTGCTGAGCAGTCAGGGAAAAGTTCCCTCCACTCCCCCAGTGCTGGGTAATGCAAGCTCCAGATCAAATGTGGAGGAGCCAGGAAGAGTTTACTGCTATTCCTGGTTAGCTGATGGGGGTGTTGTGTTAGGTTTACAAGGATGCTGCCAAGATAGACGAGGTGCATGCGGAGTAGGAGAAGGATTTCATAGACATCAGGGCTGGAAGGGACCTCGGGAGATCATCGAGTCCAGCCCCATGCCCAAAGGGCAGGAAGTCAGCTGGGGTCATAGGATCCCAGCAAGATAAGCATCCAATTTACTCTTGAAGGTGCTTGAACCACCTCCGCTGGCAGACTGCTCCAGACCTTGGGGGCTCGGACAGTAAAGAAATTCTTCCTTATGTCCAGCCTGAAACGGATAATGGAGTATCCATTATCTTCCTTGCTATTTTCCTTTCAAGCAACTCTTGCATTTTGCCCCTCATACGTGCTGCCTCGTGCACTGGGAACATGTGTGGTGGGTTTCCAGACAGCCCCTGTGGCTTGCAGAGCTGCTCTCTTAACCTGTCCCAGTAAAAAACACTGGCATGTGACCTCCCACCAGAGACCCACAGCTGTACCTCAGCATGTGCCCCCCAGCACAGGGTTACAGACATGCCTCACCCCCTACAATGACACACCTGACACACATGTGTACACATTTCCATACAGGTCTGCAGACACAAAACGCAGGTGCATACACATACATACATGCAAGATTCCACAGACTGGTCTGTGAGCAGGCACCGGCTGTACGTGTGCACATACCCAGGCCTGCACTACCACGTGTACACAGAAAACCCATAGCTGGCTTCCAGACATGTCCCTGCTGCACATGCACATTAACCCCAGAGCAGTGGATACACACACTCACACCTCTATATGCCTGCATACACCTGCACAAAACACACACGGCCGCTGGAACACATCGAGCTGCCTGCACCAACACAGCGAAACATCCAGACGCAGGTGTGGATACATTTGCACACCTGGAAACCTGTACACATGCACGTGCATTCTCATAGCCACGCGTCCCTGCCCCTCCCGGCCGAGACCAGACGCCTGTACTCTAAAACGGCACTGCCAACAACTCGGCCTGCCTGTCTTCCTGGCGGAGAGGCGCATCCTGTGCATGCCAAGCCGACGTTTGCTTAGCTATTCCACCCAGCCCACCTTGTCGGCCCTGCCCGCGGCGCGGTGCTGTTCTTTGGGAAGAAGAACAAACAGTGCTGGCAGGACTGAAACAGTATCGGCAGAGGGCAGGTGAAGACTCGCCCGTTGCCCAGGCAGCGGGCAGGCGGGTGTCATGTATCACCAGCCAGCTTTGTTTAGCCCTGGCTATCACCTGAAACATGCCACGCTGAGTAAATAACAGCAACTGCTGGATCTCCTGACATTTGTAAGTGGAGACCCAGGTAAGGGCCCGGCCTCAATGTTGACACCGGTTGCCTTGGTGACCGTGGACAAGGTATCGCTCAGGCATTAATTCTTCATGAATTAGAAGCCAAAGGAAAGAGTTTTTTCCTGGTGGCAGCAGGCCGGTTTGTGATTTCTTTGCCCTGGTGCCGCTGAGTGCCCCATGTGCAGGGCAGGGAAGCCAAGGCAAAGCTATGGAGCCGCCCTGGCAGTGTGAGCCTCCAGCCAGTGCTGATGGGGAAAGGTGGCTGGAAGGCAAAATCAAGCCAAACAGGGCTGAAAGGATGAGCGAATCCCAGCAGTGGGGGTGGGGGTCTCAGGACAGTGTCTGCTAGGGAGCGGGGGGAGATTCACGCTCCCCTCCCTCGTGTGTGTGCGTTTCTTTAAGCTGCTGGAGGCTTTTAGGCTCTGCAGCTTTGTAACCAACTCTGGTGCTGCCTAATGTAGCTGGCAAGGAGGCAAGGCACTGGCTCAGCGCTGCGCCGTGGGTCAGGTGCTCTCAGGAGCTGCGGCCAGTGGAAGAGTGGCGCTGAAGGGAGGGTCGCTGCGGGCAGGAGCTGCTGGTGCACAGGGGAGGTTGCTCCCTGTTAGGCTGCAGATCGCTGCTGCACTCAGCTTGCGCCTAGTCTTTACTTTGCACACCTCTGTGAGAACTGGGGCCTGCGTGCAGCTCCCCGACCAGATTGTGACTTCCGCCTTCTGCTCCTGTGTCTGTGCTGTGATGATTAGGGCCAGATTTCATATCACACTGCGACTGGGGAAAAACTCTCCGTCTTTTTGTCACTGGCAAATGGGGACAAGAGTTCTAGCCCCGCCCCCCCGTCACAGAGGTGACGCAAGCCTTATTTAATCAATCTCTGTCAAATGCTCTGGGACCCGCAGACATAGGGGGCTAGACCGGCGGACAGCCATTATACACAAGCTCGCAGGTGTGAGCAGAGGACAGGAGGCTGGTGGGGGATGGGGAACGCCTGTTTTGGTTTCCCCATCCCCAATTAAAGGTCATGTGATCTACAACATGTCACCGACGTTAGATGCAAACGAATTACAACTAAACACGGGAGGCATGTTCTCCTGTCATTTGTTCACTTCTGCAGCCCCTGGGAACTCTTTACATGGCTGAAAGTGGGTCTAATGGTCCCGTGAGCTAAACTTGTGGGACCTCAGCCAGGCAGAGGTTTCAAAGGAGGGTTTATCACAACTGGTGCAATGGCCACTGCACAGGGAGAGTGCTGAAGCCCGTAGGCTGAGGAATGAATGCAGCCCAGGTACTGAGTCCAGGAGGTACAAAAAAAGGATGGACTTACCTAGCCTGCCGCACTCTTCCCTCTTGGTGAAGTACTTGAAGCCATTGGCTGCCCTTCGTTCTGCCTTCTCATGTTTCTTCACATGCCAGGGCAGCTTGGTGGTGATGTTGGTCACAAAGTAGCAACCAGGACGAAGACAATGGTAATGCCCTCGCATCCTGAATTCACAGTGCTGGGGGGAAGCCAATCAGATTATTTTAGATGCATGCAGGTGACTGCTCCCATCTGCCTACTCCCACCCATACTTTCTCTCTCAAGTTCATGATGGAGATAAGCAAGACCTACTGCCACCTTGCTTACCCTTCAAGGGGCCCAGAGCAGGATTGCTCCCTACAGTGAATTCATTCGTAGCAAACTCAACAGTCTTATTCTCAATGGTACCTCTACCACTTCCTGCTGGAGACTGCCTACTGTCCGATAGGCTTCTTTTCTGGATACTCCTCTTACATTCTCTTTTGTTTAATTTAATCTTGCATCACTCTGACCATCCAAGACTATTTCCTCTCCCTACTTGGAGTTTTCAGTGGTAATGAGTATAAATCCACACGTCCCTTTCCCTCAAGACCAAGCAAAGGCATCCTGACAATACTTTGAACTTCAGAATTTGGATTCAGATCTCTCTCTAGTTTACACCTTTCGAATAGTTGCTAGATCCATTCAGTAATTCAGGAGTTTCACACCAAGGCACGAATAGGGCCCCTGCTTGTTTTCATATCTTCCCTATGCTTTTCCCCATTCCTCTTTTCCTGCATTTGTTCCCTCACACCCAAACCCCAGCCTGAGCCACCTCCTTGAATGATGCTTACCTGGTTTGGACAGAGACACTGCAGCGAGTAGTAAGCAAACTGGTCTCGAACGTTCACCAAGTTGTTGTTGGGGTTGATGTGGTCCAGGCAGTGGGACTCTGCTTTGCCGGAGGTTTTGCACACGTACTTGCAGTTCCCAAAGAGACAGTGGAAGTGGAACTTGTTGGCATACTTGCAGTCTGTCGCCAGGCAGGGGTCGCTGGAACACAGCCAAAACCCAATCATCATCTTCATTCCCCCCTTCACACCTGGGCATCGTTCCCAACATTCACTCATTTAACTTAGCCCAAGTGACACCTCTAGTCCAAGTGTGGCCTAGAGAGCTCCCATGAATCTCTCCATAATTAGTCAAGAGTTGTAGTCAACAAATATTACTGTAGATCCCAGCATGCATTGTGTTCTCTGTACTAGGGTGTGTGGACTGCATGCTGTGATCTGTGGTCTTTGCAGGCCACACTTTCCCAGGAAAGCTTCAGATCCAGGAGAGAACTGCTCTCCTCGCATGTCACGCTTCCCTGTTAATGGACAAAGGTAGCTGCAAAACTTTGCTGAAACCTTTGGGTCGCCTGCTACAAGATCCAGGGCTTCCCTTGGTTGGGCAAAATCCACGTGTCGTCACTCAGTCAGTGGAATGGTCTGGCTGCCTGTCCTGGGGCCCCACAATCCATAAATATATGGCTGTAGCTGTGAGCAATCAGGGGCAGATTTGGAGCTTAGTGCTTGACACAGCCAGGGACTGGTCTCTTGCTGGCCCCAGTGCTACCTGCTCTGCTACCCACTCTTGATTTGCTGAATCTGTTGAAAGGGGACACAAGCGAGTCAGCATTAGGCCTACAGAGGCAAGGCCTTGCAAGGCTGAGTCCCTGACAGAGAGCCAGGAACTGCTGATGTCTAATTCTAGGTCTGACGTTGACTCCTCCTACAGCCTCAGGTAAGACACTTACTTAAACTCTCTCTTTCTCCTCACTTCTACAGTGGAGGTGAAGCTTGCCTTCTTCCTAGGAGTGTTTGAAGGCCCCTGAACGTTTGCTAAGAGCTCTGATGCAGATGTGCAGTTGTCACTATTTTACAAGTCCCTTTAGTTAAACACTTTTTAAACAGCAGCTACTAACACTGTAAATAAGACACTGCGTTTTGCTACCCTCGTGCAGCAGCCTAGCTGGGAAAGCAGAGCTCTTCCAAAGGAGGAGGTGATAGATATCTACTCCCCCTCCCTCACCATTGGTAAACCCACTGCTGTCTGATCAGAGAGGCTGAGCACTTTCTTTTTTTTCCAGTTTATCAATTTTATTGAGAAAATGCGTTGCACAGACTGAGATACAGACTTGATGCTCTTATAGAGGCAGCAGGTGCTATTGTGGAGCCCGTTTCCTTCCCCAGAGGTTGTACAAACCTATTCTTGGTCAGCACTGATGGCTTTGTAGCCACCAATCTCAGTTATAAGAGAAACAAAGTTGGTGATATCAGTTTTCACTCAGTTTCCCATCACACATCACTCAGTTTCTTCTCATTCCCACCAGATACTAGCCCAATTTTGCCTGAACCTTGTCCAAAGTTTAGCCTAAATCTGGTCCATCTTGGCCTGAAACCCATACCAGTTTGACCAAACCTTAGGCAAGACCATGCCAAGTACTGGGTTTGTGACAAGACCTACAGACAGGCAAATCAGGTTCCCTTTGGAACGAATTGCAATGCTCTCATGCTTTATCCCATACCATCTGGCCTCAGCGACAGTGCAAAGCCAAATGCATTTGTTTTCACAGCCCAGGAAGTACGGTGAGGCTACGGTGATATGTCAATGGGTTTATTTCTCCCCAGACTTTATCTAAAAGTGTTCCCAGATGTGCTGGTTTCTAAGTGCTTGGCAAGTCATTTGTTAGACTTTTTGAGGCTGCTTTCCTGCAGGGTGGGGACAGGGGCAGAGTGTCCTGGGAAGGCTGGAAGCACCAACTGGAAGCAAAGTTGCTGCATAGAATGGGAACGTAATGGGAAGGTGATGACTCTGCCTGATCCCTGGGGCTGAAAGGGATGCACTGAATGCTACAGAAGACTGCAAGACATCCCCTTGTCACCAGAGGAACTCACTTCTCTTGGAACTGGAGGAATCCGGGTTTGACCTGAGGCTTGGCATGCTCTAGGGAAGTTGTTGCCAGGGGTGACGTTGCCAGGTTAGGCACTGATGCTGGGATCTGAGGCATCTGGGGTATGGTGGAAGCCAGCTGCTTCCAAGCTAGCAGCGTGGGGGCAGAGGGCACCGTCGCTGGGCTCAGGGCACCATCCAGAGTGGGAGCGCTTGCCAGGGTGGCAGAAGTCGCAGGTGGTGACGAGGGGGCCAAGGAGGTCTTGGTCTCAGCAGCGGTTGGGAAGGGAGACTCGGCATTATTTTTCACAGCTCCACCTTCCGTGCGGAAGTGAAAACTGCAACGAGAAGAGGCAGTAGTTCACATTAGGGAGAGGGAGAGAGAGAGCGTCACAGGATCCTGGACAGAATAGCAGGAGTGATGACCCCGGGTCAGTGGGACCAATAACAACATGCTCAGAAGACGCACGGCCGAATGCTGAGTGGTTCTGTGGGTCTGCTGGGCAACCTCAGCTCCCCCAGGTTTTCGACATCTTTCTGGATTTGGCCCCAAAGAGGGAGAACAGTGATTTTAGGTGGTGCCCGGGGTGGGGTCAGCTTGGAGAAATCAGTTGAAAACTAGAGAAGAACCTCTTCCTGCCAGTGAGGTCCACTGGATGGCGTGGGAGACTGCCACACATCTCTAGTCAAGTGGCCAAACCCTGAACCCTTCACTCAGTCCTTGTCTGGGCAAAGCTCCCACTGACTGAAAGAGAAGCTTTGCCCGAGTTTTGGCCCATGGACATCAGGCAGAAAAGATGTATTAGGCATTGTGACCGCTGCCTCCCCAGATCCCGCCCTTCCTTTGCCAGTGCCCTTGTACTAACAATGGGGCCCAATCCCAAGGTCCTGGAGTGCTGAGTGTGGTGCAGACTTCAGGAACTGGCTCACACACCAGCACTTTTCAACTGCCTGCATCTTAGCACTGCCCTACTTTCTGGAGCACTATGCAGGTGACAAGAAGCCAAGGCCTGGGATGCCCCCACAGGGCTGGGCTGGGGGGGTGTCTCATTCCCCAGATCCGAGTTCCCTGCCTAGATGCAGTCAGGCAAGCAGGGACCTGGGGAACAGCTCCTGTGTGCAGCAATTACAGCAGGAGTCTATTCAAATGGATCTGCAGAAAGAAGGGTGAGACAAATACAACAGGCACCATTACAACTTGAAAGGCCTGCTGCTCTGCAGAGGCTATGGCACTGTGTCCTCTGCCCCAAGGAAGGCATTACAAACAGGGAGTGGTGTCTGTGTAGGTGCTGCCTGCATGCTTTCTTAGTTCTTATGGCTGTGCATGTCTTTGCTGCTGGGCCCGTAAGTTTTTCTGGTGCATACGGTCTCCTAGGTAGTTCTCAGCCTGGCTGTCACTATTAAGTGGGCACGATGCCCATCTGCCAAAGGCTGAGCGGCTGAAGTTACTGAACTCACAGGGTGTGCCCAGAGCCAACACCAGAATCAGCTGGATGCAGAAAGACTGTGGATGCTCGGACTGCTGCCCCCTCAGTCACTGTGTCCACACATAGGAAAGCTCCTCACCAGAGAGTTACAGGATGCCCCTCCCCTCTCCCTGCCACACTGCACCTACTTCGGGGTTTCCTCAATACACATCACCTGACCGTCGTTCTTTCACTTACTTGGCATGTTTGATGGCCCCATCGACAGTACTGAAGAGGGCACCACATTCCTCCACCACGCAGTGGAAATGCACCTTGTGGAGAAAGTCACACTGGGCATCGCAGAAATCCTTGGTACCAAACCTGAGCAAATGAGACAAACATGCAGCTTACAACAAGCCCAGGAGGGTGGCATTGTTTGAAGGGAGCATTCAGAAAGCAGTTGCTCCAGCGAGGGGTGAAACCATCTAGGACCTGTTGCCTTCCATCAGGGAGGAACTAACTAATCGAGAAGGAGAGAATAACACAGAATCCTGATGCCAGCGACCAGCAACTGCTTGGATTCACCACAGTTGGGAACGTCATGGGCACATGAGTTTTCAGGCAATTCAGCACTCTGCTATGCAAGGTGCAATGGCAGGGAGTATTTAAAACCCACTAGTGTGGAAGGAGACTGAGGAATTCTGGGCAATTAAGGCGTGATGGACAATAATTCCTCTGCAGAGCAGAAAGGCAAGGAGCAAGCAGCAGCCTGTGTGGTCCCAGGAGGGACCTCTGAAAATCTAAGGTTAAAATAACAAAAGGAAGCTTGTGCTGGAAAAGGAAAAGGGCAGTGGATCCAGAACATGAGGGTCAGTTCAGGCTGGCAGGGCAGAGATAAGGGAGAGTAAGGACTTGATAAGGGATGAGATAGCAGCACCAGTTAATGCAAGCTAACGGGGTTATTTTATCAGGGACAAGAGGTACTGTACTTGGAGAGAAAGCAGGCCTCTTCACAATGGCCGAGGTACTCAACTGTTTTTTAAAATCTGCCTTTACTATGAATGCTAAAGCCCGGACAATTAAGACGGGATGAAGGCCGCAGAGAAGAGCAGATAAGAGAATGCTCAGAAAATGTAAATATGCACACACCAGCCCGTCTGGCTGATATGTGTCCTAGAGCAGGCTGGGAATTAACTCCCCAACTTACTGTGCTGCTATGTGTTATTTTTCAAAAGTGAAGAGAGAAGCTGGGAGGGCACCGGAAAGCTGGCAGGAATCACCCAGGCACTGATGCCTTGAGAATAAAAAAGGCAAGCGATCCTGGCTATTATCACACCTCTAGTCTTAACTTTTCTTCCCAGTAAAGTAATGGAACAAATATTAAGAGGGAGGAGAAAATCATTAAACATCCACGGGATAAAGGAACTGCGAGCAATAAACAGCATCAGGATTATACAGAATAAATCTTGCTCGACAAATTTAATTGCTTTTTTTGATAGAATTATCAAATGAGTGGATGAAGGGCTGCAATATATTTTGATTTTAGGAAAGCATTTTGATACCGATTCTCACATATGCTTGAAATTAATTCAAATTGGCTTGGATGTGAACCTTGCCACACGGATTGAAAACTGGCTGAAGGACCGTAAACAAAGGGTAATGACAAACGACAATGCACTGAGCTGGGAGGAGGTATCTCGGGAGTGCTGTGAGGATGAGTCTGGTTAGGTCTGAGTTTATTTAACGTCTTCATTAGTAATCTAGGAGAAGAAGTAAACAGCATGTTAATGAAATTCACAGATGATACTAAACTGGGCGGAGTTGGAAGCACCAGGGCAAGAGGAAAGAAATAATACAAAGGGGTCTAGAGAGACTAGAGAGGAAATCACTATATGAGATCATATTTGGAAAAATGTAGCTAATATTCAATAGGGGAAAATTCAGTGGGAGAGGAAACGAAGAGAGCAGCAAGACAGAGCCATCCAATATCATAGTGGACAGCAGATGCGATCCAAGTGTGCAATATGTTGTGGATGCAAACCCGACAGTACAATTTGGGGCTTCACTTGTGGAGCAGGGAACCAACAGTCCCTCTAGTCTGATGGCCATGTCTCCTGGAGGATTATTCTACCACCTAATCCCGGTCACTGTCAGCTTTCTCCCCTGGTCTGCTGCTGTCCCTAAGCAGTGTGGCATCATTAGAGGACAAAATGCTGGCAGGGCAGGATGCTGCATTGGCCAGGGGCAGAAAGACTAGAAGACCTTACAGGTCTTCCCAGTGTTAGTGTCTGTGATTCTGTAAAATGTCCACAGGCACATGCAATCAGGTGTTTATGTCAGAAAACAAAACCATACATGTCTGCATGGGCGTATCCATTAGTTCCTGAATCATGTTTGTCCAGGCACGTATGTGCATGTGTCTGTGTGTGGGTGAGTTTTATCCCCGTTCCATTTTTCCTACAAGCCTCCTTGTCTCTAAGAAAAACAGTCTCTTAGAACAGGAACCAGTCAGCTGCACAGAGCCCTGTGGATCTCCTGCTTTCTTTCACTAGCCCGTAAGACCAGACGAGGGGTGCCGAGTTCCACTGTGAGTGCTCTCATGGCTGCTGTGATCTTCAGGTACTAACGGTACATGATCTAACAATGGCTCCCTGCTGAAGATTACTGATATAGGAAGCTCCTAGGATTCACTTCTTCATCCCCAGAGGAGGGTTCAGGATGAAGAGCACGTCACCATACTGCAGCCAGGTGATGGCCCTGGCTGTTAGCTACCTCCCAAAGGAATCTCGTGTCCCAGTTGTGCAAAGTGCTACGCATCTCTTGTAAGATATGAACACTCCTCCCCTGAGGGAGCTCAGTGCACTGCAGAAGGGGCTCAGCATCTCATGGGATTAGGCCCTCAAAGTCAGATGTTACTGACTACACTGAACTGAGGTGAACCTGTCAGGGGAACACCATCTTAGCCCTTCCTACAAGAGCTGGCATTTGTAAAGGACGCTGTTCCTGGCTCCATGCTCTCTTACCTGCGCAGGTACATCTTCCAGGGCTCAGAGAGTTTCTCTTGAACAAGTGCCTTCACGGCCTTGCCCAAGTATGGTGTTGGCTCTCCAGCCCCTGCCTGGCTGCCATCTCCTTCTGTCTTCAAGTTCATCAGGTTGCCAAGGTTGGCATTGGTCTGGGACACCTGTGGTGAGAACATGGAGAGTCCATCAGGCTCAAGTCCCCAGCCAACATGGCTCCACCTGAAAGTGTCCCGTACAAACCGTATTTTCAGGATCACCAGGGAAGATAAGACAAGAGGTTTGCACAGGTTACACCCAGCTTCAGAACAAATTAATAACAGCTTGCTCCTCTCCAGGACTCTCCATCCCAGGATCTCAGAGTGCCTCTTCTCTAACTGCAGAGCCTTGCTCACTCCTTTATAACAACTGCCATATATAGCAAAGGATCAAAGGATGTATAAACCTTCTCAAATTCTGGGTGAAATCCTGGTTCCACTGAAGTCCTTGCAGAAAAACCCATTCATGTACCTGGAGCCAGGATTTCACCCTCTCTGTTACATGACTGGTTCATACAAACAGGGCCTGGAGCTACAAACCCTCTGCGGAGGGACTGCAGCCTATTGCTGCTCAAGGCTTGCAGGATCAGGCAGAAGCTCAGCCAGAAAGGGAAGTTCCTTAGCAGTGTTTACAGAGCAAACTCTCTCTCATGATAAATGTCTGACAGTACCCCAGGGGTGCCATCCTGCTCCCCAACTCACACGAGTAGTTCTGCTACGGGCTGTGGAACTCAACACGCATGCAAACTGAGCTCAGTCTCTGCATTTAGAAACCACCTCCCATCTGAGGATCTCAAAGCCCTTTGTAAACATCAATTAATTAAGCTTGACAGCCCCCCTGAATACACTGCAGAACAACTGCCATGCAGAATGGGAACCCTCTGTAAAGGCCCCCTGAAGGTAAAAGCCCTGCTGTTACAATACATCCCTCACGTGCAGCCTGCAGCCCTGTGTGGCTGGGTGTTAGGAATTCTGCTTGTCTGACTCTCTGGAGCCTTTTGGAGTGCTCCCTTCCATGCCCTAAGAGAGGTTTTTCTTTTTTTCCAGGAAAAATTCATGCAAAGAAAGAAAGAATTCCTCAACCCCAGGAGGGACAGTTGGGCAGAAAAAGAGGTATGCGCCTGCACATACACAAGTGATAACGTGGAGCCTGAATCTGCAGCCATTACTTTTATGCAAGGTCCCACTGAAGTCAATGGGCCTGATTCTCCATTGCCATACACTTTAAGTCATCATGTAATTCTACACTTAGCAATAAAATGCCACCAATCCTCTTTGCACCCAGGATGCACTTATTTTGCCCGATTCCAGAAAGCCTGTAGGCAAATGCATAACTTTGGGCACATATTTAAATCTCACTGACTTCAGAAGGACTTGCATTCAAGGACTTTCCTGAGCTGGGGCCGTAAGGACGGCTTCAGGTGCCAGGCAGTGGCGATTCTGATACAGCGGTCTACTCAGTGGAGGAAGATGTGAAGATTTGGGAGTAGAGACTGGGTGAAGGAGATATGAAGAGAATGGTGGGTGAAAAAACAAAGGAGTATAAAGTAGTAATCCACTTCAATGAGAAGCTCAGGGGAAAAGGAACCACCAAAAACCCAGTGGAGAGAAAAGCAGAACGGAGGAGAAAAGTGATTAAAGGATGAAAACAAAACAATTGAGAGGAAAAAGGCCAATGGATAAAGGAAGAGGAGGAGGGGGAGCATCAGACAAAGTCACTTTGCCCTTTCTTGAGGGTTATATGGCCTTGTTGGATGCAATGCCTACAGCTAAAGGGACAGCAATAGTTATGCCTCTAAAACCTATCACACAGTAGGATATTAAAGTGTGGCTCAGAGGCTGCCCTGATCTCTAATGCAGTTGTATACAGTTGCAAAATTAATCTCACTATAGTAAAATTTATCATGTGAAAGGGAAAAATATATTTGAGATGATGTATAATTTAAGAAAAAAAAGGAAAGAAAAAGAAACCGTGCATTATTTAAAATAAATATTCCCAAGCATGGTAAAGCGGGCTCTGTTGGACACCATTATTCACGCCAGAAAGGCAGAAATTGATGATTTTGGTTCAAATCTTCCAATTTTATTCTTCTTTTCTCTTTTACAAGAACAAATGACCCCCCTCCCCAATGAAGGCAAAGGTTTCCAAAGAAATAAATAAAAGGCATGAGAGTACAAAGGGGGAGCAAACTTGCCAGGTTATGGAAATAAAAAAAAAAAAAAAA
>NW_017728926.1:18810204-18833791 GCF_001723895.1 Crocodylus porosus
AAAAAAAAAAAAAAAAAAAAAAAAAGGTGTCAGAGGCTGCGATATATTTCTTCAGCCAGTTCATTAAATTAATTCGTAAGCAGTGGCTCTGAAATTATACCCGATGAAAAATGGTCTCAAAATTTAAATGGTACAAACTCATCTTATTAGAGGCAAAACATTAAAAAACAAACGCATCTCTTCCCCCCTCGCCATCGCAGCTTTAATTTCTCTTGGTGGGGGGGAATGAAAGGCGTTTGATGGATGGCTCTTACCTTATTCATAAGCGAGGATAAAAGAGATGAATTTGCCGAGACTGCGTGGCCATTTGATTCATTACTGGAACACACAAACCAACAGGGTTCAGTTAAGATGTGCACAGGGACCATGAGCACTGAGATTAATTCTTCTCCCTTCAAACTGCCTCTCTCCCCACCTGCGGCATCCAGAGGAAGACATGATGCCAACCTTCCCTTGGGCAGGTCAAGCTTCCATAGCTAAGATGGATCTCTTGACTGCTCAGCACTCCAGCTCCCACCTCCAATGTCCAGCATAGCTCCCTCTTCCTTATCAGCTGACACTCAGCCCATTCCCTATTCCCCGTCCTCAAGTCTTCAACCTACAGGCAATAAGAGGGCACTGTGACCAAGTCTCAGGCTCCTGGGTGCAGAGCTGTATAGATACCCGATGGCAACCCTGACATTAGAGAAGCATGAGTGGGACTAGTTGATCACAACCAAGGATTTTGTCCCAGACCCAGCTGAACTAAAGTAGGGGGAGGAAACCTCAAGAGCTCCAGTTAACCTAGTTCACTAGTCCCATACACCTCATCACCAGCGTAGTCTTCCTCATTTAGAAATCATCAGAAAGCTCATGCTCTCCATTACAAGGGTGGACGCTGTGAGACAGGGGCTCTATGTTGTGCAGGTACAGATGCATCAATGTGGCTATCAAAACCCACACTGCTCTAAGGGCATGCTCTCCTTGGCCAGGGGAAAGAAGACAACCGGCTACTAGGAGTCGCTGATGTACTCCAGTGGTTTCTTTGCCTCCTGTCACCATCACCTTCATTCACCTCACACCACCTTCACCGGGCATTGGACAGGGTCCTTCACGAAGGCACGGCCTTGATGCCAACCTTCAACCCCAAGTGTAACAATAGGGGTGGCGATAGGAAAACTGTGGTGGGGAAAGGCCAGTGGTCTAGCGTAGGAGACAAGACCTTGCAAGTTGTTGAGGCTCTTGATCTGCAAACAGAGCCTAGCGAAGTCAACGGGTGTTTGTCATGCAGCGAGGGCCTCAGAGGATGCATGTGTGAGGAAGTCATGGGTGCCTTGAAGGGTGCTCCTAAGACTCTTCCCTTCTCAATTTACAGATTATTCTGACTCACCGCAACCTCCCCACACATGGAAAGACCTTAGTGCAAATGACTCCCCTAGCGCTGCCATGTGTGCAAGTGATCTGGGCGCTCCGGGTTCAGGGGAACCACGCCTGCCTGCCTCCCTCTCTCACCCGTGATCCTTCACGCTCAGGTCCAGGCTGTGCTCTTGCAAGGACTCCTGGGTTGCTGCAGAGGAGGATCCCAAGCTCTCGGCAGGCTCCTGCTTCACTTGAACTGGATTGAACCGGCTGGGAGTTGTTGGCTGCCCATTCCCTGCAAGAGGGAAGGAGACAGAGAGGCCAAAACATGAAAGATGAATTGAAAATGAATGTACAAATGGTAAAACAAGGCGACAGAGGGAAATAAATGAATTAAACCACCTCCGCCGCCACCACCCAATAACGGGAAAGAAAAAAATAAAGGGGGAGGCAGGGAAGTGCTTGGGTTGCTGGTCAGCGTTTATTGCTGGACTGACATGATGGGTTCTGACGTCCACTCCAGCGTGGAAATTCTTCAAGTGATAATTATTGCAAAATTATGTCAAAGTTGTCCAGGCTACGGGCCCTTTAAAGGAGAAGGGCGGAAGGAGCGTGGGGGAGACCTGATTCTCTCCACAAACTGTCATAACTAATTTGCGGGGCTGCCTCTTAAGCGTTTATTAAAGACTCTGTTAATGCTGAGGCAATGTGGCAGCTTTCGACTGCTAGTCAAGCCCCCTTTCCATTCCCCAATCTTGCCGTTGCCTTAGCGACCGCTCCAGCCTTCCATTGAGCATGCCCAAAAGGAACATCTGCTGTGTCAGGTCTATCGAAGCTGACAGCCAATCAGATTGGTTCAAACTGCGTGACCTCTCTCCCATCAAGTTGTCCCGACAAAAGAGAAGTCTTTTTTGGGTTTCTTTTTTAAATCAGAAAAATCATTAAATATATTTGTATATGTTTAGGGAGAGAAGAAATAATAATAAAAAAAGAGGATGGAAGAAATGAAGGGAAAAGAAAGGGAAAAAAGTAAGAAGAAGGAGGAAAAAAAATAGAAAGAGAACAAAAAGTGGAAAAAAGTCGCTGACAGGAACATGTCCACTGAGCTTTTTTCCACAATCCCCAAGTGACTAAAATATTAATTTACCCTCAGGCACTACAGCTGACGGTGAGCTCTTTCACAGACAGCAAGTGGCATTTTATTAAAAAATAAAAGGGAAACCATTCCTTCCGTGACCTTTCCCTGTTTGAGAAAAGACTTTTAAAAATAATAATTAAAAAAGTATGTGATAAGGTCTTTCCCCTTCTTCGATCAGATGGCGTCAGTCCCCTCCCTTCCATGCTCATGGACGAATCGGTTTCAGATGGGGGCAAAGCCAACTCATCCACCTGGCCTACCCAAAGCCAAGTGGCCTCCCTCGGGGCCTAGGTGATGGGAAGGTTTTCAGCAGAGCGAGAGGAATTGCAAAGGCAGTCTGCCATTGCATGTACTCCTCTCAAGTACACTGGTAGAAATTCAGAGCAATTTGACTGCTTCTAGCTGGAGTACCTGGGATTCACAGTGGTGCCCCCAAGAGCCACGTAGCCCACATCTCTAGAAGAGGCCTGAGACGTTCTGGCCACAAAGGCTGATTGCAAATTAACTGTCTATGTAGGTTCTAGACAGCAGCAGGTAAAGGTTTAGCTGGTCCCACTGTGGGGTCCTCTCCCATCTTTCTGCTGTATCTTCGTGCTGCACCCAAGAAATGTCAATGCTTCTGGCAGATTCCCAGGGGACTAGCTGGCTGTGGGATCACAGAGAAGGAGAGCTACCTGCCGATCAGATCTGGGAAAGCAGAATGCGTGAGCCACTACTGCAGCTCCGGAGAGGATCTGCCGGAGGATGCAAAGGGGGGAGCTCCCACCCTCCCCCAAGAGGACAGAGACAGGGGAGATGAAAGAGAAAGAAATGAACTGGAGCGAAAAGGGAGTGCTGGATGGAGTGGACATATCACAGGAGCCTGCTGCCTGGCACAGTGCCAGGGTCAATGCTGTTGTTTGTCCTGTAATTACTGCAGCAGAGGTGCAAGGTGAAGGGGAGGGAGGCATTTGGTGCAGCTCAGTTCATGAGAAGAAACCTGCAGCTGTCAGACTCCTCTGAAGCGCTACTAGATACAGCAGGGTTTCCAGACTCTCCATTTCCCCTTGTGTCTCTTACTGGCTTCACCATCCTCCCCCCTGGCCAGCCCGGCTCTGGGTCTGGAGGTATGGTTATGTCTCGGCAGATGTTCTACCTTCTTTCTTAGGCAGCGTGCCCCCAATCACAGCTCCCCTGATTCCTTATGGATTGTCTACAGCAACCAGCCAGGCACTGAATGGTCCTTGCTGCTGTGTATTTCTTCAGACCATCTCCAACGTCCCTCCTACTTGTCCTTTCTTTTGCCCTGTTTTCCTGTGAAACAGAAGCTCAGCTTCATAACAGGGTCCTGATGAAGCAGAAAAGATTCTGCTTGGGGATATGTCAGCAAGGCCTCCAAGGGCAGAGCTGGTGTGTGGGACACTGGATGGACGACAGGGGCAGAGCTCAGCAGGAACCCACCCCAGAGCTCCAGTAGGAGAAGATGGGGAGAGGGAAAAAAGACCAAAAGGTGGTGACAAGCTGGAGGAAATGTGCTGATGTGTCCACCCAACAAAAGACAATGGCACAAGATTCCCAGGGAAGCTGTAGACTCTTTCACTGAAGGTTTTTCAAGAACAGGCTGGAGGAGCATCTGTCTGGGATGAAAGCTGATCCTCCCCAAAGGCAAGAGGGCCCTTGAAGTCCCTTCCAGCCCTATAATCCTCTATGAAGCAAAGAAGACAAACCTGAATGGGGAATGGGACATCAGGAGGTAGAAAGGGATATACCAGTCAGGCTCTAAATGCTTCTCAGATCTGACTTACTTTGCTGTTCCATGGAAAGAAAGGAACCACAAGCCCATACTTAGTAGCCAAACCCTTAGAGCTGGAAGATGGATCATGGAAGCAGGTGCTGTTCACTAGCCCCAGGGCTCCAGTGAATTCTCAATCCATTCCCCTTTTAATACAATGCCACTCACTTTCCAGCCTACAGCTTGACGGGTGACACCCAGGGACACGTTCCTTCCCCGCAGCTGAGAGAAGCTGTCTCTATTTATGGGCAAAAGCTGCACACATTTCCTGCTTCTCTTCCAGCTATGTGGGCAATATCAGGTTCCACAGAGATGCCCCCTGCTAAGACTGCACCTTGGGATCCCAACTCTTCAACTGGATTGGCTGAATGGCTTCTCCCAGCAGTATTCTTGTACAACTCTCCCCCCACCCGCTAAGCTCAGCTGCCAGCTGGTGGCTGGGTGATTTGACCCATTCTCTCCAAACCAGATGTCTCTCACTCCCAAAACATTTTCCCAGGAAGGTGACTCACCTGCTTCAAGTGCCATGGATGGTTTCAGTGCTGCTGCTGCCAGCCTGGCCATCATGGGTGAGATCAATCCTTTGCTGGCGGAGATCCTCTCCATAATGGACGCTGCTGGAGCTGGGGATGAGGTGGCTGCTGACTCACCGGACCCTGAGACGGCTTGGGAGGGAGAATCGCCAGAAGCAGAGGATGCTGGATTGGTGCTGGAGGAACCAGCTGCCATCAGATTGGCTGAGCTGGCTGGAAGTGGCGTGGAGACCCGGCTAGGGATGATGGAGAAGAAGGAGCCTGCTGTTCCAAGAAGCGCCGAGTGGGAGAGCAGGCCAGAAATCTTGGTGGCTGGTGGCATGCTGTTGGCAGGCTTGCTGGCCTGTGAGGAGACAAGCTCTGCAGCTGAGGAGGGCGGAGTTGGGATGATCAGGGAGACGGAAGACTGCTGACTGGTTGGGGAGGCACTCAGGCTGGAGTTTTTAGAGCTCATGGCAGAGAAGTCAATGAGGTCATCATTGCTGGACTCCTCCTGCTCGTTATCCTTAGCTCCAAGGAGGGAAGTGGGCAGGCCTAGCACTCCTGAGCTGCGGATGTGCCTGCGCTCGTGCTTGCGCTTGTGGGAGGTCATCTGGCTGGTGGAAGTGAAGGTGAAGCCACAGCCTGCCCGGATGCAGTGGAAGTGGTTGGTGGCCTTACTGTAAACGCAGCCCTCATATTTGCACTCCTCATACTTGTAGAACTTCTTGAACCCATCCTTGGCATAGGCGTCATCCTTGATGTGGTAGCTCTTGTGCTTCTCAATGTCACACTTGTTCTTGAAGGTGAATGTACATCCAGGTCGCCTATGAGGGCATGAGGGAGGGTGGGGGCTGCGTGAGTTCAGAGCAGAAAAAGCACTGCTGTGCTACCCGCCCACCCCTCTGGAATGGAAGCCATGACCATTATAAGGTAGTGGCCCCTGCTGGCAGAGGGCTTGTCGGGTCTTCTTAGGGATGACTTGGGACAATAAGATGCTGCCAGATATTGGAGCTGCTAATAACTGCCCCCATTTGGAAAAGCAGCCAACGTAATGTAGAGAGACACGTGCCCAACTCACCCACTCGCAATTCCAAACCGTGTATGAGCCCAAGGTGGACTCAGGGTCTTTCCTAGAGATAAACAAAGACACTAGCTGGGTGCAGCATCTACACGAGATGCTAACTGTGCAGTAGCCTAATAACACTGCGCAGTAGCGTGCTGGGAAAACCTGTGCTAATACACTACTGTGCAGTAGTATTAGGCTACTGCACAGTTAGCATCAATAAAAAGCCATGTGCCGACGCTACTGCGCAGTAGCACCAGTTACTGTGCGTTGATTTAGTACTTGGTTATGCAAGTACTTAACTTAATGCACAGTAACTACGGCACATTAATGACCATGTAGATGCACCCGCTGTGCCTCATTTTTCTTCCAGATGACAAAGGCACTAATGTAACACAGAGCACGGTTCAGCCTTAAGATGGGAGAGCTGAGTAGCTGGTGCTTATGGAGAACTCACGAGCACAAGAATGATGAATAATATCATGACATTTTCTCTCAGCAGTGACCTTTCCAGTGGGATCACTGGGGTCTCTGCCTTGACAGAGGTTCATCAAAGTTTTCCACTTGGACCTCTTTCCTTTGCTCCACCAGTGAAATACCATGGAGCTTCCTGGAAAGATTGGTTGTGCATAATCCTGTATAGAATCCTGAAATGAAGACTTTTTTTGGAGGGGCTGCATCTCTAATGAAGGATTAGAGGCCACCCTCCCCGGCCCATCTCACCTGCAGTGGAAATGAGTGGTTTTCTGGCCGTAGAACTGACATTCCACAGTGCCGCAGTCCTCAGTGGCTCGGAACCGCTGGAACCCATCGTTGATCAGCTGCGTGTTTTTCTTGTGGAAGTTCTCATGGGTCATCACATCGGAGGTGCTGGTATAGACTTTGTTACAACCCACCTGCCCAAGAATAAGGGGAAGGAACATCAGCACTTCCCTGGACCAGCCTATATTGCTTCATTATTTCTAGCAGCAATAATAAACAAACAAGCAGCAATATATATTGTAGTCACCTCTGTGTACTTCCCTTCAGAGTATTAAACCATCGCTTTGATTTCCAACCTAAGTCTGATGAGGCAAAGAGCCCGAGTCTCTGGGGATGAAGCAATATGAACAATGGGAAGGATGAAGAGGAAAGGTGGAGACACGGAAGGATAATGGCTACCGCTCAAAGGTGCAGTGGGAAGTGACTTGCTCTTGAGGAAGTCTGAAGAGACTGACAGGCACTGTCACGAGCCTTTGTCACTTTGGGAAGAACTGGAATAACTTAAGGTTTTTTATTCCAGCCCTTCACCTACGTGGGGAATGCTGGGCAGACTGGGAGTTACTTGCTTGTCTCCTTCCTCTCTGTAGCAGAAGAAGGAAGGCCTGCCACATCTCTAGGACCTGCAGTATACAATTCCATTGTAACCAGCCACAGAACAAAGTGGGAATCCTGGAGCCAGCCTGTTCCAGGGAACCGGTGGCTTGTTCCCATCACCCTTCCATGCTATTAATTCAATAATTTCAAACTCTACAGCAGATGGGAATGGTGTGACGAGAACGGAATGCTGCAAACCTGCCTTCCGCAGGGCAAAGCGGGCAGCCTTGCCATATTGAGTAAAAAACCGGTGGAATCTGACAATGCCATCATCCCTGCCGAGGGTGGTTTCTTCCCCCCTTCTCTTCTAGGACGACGCGTGCCAACGTCTGCACCATCTCAGAAGTGAAGAGAACGAAAACACCACCTCTCGGTTTAGCCCAGGTTGATTCAAACGGGCAATAACAAACCCCCTGACAAATACCCAGAGCAAAAAATAAAAGGATCTCCAACTATTTCCAATATAAAAGAGCCTCGCTCTCTCCGTGCTGACACCTTGAAAAAAGACAGACCCTGCGCGGCATTAAAAAAAAAAATTAAACAAAAACCTCCTTAGGAATAATTTGCAATGTGGCTCTTGGTGTTAAAGCCTAAAAAATGTCAGTTTATATAAACAACTAACTGAATTTTATCCACACCAATTATGGACATAAAGAAAAAAAATCCCATGAGGCAGACGGCACAAATCCTGCCATTTAAGCAATATTCCCTTTAATTGGGAGTTTACGTTCTGATACCTTTCCTCGAAGCTACTGCTTATATGGAAATTGACTTATGGGAAGGGACTGGGCACAGGGCAAAATTACCCTTATATAGATGTCTACACAGGGGTCTCTGCACAGCTTTTGATGGACTGAAGGTGGTAGAGTCTTGACTGCACTTAAAAAAGTAAGTGACTCCCATCCTGGTCAATGCAGCAAGACACTAAACAAGGAATATGCAGGCGAAATAACAAGAACAAGTCTCTAATAGAGAATCAGATGAAGCCTCTAATTCATCAAAAAGTACTAAGCACATGCTTAAATCCATCCCTATTCAGGACAGCATTTAAGTGTGTGCCTAACAAAATATGCGCTTAAGCCCCATTGACTTAAAAAAGCCAACCTTACTTCAAGTTAAACATGTGCTTAAGTCTACTGCTATTCAGCAAAGTGGTTAGGCACATGATTAAGGTCCACTGATTTTAACTGGGGTCTTAGGCTGTTGGGACAGTCTAGGAAGCAGGAGCCGATTGCCAGACTGGCAGGATCTCACATAGGTTGTCTGAACAGTCCCAGGGGACTTACATGTACCATTGCCCATCAACCCAGCAAAGTTTCAGGATGCAGTGTCCACTCCCCAGCCTTACCCCAACTTTGGATCCCACGCTAGGAGATGGGTGAGCCAGCATGGACCTACCTAGACTTTGTAAGAAACAATAAAGGAATGAAGTTCTTTGTCTGTAGGAATTCCAAGGGTGGTTGCACTATGGTTAAAACATGGGTGACTAAAACCTAACCATGCTCCCAACCCATGCTGCATCCATGCCTGATAACTCTCATAACTTCTCCTTTAGCACTGCTGGCAAGGGGGGCAGATTGTCTAGGTTTATTTCAAGCTAAATTACTGTTAATATTTGATTGTCCTAGCAGATGGCTACAGAGAAACTTGAATCAGTGTTAAAGGGCAGATGTTGGGTGAAGCGGCCTTATTGCAAGGTAGGTCAGATAGTCTGTTTGGGCAGAGGTACTAGTGCTACTTGTCCTTCCAACAGTCCCACAGAGATGGAGCATCTCTTTGGGTCAGTCAGGTATAGACAAGCAGAGACACTTGTATCTCGGTGCCCCACTCAGAAGGCTGTGATAAATGTAGAACAGCACTGCCCCTCATGATGCAATCTTTCATGGTCCTGCTCAGTCAACAGAGCCAGGCAAACTGGGTACAGATTCTTCATAGAGAAAGCTGAACTAGGAGGGACCAGAGGAGGCTATGGTCAAGCTCTATGGATGCTCTCACTAGTATCAAAAGGGAAAATGTTAGGAGCCTGAACTTCAGGAGCCTTCAAGTTTGCAGCACAAGAGGCATGGGTTAGGCAAAGTGGCTCTGGGTTCTTCATTGTTGCTACAGTCTTCCCCATGTGCCATGGTGGTTTCTCCCCAGCCTGCTCAAGTTACCTGCATGCAGTGGTAGTGTGTGCTTTTCCCATTCAGGTGACAGCCATGGTAGTACACGCTGCAGTCATCCAAGGGGCTGAAGCGCATGAAGCCATGCTGGAGGGAGTTATCACGTTTCTTGTGCATGTTGTAATGTCGAATCACATCCTGTTTACTAGTGAATCTCTGGGGAGATACAGAGATAGACAGAGTGAGACGTATAGGCATGTGAAGGGGCGGGAGAGCATTCCTGGATGCCTGCCTTTATAAACCTCCCCTAGTGTGAATTTAAAACTCAGTCATCAAATGTGTTTGCCACCCTAGGGTGCAATTCTGTGTGTCATCTTTGTTAAAGGGAAAATGCGTGCAAACAAAAACCGTTTCACTAGCTTTAAGTGGGGAGTGAAAATGAAGCTAGCCCACTGTCCAAGATGAGCTCCCCGCAGTTCTAGACACAGTTCTTCTGCCATGCTTTTAACTGCTTCTAGCTCAAGAACTGCTATGCGCTACAGAGGAAACTAGTGAACTATACTGTTTGAAAGTGAGCGATCCCAGCTTCAGTATCCCTGGCTCTAGGGGCGAGACCAACCGCTAAACCTGCATCAGAATGCACGTGGGGTGAAAATACTTTCACCTCCTCTGCTGCCTTCATCAATAGCTTTCCAAGTTCTCTAAAATCATCAGTGACCTTTAGCCTCACCATACTCAAAGGGGGTAGGTTGGCTTTACTAGGAAAAGAGGTGGCATCAAGAGGTGAAGCGATTTGCCAATGGCCACAAGAAGTCAATGGCAAAGTTGAGAAATGAACCTAAGTATCCCTGGCCCCTGACTGAAGCAGCTGACCAGATCTTTCATCCTCTGCCTACCTAGGCTAATGCATCAGTGCCCCACTCCCAGGGTAGACAAAGTGCCTTGAATATAGAACTTTTTGCTTTTATTTCCCACATACATCGATATTAAACAGTGAAGGTGGGAAAAGAAATCATATTTTTAAGGAAATCAATACTCATTTATTTTGAGGAGAAATTGAAAAAGCCAGTATTCTAATGTTTAACAACTTTTTCAGCTTCCCTTCATAAGAGACAAATGATTATCGCTTCCACACTGCTCCTATAATACCAATCCTGATCAATTCCAAGTGGATATGTGGCTATAGATTTCAACAGGAAAGCTGAGGAGGCTGGAGGTACAATTTCCCAGGGTGTACGCACAGGATTCCTATTGCCAATCAGAGTTAATTTGTGCCCACTTATTATGGCGTGTTACTTATTATAAAATATATCTCAGCCATAAAATAATTTGCATTTTAAAAAGCAGCCTAAATCCTTATTCCCTGTGAGACTAGAAAGCTCCTTTGCAAGCAACTCCCAGACTCTTTGGGAAATAATCACAAGGCCAATCAGAATAATAGTTTTTTTTTGTCTTTCCAGCCTTTGCGTTCCTTTCTGCTCCTTGTGCATAGAGGCACTCGGGCCATGGCTGGGGCTGTCTCACCTGATTGCCACTCTGGTTTAGATGGGTCACTGCCAGCATCCCTGGGTTAAACTCTAGGTTGACTGACAGAAACCTGCTGTCAAACTCAGTGGAGCTAAACTGGCTTCCCTTGCTGTGGTCAGACCCATTCCTTTGACAGCAGTGCCCCCTGGGGCTGGGGCAGGAGTCACACTGAGCAAAGAACCGAGGCACATGCAGGGATTCCCCCCTACGCACAAGCACACGGATCCTGACCACAGAGATGGCAGTCATGCTCTCAGACCAGGCAAGAGGGTAAACAAACAGAGCATGTGATTCAGAGCTGGCTTGACGTGGCTCCCCTGGCAGTCCTCCCAGTAATTACAGCACGGCACGTGCTCCTTCCCTTGCTCTCTGCCCACCCCAAGCATAGATCAGGGCTGCGGTCTGGTCTTATTGGGTGTTTGGTTGCTGCTGTTGTAATGTCACTTGGGCAGCAGGTGAGGAAGAGAGGTTCACTGAGCAGCAGTCCCTGTTTTCACACACGATTTAGAACCTGGCCAAATTTATCCTCTTGGTTATGATAGTGTGGATCTGGAGTACCCCAATGACTCCAGCTGATCCATGTTCTGCTCTCAGCTACAGAGGTGCATATCCAGAGTAACCAAGCTGAGTTCAGTGGTGCCAGACTGGTTTGACTGGAAACAATGTGACTCTGGAAGTTTCAAACAGGATCTCCCCCCCCATGTCCAGCACAGAGAGAAAAGACAGTGTGTCATGCTGTGCCCACCCCTATTACCTGATAGTTGCACTCCGGGTCCAGGCAGTGGTAATGTTCTCGATATTGGTATGCACAGTGTATGTGTCCGCAGTGCTGGCTGCCAGAGAACCTGGGAATGGAGGGGGAAGAAAGAAAAGAGAGAAAGAGATAAAATTAAGTTGATCCACTCCTGGGGCTGCTGACTCTGGGGATTTCTGCAAGGCAAGACACAAGTGAAACAGGCACGGCATCCTCCCTGTTGCACCGTCTAACTACCAACTCCAAGCATGCTGGGGAGACTGGGGACTTCTTTGAGTCACGGGTGCATTGCTGCCATCCCGCACTGCCCTTCGTCCTTTCCCTCTAACTGTTCAGTGCCAGGATGCCGAAGGAAAAAGCTTCCTCCAGCTACAAGCCCCTTTTCCAAAGAGGTTTTGTGTCTTTCTCTCTGAGGCAATACCATTACTAGGCTTCTTAAACTGGCTTTATTCTTTTCTCACTTCACTTCACTGGACTGCTCCAGAGTCTGATGAGCCCATGGGAACAGGCTCTTTCAAGTAGTTACAAGAGACAGGGGGCAAAAAGCTCAAGCAGCCAGGTTATTTTTCCCCTCTGGCCAGCACCAGAGGTCTTCCCCCATCCTGCCCAACCTGCTCAAGGTAGATGAGCAGCTCAAGGGAGCTTCAGCTGGAGCCACAAGGAAAACAGTATCATTCTCATGCAATGCAGCACCCCGCCAAAAAGCCATGCTGGAAGAAGAGGCGGGAGAAAGGTAAAGAGAAGGCCTGGGGTCAGCAGAGAGGCTGCAGATGCGTGTGTGACTCTCAGCTCTTCTGGAGCAGAAAGACTAAAGGACTGCAAAGGCTACTTGTTGCAGCTGGAGAGAGATGGGGCGCAAGCCGTAATGTGCCATATTTGCATTTCAATTAAGCGGGGAGTCAGCAGCTGCTGTTCTACTGCACCATAAACAAAGGTGATTTTTTCTTCTGACTCGCTGAGAGTTCAAGAGCAGCGTATTGAAAATTAGAGTATGTCACGGCGGCACAATAAGTGATAACAAATGGGGGTTACTCCCTCACTTGGAAGGGAGAGACACACGATCTCTCTTGTTCAGGCTCCTCTCTAGGGAGCAAGTCCTGTCTCCCTTGTGCCTACGAAGACCCCCCACCCCAGGGGAAGCAAAACTGAGGCTTTCAGCATGTTTAGGGACCAGATGAACTTCCCCGGGGACTGGAGCCCTCTCTCTAAAAGAACAGTAGCAGTAGGCAGATTTCCTAAGTGCTCAGGATCCCAGCCTCCCCTTGTACCTTACCCCCATCCCTTTCCTTTGCTGGATCTCTCGCTGCTCAGGCAACTCTTGTGTTGCTGCCTTAAAAGGATGTTCTGCTGGAATCTAAGGGGCCATTGGATGCACCGGGGTACTGGATAGTAAAGGAAACTGAGGCTTTTGGACAAAGATTACTGGATGTACAGTCCAGAGCTGCCAGTGGGCAGAGGGAAAGGAGCCAGTGTCTGAGAAGGTGAGAGAGATCAAACACCAGAATAGAAGGAAGATTCAGCTCTGCATGTTGCAAGGCCAAGAGAAAGGAAATAGCTTAGAGAATGAAGCAGGTAATGTAGATGTCTAGAGGAAAGAAGACAGAAGAGGAAACATCTAGAGAATAGATTTCTTCTCCCCACATCACTTCACAGGACAATATGGCTCTGGGGTGGAAACCGTCTCTCAGGTCCACCAGGCTAAATGCACAAGAAGACTGGGCAATACACAGTAAGAGAGATCTCTTCCTCCCAGGACTCTGGTTTCAGGCCTTAGATGAGGCAGGGTGGAGATGGAAAAGAATGGGGCTAATGCTGGAGAGGGATTTAGGCGGCAAAAGGAGATGTGGAAGAGAGGAAGACAGGTCATGGTAGATGGCTCCCAGCTGGGAAAGGGGTGTTCTGGCTCAAAATGATGATCTTAGAAAAGGTACGACACAAAGTTGGATGTGATGAGACAAATGTCTGAAATCAGTCTGGAAGTGACTACCACCTGGGAGATCTTCCAGACCTGAAAACCTTTGTGGAAATGATGAATGACTCAGGGTTGGGAGATGAAAGGACATGATGGGGGAGTAGTTGAGCCATGGATTACATTTTTTTCTGCAACCCCTCCCAGTCAGGATGGTTGAAGAGGAACCAGGTATCCAGAGTCAAGAAGGGAAAGAAGAAAAGAGGAAAGAGAAAAAAAATGAGGAAGGCCACATTAAGTAAAGTGCCTAAACCTAGGAGCAAGAAAACAAGATCCTATGAGGAAAAATGAATGCAGTGTCTAATATTCCCAACCTGAGTGTAATGGTATCAGGTGGGGGGGGAGGGGAAGGAGTCACCATCAGCCCCTTTTTGTATGGCTAAAAGTGTGAGGATCCCATTACTTTTTTTCTGTAGTAACATGAGGTCATGCTATGGAAAAGGTTGAGGACAGATGGATTAGACAATAAGCTGTAGGGAGAACAGAGCGCCATGGCGAGATTAGATAGATACCTTATGGTGAGACTGACATACAAAAGAGACCAATATACAGAAATGGATGAGATAAATTAGACAGGCACTTGCAAGCAAGCAGAGTGCAGTATCAGAAGAAGACAACACAGCCAGCAGAGAGCCTGTCTTCAGGAAACCCCACTCATGCACAATAGCCTGGATCACCCCTGCCCCCAGCAATCCCATGACATCCCTGAAACAATCACAGACCCTAGTTGGATTGGGGATTGTCTTTTAGTGCCATTTAGCAGTGGGAAATAATGAGGAAGAGCCAACACCAAGGACAAAGCCAGCTCTCTTCAGGCCACCAGCAAGTGCTCCACAGGCTACAGACCTCAGAGACAGAAAGGATGCACAGTCCCTAGCTCCGTCTAACGGTGCAGTGATCTCCCCTCTGGTCAGCATACAAGCCTCTTCCTAACCTGAGTCTGCCTGCTGCAACTGAATTTCAGTGGGGCTCACACTCCCCATCAAGCAACCTCTAGCTTGGGAGCCACCGATCTAGACACAGACTGGAGAGAGGCAGATAGATCTGAAAAGGGCAATAAGAGGAGACGTGAAAGCAAGACATTGGGAACAAGCTTCACAGAGCATATTGTGGAGGCAACTGAAAGAGCTGGAGAGCCTGAAAGGGAAAAGACAGAGGAGAAGGGGGCTCTGGAGTCAAACATTCAAAGACAAATTAGCATCTGCTCACAGGCTCTCCCCATTCCCTGCCACCACATACACCAGGAGTGCATGCAGTAAAGAGCATGAGAGAGAGGCAAGGAAAGGCTAGAGGGGATCTCGAAAGTAAAGCAGTGGGATGAGTTAGGGCTGTGATGGGGCAGGGGTGTAGGATGGGGGGCTCTGGGTACAGGACAGAAACAGGGAAGGGAAGGTTTGGAGGGGCACACCATGCTGAGGTGGGGGAAGAGGGCTAGGGCTGGAGTCAAGCACCATAAGGTAGTTCTGAAGTGCAGAAGAAACCTGAGGTTGGTCATGGGGATGTGGGGCCTCCAGGAGATGGAAAGGGGACGTAATTGACAGAAGAGAGCGACATTGCTAAAAAATTAAATGCCTTCTTTTGCCTCAGCGTTCACAAAGGGAGATGGGGACAGATGCCAGACGCAGACATGCCTTTCCCAGGGGAGGGAGAAGAAACACTGCAGGAAATCAGGATCACGCCAGAACAGGTGACTGAGAAACTGGAACAAACCTTAGCTGTGGTGGGGAAACAAACCAAGTGGCAAACAATGACGCTGGGTTGCACAAACAAAGGCGTGGGGTGGGAGGGAGTGACAGCAACGCCAGACATGTACAAAGGGCACCAGGGAGGCTAGGAGTGGAACAGGCTGCGCCATCGCTGGTCCATCCAGTCCAGCATGCTGTCTCTGAGATGGCCAGCACCAGCCGCTGGAGAAGAAGGGTCAGGCTGGGGTCCTGCTGCCTATGGGGAAAGCTTCCTTCCTAGTGAGGTGAGATGGGGAAGAGACAGCAAAGGGTAGGGAGTAAGGTACAGGACTGGAGGGCTGAAGAAAGCAGGTCTGCCTGCTGTGGAGGAGAGGGAGATGGAGACTGTGACACACATGCTCTTCATGTGATCGTATGAATGGCACTGGCCAAGCGGCTGTATGAGCTAAGATCAAGCAAGGACTACAGCTAAGGGAAGGGCCGGGACCTAGAGGAATTGCTCTTCATGAGATGGGTTACCCAAGGCAGCAGCAGGAGTAACTTGTGGTTTCCGCTTGGTGAGAAGGAAACAAGGGCTGTAGCAATGTGGGGGTGGCACTTCAAGCTCCTGGCCTCCTTTTGCCTTGGAGTATGCTACAATCTTATATCTGATGGTGTGTGTGCGTGTGTGTGTGTGTATATGTTACAATCTCATATCGGGGGGGGGGGAGTGTGTGTATTTGTAATTCAACAGTAAGTGAGATGGGAAGCTCCTGCTACTGCACTGCCACGGTGGCTGGACGGTGTTCGGTGGGACAGTGTGCTTTGGGGCCTGCCCGGTGGGAGCAGGGAGGCAGGATTCTTGCTACGTTGCATTAACAACAGGTTAGGCTCCTAAAGGGTTATATTTACCCTGTGCTTTTTCTGACACTTGAAACAGTTCAAAGCTATTAATTTTTAAAGCGCAGCATCTGTTTAGTTTTTCAAAACAGGAAAGCTTACACACCACACACTCCCTGACACGCACACACATGTACATGCACACTCCCCAACTCTTCCTCAGAACATCCCTCCTCGTTTACACAAACGCGCCTCCATTTACAGGTACACGCGCGCATTTGTACGCATCCACAATCCCGTGCACCCGTACACATCCCCCCTGTGCAGCACTCTCTGTACCCCCCCCCCCCCCCCCCCCCCCCCCCCCCAGCACCTGCTCCCCCCTTCATTCGTTCAGTTGTTTTGACAGCAAGAGCCAGTCCCAGATCTGGCAGGAGTTAGCAAGGAAAACTGAGATAAATAAATAATAATAAAAATAATAAATAAAGAAGTCAGCATGCTCAGTGAGTGTTTACAGACTCATTACCCTGTAACGATGATATGAGAGAAGGAAGAAAAAAAAAAAACCCACCCCAATTACAAGGGGGAGGAAACCCACACGCAAATAAATATTTAAGTAAGTGCTGCCAGATGCACCATCTGCTGAGGCACTAATAATAATAGCAATAATAATAATAATTACAAAAAAGAAACCACAGAAAAAATATAAATATACAAGGGAAAAAAACCAGCTCAACCCAAACTAGCTAAGTAAGAGGTTTTGTTTTGTTGTGCGAGAGAATGGATTATCCCTGGGCAGCTTTTGGCAGTGGCTTTGGTGAACTCATTAAGCTAACTGTGCAGCACAGACATGCTCCCCCCACCTCTTATTTTAAGGCTTTAAACTGTTTTTAAAACCATGTGTAAATTAAAGGGAAGTTGCTGGGCTGCTAAGGGGCGGCCCATGGAGCTTTTTAAGGCAGGAAGTGGTGTCCCAAAGCCACCTTGCAAACTTCCCTTCCTGCACTGTCTCGGCCCAGGGGGAGCTGCGAGGAGAGGACAGGAGTGCTGCGTTTAGAGCGGCTCTTTACTTGCACTGGGCACAAAGGGATGATTTCTTCCCTCTGCTCTCCCAGCATAAGCATGCTGACCTCAGTGGAGTGCAGCTGAGAGAGGACTCAGCCTTCAGATCCCCACTGGTCTCTCAACACTGCCTAGCCAGGGTGGAGGCTTGGCACCCAGGGGAGAAGATTATTTGGCTGCTGAATGGCCCTTGCTCCCTTTGGCCCAGCGAGGCAAGGGTGGGACTAAGCTCTTGATCTCATCTCCAGTTCTCCTGAGGGCAGGCGAGTGGCAGCCCATGCTGGGGCACCACTGCTCTGGGCCCTTTGCTACGATAACAGAATAGCCCTCCCTCTCTCTTCCCACCTCATCTTCCCTGTTGCCCCCCACAGCCCTACATCCCAGGGTTGATGCAGGCAGGACTGGGGGAGCAAACCCCTTGCTTTAATTTTTTGAGGCCTGTTTATGGCTTGCTCTGACTACAATGCTCTGTATGACCCCCCCACCTCCAGCCTTGAGATCCCAGACCCCAAAAAGGGCAGAAGATATAGGCTGGAAATAACACCGGTGGGCAAGGAGAATGCCAGCCAGGAGGCCAGGGACTGCACTAGAGCCCAGGCCTCCACAATGAGGTACTTCTTCACTGTCTACTGGGGCCGTGGGGGGAAGAGAGCTCTCGTGGGCTCCTCGGGCTTGTTCACAAGTTCCTGCTCTGGGGTCCCGAGGGGGGAACAAAGTCAGTATGGATGTCAGAGGGAAATGGAAGACTCAGTGCCCATGACTGGTGTATACATTTCACCCGGACAGACAGACGGACGAGACCCCCCCCTCCCATACCCTTCCCTCCCAACCATGTCCCCGAGAAAGCCGAGGGGTTTGCCTACCTGGCAATATATTTCTGGTAAATATTTACATCTTCGCTGACAGCTGGTTTGTCAGTGGGTAATCCGTTCCTAATGAGAAACACACAGGGCAGAGCTGGTTAGCAGGCAGTGGCAGGGCACAGTCGAAGCTCCCCGTCTCTCTCATGCAGCACTGAGCAGACCAGGGCACTGGGCTCTGGGAACAGTATGCAGCAGAGATACCTGCCTGTGTAACCTCCCCCCTCGCCCTCTCAGCTCTGCACCCCCTTCTCCTAGGGACACATCTCCCTTCCTGCATCTCCCATGCCCCCAGAGCTCATTCCTGTTTGCTGAAGGGGCTAAGAAGACCTGCCACAAGCCACAAAGACACCACTGCCCCATCTACACAGAACCAGAGGTCATCTCAAAAGTGGATGGTCCCAACCCTGTTGTAACATGTCTTCTGCTTACAAAAAGAAAGCTTTAAATACATGCCTATACTGTGTTAAACCACTGGAAAATAATAATAATGACAAGAGTCTAGCACGATTCAGACACTGTAAGCTCCCGTCTACATTAATGACCAGAACCGTGCTGCGACTGTTGGAGAGCGGACTGCGTTTGTGATCTGACCACTGCAACATGGCGGCAGCATAGAGAGGGCTTTGATTACACTCTCCCAGTGACCCCACACCCTGCTGACAGAACCACAAATATAGCTGTGTAGCTTTGCAATGAGGCATGAAACACGCACTGCACCCAACCATTCACTTGGAAAAGTATCTGCCTTGAAACTGGCACAGAAATTACGTCTTAGTTGGGTTCTCCAACAACAGCAAGAAAGAACCTTAGTACAGCCAGTCTGGGCTTTGGCCAACAAGAATCATTGCTGCAGACCTTGCAGAGTGGCCAAGGAGAAATAGGCTGCACTTGGGTCTTCCTCTTGCATCCTGGCGCCCTTCTGTTTTGTGCCAGCTCCGAATCCTGGTTATGCCAGGACAGCTCTGCAGAAGTTTCACATCAAGTAGGTAAATGAATTTAGCCCAAGTTAAGAGCATTAGGAGTTACCCAGTTAATACCCTGAATTTGTGTGTGTGTGAGAGAATGAAGGGGTAATTTCTGCCAGGTCATTTGGTCCCAGAGGGTTTCTGAATGGAAAGGCAGGTCCTGGATCACGCAGTGAGTCCTGTCTTCACTAGCACAGTTATCACTTTACCTCGCATGCCCCTCTCATCTCATGGTGCACACTGCTCTGGATCTCCCACTTGCTGTACAGTCAGCCTTCAGACAAGCACAAAGGCCAGCAAAGCTTTGGAGATTCCCCAAGTTGGGAAGTACAGCAAGTGCCCCCATTCCCCACTGCAGTGGTGCAGCGAGAGGTTGCTTTGACATCTGAGGGGCACAGAAGTGCAGCCTGCAAAGACCTGGAGGGCATGTGTGGGGGTAGCTCATCTTTATGGCAGTGAAGTTAGGCCCACCATGCCCAAACAACACACAGGTAGGTCTGCAGATGGGCAATGGAGGAGCTGCATGTCAACAGGAGAGCATTACTGGTCTGTGTCCAGTCCAGGCACCTTGTGGGTTAAAGCAGGAGAATGAGAAGCTGCCTCCACTCTGACGGAAGTGTCCTCCCGGGGGCTGTGCCTGGTTTGTGATACCTCCATACCTGGAGGGAGGAGCAATCACAGCTCCATGAGAATGCTCTGCCTAGCCACAACACACCAAACACACCCACAGGTCTGCAAGTGTTCAGCAGAGCACAACTGGGTGGAAGTCTCAAAGCAAGCCCATTGCCAGCTATACTCCCATCACCATGTCCCCTCTCCCTCATTCCCAGGAAGTCCTGTGGTTAGAGAAGGGATCACCGTGACACTGCAAACCTTCATCCACAGCAGAAAAAAAAGCATGGGGCTGCAAGAAAGGAACAGAACCAGATCCTGATGAAAAGCAAAAGCAAAGCAAGGGTGCATGAGCAGCTCCCTGCAACCCCAAGATGCCCAGGCAGCACAAGGGCAGGAGAGAAAATGCTCAGAGGGCCAGACTGTCCTTGAGACTCAATGGACTTCCTCTTTCCGGAGCTGCAGACCTGTGGCCTGACCACGATAAGGTGCTGGCCACATACACATATTTACAACTAAGTGTCCTGACAGCAGCAGCCCCTGCCTGCCCTCTGAAGCAAGAAACATCAGTGAGAGTGCGAGTGAGTGTTCAGCCACAAGGCATTTATAGCATGCTCCTGGCACAGCAGGGAGCCCGCTGCCCCAGGGGCTAAACCAGGCTCTGTGGCAGAGCCAGCAAAGTGGAGAACGCTACTATCTCATTGAACAGCGCGGCACACAATGACGAGGGGTGTTGGAGGGGTCACAGCGCTCCCAGATTGGAGGCTGGGTGATAAATTTAGCTGCAGCTCATGATAATGCTTTCCTCTTTTCCAAACACTGGAATAAAGAACCCACAGCAATGAATTAACGTGTCCCACAGGAAGCAGAGACTCCTGCCTTGCACAGGGAAACTGAGGCACAGGAGATGGATCACTGGCAGTCAGGAACATACCCCAAGTCTCCTGACTCTGAGGCCTATATCATAGCTCCAGGGGCAGTCTTCCTCCCTACAGAGGGATAAGGCAGGTGGCTGGACACAATGGCACTGGTGTGACCTAGAAGACCCAGACCTGGTACAAATGATCTCATGGGGCTCCTGGGTGATACAACCTGTTCAGATGTGGGGACCAGCCAATCAGAAGGCCACAACTGAGTTCCTCGGTGGAAAACCACATGATGGGTGTCACCTCAACCAATGGAAGGGCAGGGTAGCCAAGCAGGAGGAGCCTCCCTCCCATAGGCATCCTTGAAGTACATTGCGGGGAGCAAGCCCCAGGAACCAATAATGCTTCTCACAAAAGGTACTCAGGTCCCATGAAGCCAGAGAATCCAGCCAAGATGGGGAAGCAGTGCTCACACTCCCCTGCTCTGTTTGCACCCTGACCCTGACAATTTCCTAGAGTTTAAGGTCAGCCCATCAGGTCCAGTCCCTTTTATGGGGTCAGCAGTTTCCTCTCCAGAAACAACCTCTCCATCTTATAACCCTAACCCCGCGAGGCCTTAGGATGGGAGGAGTGCTGAAGGGTAGCTGCATTACTTTGTCCAGAACCTGAATGCTGGGGGAAAACAAAGCTTGTGCTTCCACACAGCACTGGTGGAGCAGTATTAATCTCTCCCTTGGCCCCAGCAAACATACCTGTCCTCTTCTTAGATGGCTACATCTACGCTAGGATTCCTGACTAGTGCTTCTAACACTACAACAGTGCTGCTGGGCACACAGCTCCAGCAATGCTACAGGGACCCTGGTGTCTTAAGGACCACAACATCTAATCCTGCTAATAACATGTCTGCATGTCAAGGTGGTTGAAGTGGCAGTGCCCATATGCCCATGTCTATTTGCATGTCTCCTCCATTGCTACCTCAAGCAGAGCTCCCCTCGGGACAATCCATGCAGGTATCCCCATGGCCCAGTAAGTCACCGGTCTCTTGGTAGAGGATGCCAACAATGTGTCAGGGGGTTATTAGTACTAACTGGGGTGGTAGATGTGCATGTGAGATATGGCATGTCCTGGCCAAACTGGAGGTGTTTGCCCAGTTGCAGGCTTTCTTGCCTCATTTCCATCTGTGAGGAACGGCTTAGACCGACATAACATGACCTACTGTGAGAGTTTTGCCACTGACTTCACTAGTAGAATCGGGCCCTTCTCCAGTTAGAGAGATGTGCTGCTTAAGAGATGTGGAGGGCAGAGGGGAAGAAAGCGGCCACGATCCAGACTTGCACGTCAGAGCAGGTCACCCCTCTGTGTCTTGTCTCACCCTGGGATCTGTGCCTGGGTAGGGGGCTGATGGACTCAGGCAGTTAGGACCTCATGGGTACTGGGAGTCATTTCACGAGTTCATCTTGCTGTGAGCAGCCAGGGATGAGGACAGCTGACAGGACAACCAAGCTGTCTTGCAGCCGGTGTCCAAGGAAACAGGATTTTCACTGGCCCCTTGCTTGCCTCTCACTGACTAGTCCCACTGGACCTCCCCAGTTGCCTGCAGCACCAGGTGAAGATGCCTAGGCCTGGCTTTGGATCCTGACCTCAGGCCATGGCTGCTTCTGCTGGCTGTCTTGTTAACCTTATGTTAACACTGTCCTTAACAGCCCAAATCAACTCCAGTTCTTTTTTCAGGGTTAGGGTCAGGGTAGGAATTAGGATGTTTAGAAACCAAGACAGATTAAAAGACTCAAGCAAACCTGGCTGGTGGCTTGAGCCAACCTCTGAATCAAAAAACTTCCCCTGATATGAGCAAGGGGAGGACAGCAAACTTTCCTCTGAGGGACCCACAGTGCCTCCTCATGTCCCCCGACTAATGGAAAGTAAAGAGAAATGGAAGGGCACTTACTTGACTGTAGAGACCGTTCCAGTTGTGATGGAGTCTGTCTTGGAGAAGGTTGACTTCAGGTACTCAGGGGTGTTGAATGGCAAAGAGACAGGCTGTTCAGGCCCAGTCACTGGAGCGCTGCTGGGGGTACTGGTGAGAGGAGTGGGGGTCAAGCTGGGTGCAGCAGGCTTGACTGGAGTGAGCTTCTGGATGTTCCTCACGTCATACTTGGAAGGCCGGCCCACCTTGCCCGTCTTGAAAGCTATGGCCCCTCCCATGTCTGGATTGCCTTCCCCAGGCTTGAAAAGGTGCAAGTACTTGACATTCTCTAGATCATACTTGGAGGCCTTCTTGTAGGTGTTGCCATTCTGGGGCCTAATGCTCTCACCTGTCTTCAGCTTCTGGATGAAGAAGTCATACTTGGAGGCCCGAGACATCAGCCCCTGCATCTGGGAGCTGCTGGGAGAGGGCAAGGGCAGGATGGTGGCTTTGGTCTCCGTCAGCAGGGAGGCATCTGGACCTGGCAACCGGATGGGCTGGGCCAGCACTGAGGAAGCCTCTTTGCCCAGCTTGGAGCTCAGCTCTTCAGGCCTGGTCAGATGGATGGGCCAGGAGAGCTGTTCGCCAGCCTTGAGCTTGCGGATATACTCCTCGTACTTGGAGAAGCGGGCCCGCTTGCTCATGGCATCCTCGCTGGGCAGGGAGGTGGCGGCCGAGGTGGCCTCTGAGGTAGCAGCATTTAACTTGTCGAAGCTGATCTTGCGGGCCAGCTCATCCCGCATGTTCTGGTCGTCGTAGCCGAACATGCCCAGGAACTCATTCATGGTGGTGGCGGCGTAATCGCGCAGCGACGAAGCTTCCCCTGCAAACAGACAGCGAGAACGAGTCACACGGGGTGGATTTCTCCTCTCCTGAAAAGGCATCGGTGGGGGTGGGAGGGGGGAGTGGGGAGAGGGGAACATGATCTACTGACGTTTGGCTCACTTGTTAGGTTTTACGACTCTTAAATTAATTTGTTTAAAAAAAAAAAGTAATTAATACTGGGGTAAAATAAAAAGAGTTCATCAATGCCAGGAAAATCAATTTCCTAAATGTTCTAGCCGATGGCTTTTCAGTACATTAAACAAAGTTTCATAAATGTCTCTGCACTCTTGCCTTGGCCTAATATGAAGGAAAAGTAATTTTACTGGAAGTGAGGCCAGTGCCAATATGCTGGGGTTTGCGCAGCTCTGTCCTTGTGTGTGTGTGTGTGTGTGTG
>NW_017728926.1:18833891-18845907 GCF_001723895.1 Crocodylus porosus
GACGGACATGCGCACACATGGCAGAGCAGGGAGGTCGGGTACAGAGGAAGGCTGCGTGGATGTCTACATGGGGAGCAGGGGTGAGGGCAGAGGGGAGGAGTGTGTGCGGTGGGCAGGGCTTGAGGGCAGAAGGGCTGGCGGTGGTGGGGGAGGGCAGGGAGCAAGGCAGAGGCATGGGCTGTTGGGGGCAGGCTGGGGTAGGAGATGTGAGAGGACAGAGGCAGGATGTGGAAATGAGGAGGGGAAGGGGGATAAACAAGTGGGCATAGGGACAAGTGAAGGTGAGGCAGGAGGTCAAGGAGCTGGCAGGAGCAGAGACTGCTGTGTGGGTGTTGGGGGTGGGGAGGGGCAGCAAGGAATCCCTATGGCCACTCTGGTCCCCCCCCACACCACTGCTTTTCTAACATCTCCTACATCTAAGTGGCTCCCAAAGCACCTTCTCCTGGGGTCGGGCTGTGCAGGAGCCCTACTGCCACTGCCCTAGGTGCTAACAGTGCACAGAGGGTGGCAGAGTCCAGCTGGCAGCATCCACAGCCCTGCCCAAGGGAGCAGGCTGCTGGGCAAGGGGCCCATGGAGAGGAGGCAAGCTGTTCTTCTCATGGCCAGGGGGAGAAGAGCTGCTTCCTCAGGGTGGGGGCTGTTATCCCTGAGGTCGGGGCTGTGGGGGGAGGGCTGTTCTCCCATGGTCTCTCCCTCCCCGCTCCCTCCCACTGGCACTTTTGCTGGTCACTGGGAGGGGAAGAACAGTGCTCTGGAGGTCACCCAATATCAGTGTAAAGGAGGAAATAAAGATTACTCTGACTGACGTGCCAACTCAGACTCATTTAGGCTTCAGTCTGACACAGCGTTCCTCCTCCTCCTCCTCCTCTCCTTCTCGCTTTCTCCGGCAGAGTAAAGATTTACTGTACGCCGGAGTCCTTCAAACCTCCCTTGTCATCTTTCCCAATCACTCACTCGGGCTCTCGTGGGTGGGCACCATCTCTCACAGGGAGGGTGAGTGCTGGAGAGGGCAGGTGCGAGGCAGCAGGAAGGGGGTTCCTGGCCGCTGCCCTGGGTCTGGCACTCGGAGGTGGAGTGCCGTCATGAAAGACAGCACGAGAGCTCGGGGCTTGTCACAGCTATGGAGCCCAAGGGGTTAAAATGGAGCCCTGGGCTCTAAGAGCAACCAATGCCATGCATACAAGCACACATGCATGGGTATGCACCACATGCACAGACAAATGCACGCGCACATGTCTGAATGCTCCTGTGCAAAGTGGCCCCAACCAACAAGCGGCGTAGCTCAGGAGCTCACCTAGCTCTCAGAAGCCTGTTTCAGCAAGGGCATGGGTGGGAAGAGATACCTGGAAAAGACAGGGCCCTGTAGTGGGCTCCAAAAATTCCTGCAGGACACGCAAGGGTCATATCCCAGTACCACCGATGCCTAATGTAGCCAGGTGTGTGGGGCATAAACCCTGCTGTGTTGCTGGCCTATGCTACAAGGGACAGTGTAGGACAGCAAAGGTAGGAAAACACATCTGCTGCACTAGAAGTGATGACCTAGGGCTAGGCCACTGGTGCCAGGATCCAGGAAAGGACAGCACAGCCTTCCTCAGCTGGGCACCAACACCCCGCACCTACAGATGCGAAGTGATGCAGAGCTACCAGGGCTCACAGGATACTCCTTAGCTAGCTGTGCAACAGGGACGTGATTTTGGCAGAAGGATGCCCCGGCACTAGCCAGCAGCACCCTGCTCAGATGCCCACATTTGACAACTAGGACACCTCCTGGGAAGAGTGGGTTCATTTCCCCTGGCCCCATTAGCACTCCCTCCCAGGGCCCTCACTGCCTGGGGATACCAGAGGGATTGCCTTTCACTTTCGCACACCCAGGCATTAAAGTGCTTCCTCCTTTTTTCAAGCTTTTTGTCCTTTTGATGCCTTTCCCTTTCCCCACCCCATTCCAGTGTAACCCTATAGCCCCAACAAAAGCGATTAATACCATAAAATCCCCCGTGTCTAAGATTTCCATGGTCCTGCTAACCCTGTCTCTCCTCTTCTGCTTTTCATCTCTCTTTGGACCTGTAAGATGATCCCTAGTTACCCCGCATCCCAAACTTCTAGGCCTGGCACAATGAAATCCCATCCCCCTCAACCCAAACAGCCAGGGGGAAAGAGCACCATGAAGGGGATAGGAAAGAAAATTAAACTAGCAAGCGATCACTGGCTTTAAGGGCCACCCTGGAAGGTAGAGCTGGCAGGTTATTTCCTCTGCTCGCAAGGAGACTTGTTCACACCATAGCATTTCTGTTCTCACCCACATCCAGGAATCCCAGAGAAGTTGTGGGAGGTGGGAGAGGAGGCTGAGCGCTAAGGAAGGCCCACCCCAAGCTTTGCCCCAAGCCCAGGAAGAAGGGGGAGCTGGAAAGATGATCCCACCTTTTTTGCACTTCCTGGACCTCATGCCTCTCAGTTCCCCGCCTGAAACACAAGGATAACAAGTAGAAGCTGTGAGACTCCCTGCTGAGCCCACATCCCAAGCCAGCCTGGCAAATCCCAGGCTGATCCAGCCCCTGCTGAGATTAACCACACAAAGCCTTAAGGAAGAGAGACGTGGGAAACCGGGGACTTCCCGGTTCTACCGAGTCAGGAGGAGCCCTGAGATTGACCGTTTCTTTAAGCTTCTCAAACCTGCAAGCCTAGGCTTGGAAGTGCTTTGGCCCCTGCCCTGGTGAGACCCAGCTGGTGCAGGGGGCGGCCGAGGAGGAACAGGATGATGGGGAAGGGGTCCCTCCTGAGCCTTGATGAAGCCGGGGGAGTTTGGGTCCCAGGGAGCGCTCACTGCAGCCTGCTCCTATTTCAGCTGAACTGGCTGTTCTCTCTCTCACAATCATCTATGACCTCCACCCCGATTCTCCTTTAGGTCAGTTCTGGATGATCACGCAAGCACAGCTAAGCGTTCCCCAAAGCTGTGGGGAAGACCAGACCTCCCAGAGGCCAACCATGGCTGGCTCCCCTACATGCTGCCCAGCCAATGCCCCTCACCCTGGGCTACCAGCATCTCCTCCAGACCGAGAGCGTTCACCCTGCATGCCAGTTACCCCTCGGTGTCTCTGCAGGCAGCTGACAAGGAAGCCTGCAGGAGCCAGCTGCAGTGGTGGCACCAGTGGCTTGGCCCATGTCCCACTGGGAGAAGGGCCGAGACCCAGTCACCTTGTTTCATGTGAGCCACTCAACAGCTGTGAGCTGGCAGCTCCTCATTCAAACCAGAGGCAAAGGTCAAAGCTTCCCCTCTCTTGAACCCAGCCCTTGGGGCTGCCTGCCTTACCCCTCCACACCCTGGTACAACGCACGGGGCAGCAGGTGGGAAATGATTCCTTGCAGAGGGCAGCACCACTGAGCCGTGCTCCTTCCAGGCCCACGTGTGTTCGGGGCAGCCTTGTCCCCAGGCTCGCCCTCTCCCGCACCGTGCCCTTCCTCCTGCAGCGCATTCTTCCCTCCCCTCTGCATGATAAGGAGAGCTCCCTCTCCCCTGGCCATGGCTCTCCATTTGTGGGCATTGCCAAAGAGCAGAGATTTGCGCGTCTCGGAGCAGCTATCGTATCACAACGGATCCGGAGTGAGCACGGAAAAAAAAAAAAAAAAGAGGGGGCTAAAAATAGCCCAGAGCAGCACACTATATATGGAAGGAAAAGCCAAACAGCCCGAATGGAGCGGAGCTCTGGCCACCGGGGGATGGGGCAGCCTGCACGGGGCTTCGGCCTTTTGCCTGGGCAGCACAGGAAAACACAGCAGATTGCCGGGTTTAAAGTAAAAACCCAGAAACTGGCTCTGGCCACCTGCAAACATTTCCTAGTGGGGAAGGCTCCTGGGAAATCAGGGAAGGAGAAGCCCACGAGTGGGCCAAGAAACAGGCACTCCCCTTCCCACAGGCTTGGCTTACTTAGGAATAACAATCTATACGAACTGGAAACTTTGGAAGCTCAAGAGAGGACAAACCTCTTGGAGATTCCCACTGCCCTCCTGCTCTGTGAGTTACTGTGTGCAAGGGAGGAAGGGCAGTGCGGGGCGGCACAGGGACATGCACGTGCAGGCCTATGAGACAGTGTGGAGGGGCTGCGTGGGTGAGGGGAGAAGTGTGGGGGGGAGAGTGAGCTAGTCAGCATGCACGAGTGAGTGAGGCCGGGTATCTGTGATGGGCTCTGTCACTCGTCTCCTGAAAACATCAGCTCTGCACATCCCGCACATGTTCCCTGTCTGCGACGGAGGGGGATGCAGGAGGTACATCCAGAGGCCCAATCGGCCAGGGCAGCTCTCATTAGTCCCCCGTCCCTGCAGAGTGGCCAAAGCGGAGAACAAACCTGCCCCTCGGATGAGTCGCAGCTCGTTTCTGAGGGTGGAGCATTGCAAAGCCAGCCCTGAATGCTGATGCGCTGCCCAGTCTCCAGTGAGTTCCCCCCATGTCCCATTCACAAGAACAGGTCCGCAATCCCCCAAGGGGTCTGGGTACCAACGTGGCAGATGCAGGGTCAACCTGCTAGAGGCATCAGCTGAGGAAGCCAATGATGGAGGAAGGAGCAGAGAGTGAAACAAGTGATGTGAATGGCCTGTCCTGGTCTAGGAAACCTATGACTGGGGGTCACTGATTCCCTTGGGGCAGATCAATCTAGAGGCAGTGTCTGCCTTTTAGTCAGCCTCTTGCTTTTTACTTGAATTTCCAGCTGGACAAGGAGCTTGACCAGTAACTACCAATGGTATTAAGCATCTGCAGCTCCTACCGCCTCCAAGGAGAACAACAGACCCGTGGCACCTTAAGAATCAGGTCTGTAGGTGATTCCCCTTAGGCCACACTGGCTGGGTGACTTGGCAAAGCCCTGTAGCTATTCTCCTGCCCCTGGTCCTCTGCTCAGCTTGCCAGCCCACCCAGGCTTTTCTGAAACCGTCATACCAGACTCCTCCCTGGTGTACAGAAGTGCAGGTCCAACTGAGCCAAAGGGCTACACGCCCTGTTACACCGGCTCCAATGATGCCTACTGGGGACAAAGTCAGGATCTACGGAGGAGAGAGCTGAAGACAAGAGGGGAGGGAAAGCAGCACTAAGCCCTTCTGGAGGCAAGAAAACCCAAGCCCTGTACCAGTGCAGCTGCTTGCGTGTGCAACCCTTAAGGGAGCCCATGTGATCTGGGCACCATACATGCTCTTGCCCATCTCACATGCCCTTGTGCCCACTTGCTCCAATAATTAGGCATGGATTTTTGACAATGTGGCCATGAAATGACATGAAGCCAGAAGCTCGGTTCTGAACAGGGGACACAGGATCCCTTCCATTCCCCGCAGGTTGGCCACATATTTCTACATCGGGTTCCCCCCTCCAATCCTTTTTTGCTTTTCTCCACATCCAAAACTGCAAGTGGTGTGTGTGGGGGAGGAGAGGAATTTAAACAAACTGCGAACGGAGTCCAGGCGCAATCACCTTGTGTCTGGGAACGACAAGGGCTTTCCTATCAAAGGAAACTGAAGGTCACACTTTTCCTCATTGATCTTGCAATGTTTGTTAATTACTCTGTCACTGATGTGGCGAAGGATAATTAAACAGCTCTGTTTATATCTTATATGCATAATTATGTGCGCTGCCACTGAACTCGTGAAGACTGGAGAATATGCCTCTCCAGAAGGGGAACGGACAGACGGAGATGAGTTTCGGCTGCATTATTAACAGGAGGAGGAAAGCACAGGCACGCACAAAAGAGGGAAAGTTTGATGGATTTGCCAAGTGCTGAGATCGGAGGGGGTGGGGTGAAGAGACCTTTCCATCAAGAGAGTCAATCCAAGTAGGTGACAGATGTAGACGTCGTGGGGAGGTCTAGACACTGTGGTACACAGGGTATTGAGTTACTGTCCACACTTTGTGCTTAAAGGGTTTGTGATGTTGATCTGGAGAGACCGGTGTTTCTGGGGTGAACAAGGAATGCATTTTTCCCCCAGTGCTCACCCACACCCACCAGAGCCTTTGGCTGAATTCAAACTGGCTCGAGCCTGACAAGGGGGGCGCTCCTTGATGTCAGGAGATAACCACAAACAACAAATACATCGAGCCTCTGGGGGAAACCCCTTCAGAGGAGTTATGTCCAAACTGTCATCCAGATACTGGTGTGAGAGAAGCTGGGGCAGAAGAAAAAGAGTGCAGGGGGCCTCAGGCTCTGGGATTCACCAATGCTCTGAGTCACAAGGTGGTTCCCTGAATGGGTGGCTGTAATGACACAGGACAGAGCATCTCCCAGAGGGGACAGCCAGCCATGCTGGGGAGCATCCCCTTGATTCTTGAGCAGGGGTAACCATGAAAATGTGAAGGGAGAATTTGGCTGTGTGGTGTGTCACACCTCTGTTATGCACATGGGTGTCACAAATGTGAAAGGGATGTTCACAGTAATAAAGAGATCACAGGAATGAATGAAAGAAGGGGAGAATGCACGCATGTGAAAGGAAGGAGAGAGTTTGTGTTGGCAGGACAAATCGGGCTTGTTTGCTGACGGGAACAAAGCTGTGAAGGATTGTGGCATCCCAGTAGATGCTGCTGGTGTTTGTCACCCTGCCAATGGCAGCGCTGCTCCTCTGGAGGGGAAGGCAGGGAGCCCTCTCCCACACACGCCAACCTCCCGGCTAATCTGCCCACTCTGCGGCTCTTGCATTCACCTGGCTCAGCTTAGGTAACCAGAACAAACAACAATAGCTTGGGAGTTACACCCAGGACAGCCACCTTCCACCTCTGAGCTGTGCACATATGCATGCAAACACACACAGCAGACATGGCCCTGGCATGAGTTCACGTGCTGCTTGGATGTGTGCACTTAAAAATATCTGCAGCCTTCACCCACAAATCCAGACACAGCCAGTTCTCTCTTTCTCGCTTGCTCTCATACACACACGTTTGAGCCCTCCTTATCCTCCAGGCTTGTGGTCTCACTAGCTGTATTTCCAGGGCCTTTCTTTCCCATGATGATTCTGCTTTACTCAGTGAAAAGCCTTCCCCAGAGTGAGCCTTCCTCATCCTAGACCTGTTCTCTTCCTGTCTCATTCAGGCATCACCCTTGGCTCCTCCTCTGCTTCCCATCCTACCCTACAGTAACTTCAACTCCCATTCCCTGGACCTTCCTGTGCCCTCAATCCAGTGCCTTGGGCTCTACTGCTGGGCACCAGCCCTGGCCGAGGAGATAGAAGGCCTCCCTTCTCTGGCCCTGATCTGAGCGCCCTTACTGCACCCTCACTGACAGAACTGGCTGGGTGTTACTGCAGTACAGGATCACTGAGCTATGCACCCAGCTCCCCAAAATGCCAGCGGGGTTCCCATCTTCCCTCCCAGCTCTCAAATACCACAGCTGACTCTGCTCCTGGGACTAATCCCCGTTGTGTAAGACGGCATGTGGGCGTGCAGGAGCACTCGTGCATTCACATGGGCCTGGCTGCCATATACTGCTGAGCGTGCAGAGTTGAGAGGGTGTGAATGCATGGGTAAGTCTGCTGGTGGCACTGGCACATGGGCAGGATGGGCTCTGAGACCTCTGGAAAAGGTGAAAGTTGCATAAAGGAGTCAATGGGGTAGGATCCAGCCTGATCGGGGAGTGCGGGGACCATGCCTTACCTGAGGCAGCTCCTCCAGCCAACTTGGAGCCCGTCTCGCCGCTGGAGGATCGGTAACTCTCATCCTTCGAGGCAGGCCCGTCCGAATCCCTGTCGTCTAGGAAGCTGCCATCCTGGGAGCCCCGCAACGCATCTGCCTCATCCCCGTTATCTTCCTCATCACTGCAGCCCTTAGGCTGGACCATGTAGACGCCTTCGGGGGGCATCTCCACGCTCTCAGTGCCCTTACCCTCCTTGCCCTCCACTCGGCCCAGCAAGAGTTCGTCATTGTACTCCCCATTCACCCACTTCTCAATCACCTCCCTCCTCTTGTCCTCCTCGATCTTCTGCACACGGCTGAGTCCATCCGAGAACTCAGCCCCCACCTCCTTGGTTCCAGGCTGGGGGGCTTCCTTTTTGCTGCTCTCGCGCTGGGCACCCTTGTCCGCCTGCGCCTGCTCAGCTCCCCCGTGATCAAAGACCACCTGGCGGCTGAGCTTGGCACAGATTGCGTTCAGCTTCAGGCCGCCTTTGCGCTTGGCAGCCATCGTGGGTTTTCCTGAGGTTGCGTCAGTGCATATAGTTCTTTCAGCTGGAATGGGGGAGACAAAAAGGGAGAAACAATGAATGTGAGAGGACTCAAAGATGCCCCCCATTTGCAAACACCAGACTCCTGACCCCTACATGCCAGCGCTGCCCTCCGAAGCAAGGACCTGCCTTCGCTCCCAGCACTGTGAGGAGCTGGGACTGAGGCATGTCAGGCAGAGTGCACCCACGGTATTTCAGCAACACCACACAGTGAAGCCTGTCTAAACTGGTGAATACAGGCCTGGCGCGAGTGGGCACAACACCAGCAACTTTAGTGGAGAGGCACCTGCTTATGTGAGGTCCTGAATGTCCCAAGCACTGCTGGTGTCAGTGTGTAATACATTTCACAGACTAGCTAAAGCAGAGATTGCAGACCGCCATGGCTATCTGCCCCTCTGCATAATGTTGGTGTGTCACAGGCCCTGCTGCAGGAGCCTCAGCTCTTTGGCTCCAGTGGCAGCAGAACCTGCTGTCCCCATGTCAGCCAAGATGGCTGGAGCTGCCATTGCACCGAAGCCAACAGAGGTACCCTGGCATGAATGAGGCCTTAAGTATCTATCAGAAAGATAAGACTCCTGATTCTTAACCTAGGGAATGCAAGCGACTCTCTCACTGGGATTTACTCAGATGCTGAGGCAAAGGGGGAGAGCAGGAGCCTTGGGGAGTGGGTTTGCTTGAGTGCCATACTAAGACGGGGGTGGGGGAGGTGGTGCTGGGTTAGCACCAGTCAGTAATGCCCTCTCTCGCACACTCACAGGAAACTCTGTTCTTACACTTCCCAGCACAATCAGCTAATTAGTCTGGGTTTGTTATTTTAATGTAGTTTATTCATATGTCACAGCTACTGGGGGGGCAGGGAGAGAAAGAGAGGGGAAGGATGAAAGGAAGGAAGGAAGGAAGGAAAGATCTTAACTTCAAGGTCAGAGAATGTCTTGAACTGATCGGTCCCCACTACAGAGTTACTTGCATAATTATTGTACTGACTATTAACAAGATTTAATCCCAATTAAAAGCAGAGAATTGTGTGAAGTGAGAGTTAAGGATGGCATTGTTGTTATTGCTTTTTTTTGTTGTTTTCTGATGGCATCCAGGCCAAGCAAGGGATAACACTCTCAACACAGGGAGCACTCCTTCTGCCTCTGCCCTTAACTATCTCTAAGGATGGGGTCACTGGCACTGCCTCAAAACCAGGCACTGCCATGCCCGCCTTCATCCTTTCCACCCTAGGGGCTGTGTTCTCACTGTCCCAGACCCCTGACGTGGCCTTTATCTACCCTATTTTCCCTCTGACACTCTTTATCCACCTTCACTCGCTCTTTCTCATCCCGCTGCATCCTTCATTTGTCCCTGATCACTTTTTTCTCTCTGACCGCAGTATCTTCGTCTGGCATTATCACATGCACCCTAGCTCCCTTGGGTTCCCAGCAAGCACATGCTGCTCCTTGAGGCCACATGTGGTCTAGGAAAGGCCTCTGCATACGCAAGCCAGGGGCTCCCTGCAGACAAAGAGCCTGCACCTTGCCAGGGACCCCAGGACAATGTGCTCTTTGATGTCACATCCTGCTGAAAGAGGGGTCCGGAGGGGAAGGGCAGAGGGAACCCATCCCTTGCATGCCTCAAATGATGGGAATGGGTGCTTTGAGAGCCCAAACGCCTCTCGCTGAGGTTCACCCAACACTTCTCCATCTCCAGCCCTGAAGGTCCTGCTACACAGGAGTAAAATAATATTAATGAGACCCCCTACAATGCATCCAGAAGCCATTGTGACAGTCCCTAATCCCATAACATGACAGCCCAATACAAACAGACTGAAACTTTAGACTTGCTGTCCGAGAGCCAGAGAGCGGCTGCTTAGCGTAAACTTCTGACAGCTTCAGACACACTTTCCTGTCAAAGCTGTAAGTATAATAAACCCCCAACAAACCTGTCAACCCCCTCACATCAGGGAGGCACTGATGCACACCCCTCGGGCACTCTTGCACACAACACGCACACCTTTCTGCACTCACGCACATGCAACACACGTAGCACCCACAAGTATGCACTGATGCTTTTAAAATGTACTTCAACCTATACACACACATGCAGTGTACGAATATACGCAACCAGAGGCACGTGCAGAAAAATGCGGGTGTTGTTTCCTAAGACACAAAAGGGGACATGCACATACAAACATCTATACCATGACATGTGCACCCTCTTTCTACACTCCCCTGCATATGCCTGCTGCACGCTCAGACCCTGTACTCCTTCACTTCCTTTGTCATACATGTGTGCAAACACAAGCAAATAAGGGCCAACCTCAGCCAAGAAACATCCAGGGATGCAAAAGCACCTGTATGCTTACTCCCCATCTCCCGTGCTTTGTACAGAAAGTGGAGACAGACCCTGTGCACCACTGGAACCACAGAGGGAAGCTATACAGGCAGCAGAAACTGTTCCTGGCTCCAGCTGGACCCAGGCCAGGACACCTTAGCTACACCCATACGCTTGGGAAAGTGGCCAGAAGAGCTTTGCTGACTGCAGGTGGTAAGGAGAGCACCTCCCGCAGCATGGCGTGTCCCGGCACTGGGCTGGGCAGCAGGTCAGCTCTGAGTCACCAACACGCTTGTGGCAGGCCCCTTTCATGAAGCCCAACCCCGCTTAGCTAAGGAGATCAGAAAAGCGCACAGCTGAAGGGAGGAGGATGGCAGCTTGGCTTCAGCTCCAAACTTGGGGGCTGAGGGGGAAGGAGCTTTTGCCCACTTTGCAGCCAGCTTCCCCCTTCCTTCAGTGAAGGCAGGCCTCATCCTTCTGGCTGGGAGGTGCACAGCTAAGTGCACACACCAGACAGCAAATGAATATATAAATATTTATTCAAAGGAAGGGAGCATACGTTCCTGAGGCTGCACTTGCTGCGCATGCTGCAGCTCCAGGGAGCTTGCGACTCGTCTTCCTTTCCTGACCATTCGCCTCTTCCCCTTGTCCACCATGCCTCTGCCCCTGCCAACCCGCACAGCTTCTGTGCCCCAACCCCACTGGCTCCTGTCCCAGCCCACCCCTACTGTCATGTCTCCACTCTGTCTCCCTGTCCTGCCTTTGGCATGTTCCAAATTCTGCTAATTATTACAGCAGTCTCAAAGATTGACTGTAATCAGGGCCCTACTGTGTTGGGTGCTGGATATACACACTATAAGAGAGTCCCTGCACCAGAGGCCATTGCCTAACTCAATGAGAGAACTGCAGGGAACCACAGCAGAGGAGAGAATGGCAGAATGACCGCAACAGCCCAGTCAATGCTGGCTAGGGTGAGGCTCAGTGAGGTGTGAGATCAGCTAAATGGAGAGATAAGTGGAGGGAGGAAACACCTAAGGGGATAGGAAGTATGAGGACAGGTGTGAAGTGGGACTCAAGTGAAGAGCCAAAGCCAGGGAGGAGGGCTGGGGCCAACAGGGTGGCCATCAGAGCTGGAGGAGATGCTCCAACACATTAGCAGCAACCTGGATTCCCTTGGCTGGGCTGGCTCCAAGCACAGGCTCCTTCCTTGAGGCAGCAGCTCCCATCGACTCGGGATCAGGGCAATGAACACCATTTGTTTCAATATTTTCCAAATATTTCATTCAGACTAACTCCTTCACCCCCTGCTTTGGTTGGGACAAGCTGAGGGCTCACACACATGGTTCAGGAATCTCCTTTCAAAACTAGAACATTTTCCCAGAATTTTTCAAGTCAAAACGGAGCTTTCCCCAATCTGATCCTAAACTAGTTTCATAGTTTCTAGGGTCGGAAGGGACCTGAGCAGATCATCTAGTCCAACCCCCTGCCATGGCAGGAAAGAGTACTGGGGTCAAAC
>NW_017728926.1:18846007-18855833 GCF_001723895.1 Crocodylus porosus
GTTTTGGAAAAGGCCCCACCAGCATCTTGCCAAGGGGGGCACTGTTCAGTATGAATGTTGCTGGTGCACTGTCTGAGTCCACATGGCATCTGGCAGCCAGAGCAGGAGCCTGGGCACCAGGACTTGGCACAGGATCTGGCCTAGAAGAGGACAGGGAGGATCAGGACTCGTGAGTACTATTGCCAACTTTGTCAATGACTCACTTTGTTGGCCTGGGCAAAGTATTTTACCTCTCTGTGCCAGTCTTGGCTTAAGAGCTCTTCATGAGCGTCTTTGCTGCCTTCCATGCCACCCAGACCTCTTTTCTAGGAACTGGGAAGTGCATTTCCTTAGTCATCTACCCATAAAGGGATACTCCAACCCGCTGGGTGCCAGAGCCCCTGCATTCCCTTCAATCCAGCAAAGGGGGCGGAATTGGGCTGCTGAGCAAAGGATCCTCAAGTCTCTTTTGCACAAGGGGTGGGGGGACCTCTGGGAGCAGAGCAGTCTCCTCTCCCTCCCCCAAATTCAACCCCCCACCCAGCATCACCCTCTGCCACCACTGCACTGTTTAAAGATTCTGGGCTAAATAAACATCCCCCTGCATTTTCTTCTCCCAAACAGAAATGTTTTGATTTCACATCAATCTGAGGAAGCCGTTTATAACCCGGGCCTGTCATAGGGACTTTTCATCTCTGCCCAGGACAAACTCTCCCACATGCTCTATTTACACTGAGCACTTCCTCTGAAAACAATACCAGAGAGAGTTTATATGTGCGCCCCCCGCCCCTGGGGCAGAGCTGCAGCCACCTCCTGGCCCCACCAGGGTCCTCGCCTGGACAGAATGGGTGCAGCTGGGGGTAGCACCAGGGAGGGGGGCAGAACCTGCTCTCAAGTTCATCGCCCTCTGCACCATAACTGGACTGTCCAACATCCATTAGCCTGTCCTTGCCAGCAAACAGCCCTATATCTGTAGTCTCCATTCTCAGTCCCTCCCTTTCCACACACCCACTATCCCCAGCCTGCAGCCCACCACCTCCAGCCCCAAGCATGTTCCCCCACTCTCCCCCAGCATGGCCGTGTGATGAAAAACTGATGGCCAATCCTCTAAACCCTCAAGGGCTCCTAGCTCATAAGGGCACAAGGCAAGGTAGGACTGTGCTGCTAAGTGCTCAGACAGCACTTGGTTGGCACCACCTCATCTGTGCGGGGGCAGGAACGTGGTGAGAGAAGAAGGATCCCCCTGAATAATCTCCTGTAGGTAAATCCAGCTTCACAGAGCAGGTAAAATCCCCAGCCAGACTGCAACAGGGCACTGAGATCCAAATATTTTCAGGACACGTCCAACCCCCAAGCATAATTCAAGTATACCACCGGCAAGTATCCTGCCTCTCAGACTCATCACTCTGGGGCTTCAGATATTGCCAAATCCATGGCAGGCATCCTATGTGCAAGCCCCAAGCCCGGAGGCCTTGGAGGCCAGACGCCCCCTAGTCTCACTTGCCGCTAGCCAAACAAAACTTATACAGAGCAAGATAGCAGAGGAACTAGCACTTTACTTTCAGCTAAAGTGCTAAAAGCTGGGGGAGAGAAAAAGTGATTCCAGCTTGTATGGAGGGAAATGTAGGGAGGTCTGAGAGAGGAGGTAGCTTGGGAACTCATAGCTGAAGCCTCTTCTGTCAGGTCGGCTGCAATCAAGCCTCTGCTTCTCTCCCACCTTTGCTGGTGCAGATTTGAACGCGTGCTCCCACCTCTGCACAGCTATGCCCTGTCTCTGCTTGGAATGGGTTCTCTGCTCCCCCTGCATTTAACTCTGGGTGCTCGTTGGAGTTTCTCTTGGCTCACACCAGTGACAGAGAGAAAAAAAGAGGACCTTGTGGGGGGGGGGTGTCAGGAGGCGGGGGTGGCATGGATATATTAAACAGGGGATGTGGGTGTAAAAGGAGGGGCTGGGAAGGGAAGAGGCTCTCCATCTGCCTGAGGATGTAGGCTGTGGCTGCACAGGGGGAATAAAGTGAGTCTGGAGGAGGGACTGAAGTGGGGAAGAGGGGACTGAAGGGGGAAAAATTGGGCTGGAGAGAGAAGCAGCAGATGTGGGTGGATGGACTCCATGGAGAAGGGTGCAGGGGTATTTCTAGCTGTGCTGGAAGGTCCTGGCTGCGCGGGAAGTGGGTTGTAGTTGTGTCGGGAGATAGCGAGGGGTGTGTGGCTGTGTGGTGCATGTGGTTTTGGAGGGAGGGGGATCAGAAGAGGAACCCCTGGCTGTGAGGGCAGGATGGCCTGCCTCTGGTGGAAGCACTGTCAGGGGTGAAGGATACGGGAAAATGGCCCTTGGTGATGGGGTGGAGAGTGGCTGAGGAGAGGGACCCCGGCAGGGTGGGCTGGAGCTGGAAGGTGCAGCAGGAAAGGTTGAGGAGGGGGGCCCTGACTGTGGGGATTGGGGGTCTGCTGGAGGAGGGACTGAGGACTGTCACTTCAGAGAGCTGCGTACATTGAACAGATGGAGCTTTCATATTCTTATTGAAGAGTTTTAAGCCCAGCTGAACAGCTCCGTTCAGGAGGGAGGCCCCAGTGCCAGCTTTCCAGGAGCTATGAGCTCTCATTCGATTAATTATTAACAGCATTATTTGGGGCGGGGGGACACAGCACAGGCCTTTTCTTTTTTAACCACTGTGGTGCGAGTGCGAATGGAGACGTTCCAGGCTGCCGCGAAACCCCGAGCGGGGTGGGCAGCGAGCCCCAAGTGCAAGGCCTGCATGCCTCATGCTAGGGTCTTTTCCCACTGGTGCGCTGGACGGCTGCTTCAGACAGCCAAACCCTCGCTGCAACACCATGTTTGTGCCCTGCGGGGACCGTCACAGTGAGCTTCCCCACAGCAGTGCCCGCCAGGATTCAGCAGGGGCAGGGAAGTTGCCTCAGCCCTCTTGCCCCGTTTGCAGCATGCTCCCTGCTTCGTCTTGCCCCTCAGGGTGAGGGTTCCTGCATTTTCCTGGGAGGGCCGGGCTGAGGCGGTGGCAGCAGCTGCCCATGCATGCCCCAGGATGTGTGAGAGCGGATTTAGTGTGTATATTTTCCCCTCTTCAGTTTATCAATAAAACATTTTATTGCTTTTAGCCCAGGAAATGACCTTGGATTAGTGGATGCTGTCTCTTCTGCCTGACCTTGGGGAGTTCACAATGGCTCTTTAACAGTCTCCTCTGCCCTGTGAGCACGGATCCCGCCTGCGTGTGCACGTGGGAGGTTCGGGAAAGCCCTTAGCGCAGAAATCAGACCAAAAGGGCTCCAGGTCTGCACTGTGCAAAGCAGCAAAGGAGGCAGAGGGACACCGCGGGCTATTCAGAGCGAGGGAAGGAGAGATCACAGATGGAGATCCCTCTTCGTAGTGCTGCTGGCTGCACTCCCTGCTCCTAGCTCTTCCCCCAGGTGAATGGGAAAGAGTCCCTGGAAGGCTGGGTGAGGGGCAGCACTCTGCTCTGCTCCCCACCCCAGGGTTGTTCACCTGCAGTCATCACAGCTCAGCCCTGTGTTGACTGCCTTCCCTTGCCAGTGCTGGCCTGTTCATCAGTGCTACAGCCTGCAGTCCTTGCCCCTTCTGCTGCCCACTGTGACAACTCAACTTCAGCCAGCCACCACAGGCTGGCAAAAATGGGGTGGTCACAGGCAAGCACTATTTCCTTGTCAAGCCCCGCAGGGCCGAGTTCACAGAGCAGTGACCACAGGTTGCCCCAACCTGGAGTCGCAGGCCTTCCTGCACTGCAGAGTTTAACCCCTATGTGCTGGCAGCAGTGAAGAGGTGATGGATGGGGGCACTGGCCAGGCATTGATATATGTGGAATGGGCGTAAAGACTGGGAGGAGGTGAGAGTCAGGGCCAGAGAAAGGTACTTGCAGCTGGACATAGGAGTCTCTCCAAAGCCCCAGACATGGGCAGGTTTTGGGTGCAAACCATTTTGGGGTTAACTGCTCCAGATAGTCTGACAGCCTGAATCCTCCTGAGGTCTGCCAGGGGGCCTCTGTCAATCCAGCTCATTAACAAAAAACTCTTCACTTCACTCTCGCAGCCACATCAGCTATGTGGTGTGTGTTTTATTAGATAAACTTTGTAACTGGGGAGAAGGAAGGTCTAGAGATATTTTCCCCCCACAGGGAATGGAAACAGCAAATGAGCAGGATCAGTGCTGAGCTGTGGGTAGAGGTGTCCATGGTACTGCTGGGCATGGCTTCTGGGGGTGCCACAGGGAGCACAACACACCCATCCAGGCAACCTTTCCTCCTACCCTCCCATCCATGCCATTCCCAACTATCCTGTCACTTCACAGCAACACCTTTTCCAACTCCCTGACAATACTCCCCTGCTTCAATGCTTCCCCAATAACACACATAGAAGGGTCCCCATCCCTTTCTGTCACACCCCCAAGCCTTCCCCTGTCCCACACAGCACAGAAACCAACCCTGCGTGCACCATGACCCACACCACCTGGCTCTGCCCAGGGCCACATGCTCCAAGGGAACCTTCTTTCCCACACTCGCTGTCTCCCGTTGCGCTTGCCTGAAAAGCGAGACCTAAAGTGTTAACGGCGATTGGTGAAATGGCACAGCAGATTGCTACAATAAATAATTTACTGATATTTATAAATATTCAAATCAGCAGGCTTCAGAAATTGAAAGGGGGGAGGCTGGCGGGGGTGTGTGAGGGGGGTGACATTAATTCCCAGGCTCTCCAAATTCATTTGAGAACCGTTTCTCATTTCAAACAAATATTAAATCTTTTGGCGCCAGGCCTCCAAAATAAAAAATATATATATAAAATAAAATAGAGCTGCCATCCTCTCCCCACCAGGGCCTATATGTGCCTCCAGCCCTACACCTGTGGCCCTGTGCCCTTGGAAGGGCCAGCTCTGCAGGGTACCACATCAGCCTGTATCGCTGGGGCATCTGAGCACTGGAGGACTCCCAGCCAACGACCCCACCTCACAAATACCTGTAACCCATGTCTCACTATATGATCAAGCACCAGTCAGGCATCTTCTACCCACCATCTTCAAGATCCCTGCCCTCACTTTTTAGTGGAGTCTCAGTCTTCTTAAGGAAGAAGGGATTAATGCTGAAAGCAGCCAACTTGACGCAAGACTCCTGGGCTCCATTCTTGACTCTGGAAGAGAGCACAACCTCGTGATCATAGCAGGGGACCAGGACTCAGGACTTCTGGGTTTGATCTCAGGCTCTAGAAGGGAATATGGCCTTGTGATTTAAGCAGGCAGCTGAGAGTCAGGACACCTAGGTTGTACCCCTTTTCTAGGAAGCGAGTGTGATTCAGCGATTCAAGCAGGGGACTGGGATTCAGGACTCCCGGGTTCTATCCCTGGCTCTCTCACTGCGTGGCTTTGGACAGGGCTCTTCACCCTCTGTGCCTTAGTTTCCCCACCAGCAGACTAAGGGTGCCATCAGCCACATGACTCGATCCAGCCACATTTTCAAAGCACACCAAGAGCCTCAGATGGGCACTACAGCCCAGATACAGCATAAGCATTGGCAAACTCTCATTCCTCACCTGCATCAGTGTCCCACTGATCCCCTGGGCAGCAGAGAGGAAGAGGCTGGCTCCCACCCTGGACCTGCCCCGGTGCTAAGTGTGAGACTTCATCAGGGGGTAAGTTTCCCCTGAATGAGTAATGGCTTTTCTAATGCACGGGCAAGCTGTCAGCTTCCCTACTCCCAGTGTTTTATGGGTTTAACGGAACGGCTCTGAACTCCCTAGTAAGAAATAAAGTTATCCCTCAGCGTCCCTTCTAAACATTTCACTCAGTGCAAACGGTGTTTAAGAAAAATGAGGACATATTTCTTCTTAAGGATGCAGTATCCCCCTTCAGAGGCCTAATTTATGCCATATATCACTGGCCAGGGAGAGAGAGGCAGCGCAGACCTCACACTGGGAGAGAGCTGGCCCCAGCAAAGCCCCGGCACAGACACGCCTGCTGCATCAGTGCAACGGGCTGCTTCGCGGAGTCCTCCAGAGCCTGCGGAGCTCCCTTTGGAGAGCGGCAGCCTGGCTGACAAGCAGCTGAGCAGGATGGACACCTCCAATGCACGGCGCACGGGCTCCTCGCTCATACTGCACAGACTGCCTCACACTGCTGCCCTCAGGATGCTGTTGGGCCCCTGCACTTCTCCAGCCTTGTCCCCGTTCACTGTGGTTGTTCTTGTGCTAGTTCTTCACAAGCCTCTTCCACACCACTGGCTCTTGTCATACCACAAGTGACTGATCTGTCAGTACTAGGACAGGACTAAACTGCTCTCAGCACTGCCTGATCTTTGCTCCAAGCACGGTCTAGTCCTACTTCCTGATATTGCTGCCATTCTTCTGCCCACCTCTGAATGCATGAGCCTGTCATACTGTCCTGCAAATACTCCCCTCCCCACCATGTTTCATGTTAGTCTGCAAGGCACAAGCCCTGAACTTCCAGGAAGCCAGAGAGATTTGATGTCCCTTTTGCAACGTGCATTTAACCCACAGGATAAGCTGCCAGATGAACAGGGGGGCAGAGGCGTGGAATCAGGGACTGGGGCACTAGCCTGGGAACCAGAAAGCCAGGGCTCTGTTCCCTACTTTGCCACTGCCTTGCTGGGTCACCTTGGGCAACTTGCTTGGCTTAAATGAGCCACTGTTACTCTTCCTGCCCCTGATCTGTCCAGCGACTGGATTGTGAGCATTTAGGGGCAGAGACCCTCCCTTAGTATGGGTATGGACAGTGCAATGAGGCCCTGAGGGTGGCTGGTGTCTTCGGATGCTTATTACATCAAAACCTAGGCAGGGAGAGAGTCAGGACAGTTTCAGAAGTGACAAGAGTCCCTTATGCCCTGCAACCACCTTCCCAGCTCATCTACCAGCACACTGACTTTGTGTTACTATTTCAGTTGCTTTCCTCCCTTCCTCTGTGGCAATCCTCTCCCACCCCAGCAGCTCCAGGTGGAAAGTGGTCAGTGGGATTTCACTGATGCCAAGGCCCTTTCTGCCTTTGCGGAGTCTTTCTTTCGGTCTTTCTTTCTTTCTGCCCTTCACTATGAAGCCAGGAGAATCTGCCTTTCCAATCCAGGTCCCCTTCTTTCTCTTCTTTATTTATTTATTATTATTTTTAGCCCAGTTAAAAGGTTTACTATCCAGACAAGTCTAAGTGGCCTCACTTAGCCTAAGTAACTCTATAAATCAGGCAGAACTGTTAACATCTACATCACAATCTTGCCATCAATCTGCCCACAGGTCATGGGGAAAACAAGGGGGGAAGAAAAAGAGGAAGGGAGAGTGCAGAGAAGTATCCTCAGTTGGGCTAGGGCTCTGCACGTGGCTGTGGCCCCTGGAAAGCTCTCCAGGAAGCCAGTATGTTGTCAGGGCAACTGAATATAATCACAGCGTCTAACTTCACCTTTCTGCACACGCGGGGACGGGGCTCAGGATGCTATGTCAGGAGACAATGACGGCACGAGAGCAAGTGGAGCTGAGCTGGGCGACAGAACAGAGTTTTTTCCTGGTGAAGGGAGCAAGGGGCTGTGATAGATCAGTAACCCCATATACTGAAGGGGAACCCAAAGAGACCAGGAGGAGGGCTGGGAAAGTGCCCAGAGTAGGATAAAGGAATAAGGATGGCTGACTGGAGGCCAGTGTAGGAAACCATCCTTGAGAAATGCTGTCCAATGTGGGGGCCTGAGGGGGATGAGGAGGGTCACCCTAATGAATAGTGGGGGAAAGAGAACAGCAGACATAGATAAAGACAGCGGGGCTGGGATGGGACAAAAGTGCCCCTAGAAACAGAGAGATGCATAGACCATGAGGGCAGCACAGGGAAGCCTTGTGGCAGATACATAGATTCATAGATACTAGGGTTGGAAGGGACCTTAGTAGGTCATTGAGTTCAAACCCCTACCCTGGGCAGGAAAGAGTGCTGGGGTCAAACGACCCCAAATAGGCACATGGCCAAAGATACATGAGAGACCCCATGGTAAGACGTCTGGCAAACCGCTCCTCAATCTATTCTAGTACAAACCAGGTTTCCTCTCCACTTTCCTCCTCCAACTCAGAGGACTTCCTTCCCCTGCACTCCCTCCCGTGCAGCCGACTCCCCCAGCACAGGAAAGACCTGCATGTCTGCCTGCTTGGGAAGGCCAAGAGCCTGCACCCACTCCTAGCAGGAAATGTCTGCAGGAGGACGGCCTGTGTCGGAGCCAGCTTGGCCAGGCCTCTAGGAATCGCCTGGGAACAGGGAGGGCCTTGGGAGGAGCAGAGCAACTGTGAATGTGCAGTGAGCTCTTTGGAGCAGGCCCAAGGAGCACTTGAGAGCTCCGCTTCATGGCGCTGCAATGGAGACACCAGCCCCACGTCTGTCCCTGGCTAGCAATGCTCCAGCACTGCCAGTGATGGGGCTCCTGGCAGATAGGAACCCAAGTGACACCAGCCTGACCCTGACTGTGAGTGTTGGGATGGGGAGCAGATGGCTCAGAGGGTCTGGGACCCAGTTCCACGGGGAAGAGCTCTGGGCCACACTGGCTGTTCTCACTCAGTGACCTGCACCAAGTGAGTTACTTCGTCAAGGGCCTAATCCATGGAAAGTGAGCAAAGAGGTACCTTTTGACTTGGGTGGGCTTTGGACCAGGCCTAAAGTCATCACACCCAGCAACACTACCTGGATTCTGCATGATCATTTCCAGCAGAGATGCCATGGGCAAGGGGACCATGTGGAATGAACACCCCGCTGGTCTCCAGAGCAGGGTCCCTCCAGCCAGGTCAACATGCAGCACAGGGTAAGCCTGAGCCCACCCTGGGCTGCCAAGTCTTCTCCTTTCACCATCACTAGCCACTAAGAAATCTGTGAGAAGAGGGCCAACATTTATTTATGCCCATATCTTCTCCCTAATGCAATGGGCAATGATTCAGGGTGTCATTCCACCCCCGCTCAGCAGTGTCTAGAGCAAGGTCTCAGCAGGAGCTTCATGATGGCGGGAAGATGTAAACACAAGCTGAGCCACCCTGAATGATTTCATCCTTCCTAGAAATCCCAGGGAGAAGCATGAGTCATGTGTGGGCTGGTAACATGCTCTGGTGCCCCGCTACAGGGGGGGGCACCTGAGGCCTGCACTGACAAGGTGCGGCTAGAAGATCCTCAGTCCTGCAAACACATGGTAATATCTAAAGCGCTCATGCTCCAACCACATGGCGCTATGGGAGGCTGGGGACCCTGTTATCACATGACAACTGCAGGGCCCTAAGTGCTGTGCAACATGGTTATCAGGGGACGCGCATCAGTTCTATCCGTGTGGAAGAGGTTAACAGTTCTGCCAGCGGAGAGCTGATTGTTGGTGCGAATGGAATGGGTCATTCCCAGGACTGTCCGACTCAGCAGTCCTGTCAGAGCCAACAGTGACTGAGAAAGCCTCAGTGAGCAGGGCTGCATGGGGGCTAGCACCAGCACCTGCCATGCTCATGCCAAGCCTAATGCCCCGCCTTGCCCTCCTTCTGGTCATTAGGGTTTCTCTCATCTCCCCCATCCCTGAAGTGGATCCATGTGCTGGTGCTGTCAACTCAAGCAGCAAGCATATCTGTGGTCACACACACGTGTGCACACACATGGCTGTGCAGATGCACCATCACATACAGAGGCACACGTGGCAGTGCACACAGACAGAGGCCAGCGCATGTCTGTGCCTGCACAAATGCATTCCCACTGCCTGCGAAGGTCCACACACAGATTTCATAGACATTAGGGCTGGAAGGGACCTCGGGAGATCATCGAGTCCAGCCCCCTGCCCAGAGGGCAGGAAGTCAGCTGGGGTCATAGGATCCCAGCAAGATAAGCCCC